>NC_057849.1:332201263-332504293 GCF_015237465.2 Chelonia mydas | reverse complement strand
TCCATCACACACATGGAACGAGCCGCTCCCCTCCCTCCCTCCCTCCCGTGCGAACGGGCACCAATCCGGATTACAACCCAGCGCGCGTGGAAACCCGCCTCAGGCAGGCTGGCGGCCGGCGGCCGGCTTACCTGCGTGGGTCGTGAACTTCCACGGAAAACTTCTTCTCTCGGAAGTACAGGTTCTCTAGCTGCCTCCATTGGAAGATCTGCCGGGGAAAAGCCTCGGGTGAAATGCAGAGCTCATTGCCGCGGCGCGGTGCCTCCTCCCGCGCGGCTCCCTCGGCTCCCTCCTCGCGCCAAGAGGCGCAAAGCAGAAATCTCTTTAGCCAGGCAGGGCGCTGCGTGGGTGCGGATTTCCCTGCCCGCCCCCACCCCAGCAAGAAACAAACCAGCCCCCCCCTGCCCCGCGCCGCCAGCCCTTTGTTCGCTTTGCACAACACCCCCCACCCCCGCCCCGCCCCGCCTCGGGAGTAAGCAGCCGCCAGCTACCAGTGGTGCTGAAGTGAGCTTCCTCCCGCGCCCGGTGCTGAAAGCGGGGGGTTGAGCGCCGGCCCTTCCTGCCGCCAACGCGCGGCAGCGCCGGACTCGGGCCTTGGAGCCGCCCGTCGGCACGGGGCGCGGGCGGCGGGGTGACCCGAATGCCTCGGAGCGAGCAGCCTCGGCTGGGCTCGCAGACAACGCAGCCGAGCGCCCGCTCCCCGGGGGCGGCTACGTGCCAGCAAAGTTTCAGCCACATGCCGGGCGGGAGGGAAAGGCCGGGGTCTGGGCGCCCGTGCACCTCGCCTGGTTCCCGCCACGCCGTTTCATCCCCGATGGCATTCGGCTACGGCTTGGGCAGGGCCCGGGAGGGTCTGTCGGCTCTGCAGGGGAAAGCCGCAAGGGGGGGAAGCAAAGAAGGAATCTTGGTCGAGGAGCTCGATTCCTTCAGCAGCAACAGAATTCCCAGCTCGCTCTCTTTTTTTAACAGGGCTTAATCAGATATAAACCCACAAAAAAACCAAAAGACAAGCAGGAGGCCTTCCCTTTTATCTGCAAAGAATGCGCGCTTGGCATGCGTGGTAGCAAACCATGTAGCACTCCAGCTTGACACGCTTTCCCAGGGAAGAAGAGATTTAGAGGAGCCCAGGAGATATTTTGTGGGCCAGATCCCCAGCTAATGTAAATTGCCTCTGCTGAGGATTGACAGGTGAGCTCGTATTTAGAGATGAGCTTTCATCTGTGATTAACTGCCAGCTTTTACAAACATGAACTAACCCTCGCAATGTATTGTTTCTGTTTATTATGGTCGTAGGGTGGCCAGAGAGCACGTGTGAAAAATCAGGACCGGGGTGGGGGGTAATTGGTGCCTATATAAGACAAAGCCCCAAATATTGGAACTGTCCCTATAAAATCAGGACCTCTGGTCACCCTATAGGGTAGTCCCCATTGTGCTAGGCGCTGTACAAACACAGAATGACAGAGGCCCGACCCCTAAAGAGCTTACAATCTGCATGCACAAGACAGAGCAAAGACAGAAGAGAAGGACAGAACATACAGCAGAAAGAACAACACAATGGCTGCAAATGTCATGATGTTTCCGAGGCATCCTCTGATTATGATTATTACAACCATCCTACAGAGAGGTTCATTGACTTGCCCGAGGTCACATTCTGAGTCTGTGACAGCGCCAAGAATAAAACCGAGTTCCGGACACTCAGGCTACTTGTTTCAGCCACTAAACAACACTCTTTCTCCCCTTTGATTGAGAAAAGGCAGCAATCACCCGCAGCATGAATGGGTATCTTGGATTCCTTCATCTCTGCCCCAGATTAATCATGGACAAATTGCAAGGCTGCAAGCCCTGCAATGGTTATGTATCTGCTGCTGAACAGAAGCACCAGATCCCACCCTGTCTAAGCAAACGCTCATAATAAAAGCAGCTCCAGTTGAATTCCTATCGTAAGGAAGAAGCAGTAGCTTGTTACTTTGAGATAAACCAAAACCACCCACCCGTCAATATCGAAGTTACAAAGATATCTCAGTTAAACAGAAGATGTGCTTTGATCTTCATTGATTGATCAGCCATGGGGGAGGAGGAGGGTGGAGATCTAAAAACTAAAGCTATCTACAGCATAGATACAGGTTTCAGAGTAGCAGCCATGTTAGTCTGTATTCGCAAAAAGAGAAGGAGGACTTGTGGCACCTTAGAGACTAACCAATTTATTTGAGCATAAGCTTTCATGAGCTACAGCTCACTTCATCGGATCCGTTAGCATAGATACAAGTATTCTCCCCTGTCACTACTGCAGTGGCACTGGAATTCAAAACCCGCCAGATGTTTGTGTTGTGAAAGTTTCAAACCAAGAGATGTTTTTTTAATATGGTGGGTGTAGAGAAGGGTGGAGGGTGGAGAACACACGCAAGCACCTTGTGACCCCTTGGCACACAATCATGCTCTCCAGATAAAACTCCAGATGCCTGGAATAGCTGCTGGGGACTTGTCTCACTTTCAGTGCAGCAAAAGCTGCTCAGTTGCACTGCATTCTGCAGTTGTCCCCGTGATCCAGCTGAGGCTGGCAAAATAATAAAATAATAATAATAATAATAAAAACCCCAAACAAAACCCAGAAGTGCAACATTATCATTATGGAGCTAATTTGTTTCCCAGGTGGAAAAATTAATCACTACACAGAAATGAACTAGCCACTTCTGAGACATTTTCCTCTCATTAAAATAACCCACAAATAACAAGGGCGCATGGAAGCATCCATGACCTTACGCAGAGGGGAAAGATGGCCTTGTGGTGAAAGCACTGGGAGTCACGTGATCCGAGTTCAATTCCCCACTCTGCCAAGGGCTTCCTGTGTGACCTCGGTCAAGTCGCATAAGAGGCGGATTTCCAAAGTCACCAATGGTAGCTAGCCATTTGTGCCTTGGAAAATTTCCCTCAGTCTCTCTGTGCTTCCAGTTGTCTATCTGTAACATGGGGATACAGTAACCCTACCCAAGTACCCATTCTCACAGGGCAGGGGAGATGTTTGTAAATGTTCGGGAGGCGCTCACAGCGGGACACATCAATACCTGGATAAGCAGAAGCTCACAGCTTTCCAGTGTTTCTCCCACTGTTGACGTATGTGGATAAACAACAGATCCTTCCCTCAGTGCAAACGGGACTTTAAAGCCTCATCTGAGTGTCTGGCAGCAACTGCTCCCTAAGTGTGTTCATATACAGTCACAGAACCAAACTGGCTAGAGACAGAAACGTGCGTCCGATTAAATCATCCAGGCCATCTTCCTTGACCAGTGCTGAACTGTTCCCTACCACCTATTCCCTTGATGCTTTCTCCAGTCCATTATTGAACAGCTCAAGCAAGGGGGCACGAGTCCATTTGCTATAGTTACATTGCGCTATATCTCTCATGTGATTAAGTCTAACCTGTACCATGCTGAATCATTGCACCGTGTTTCTATTTTCTCTACTTCCTTTTGGCTGTGCACAGAAAGAGACAAGTCCGGGTCCTTAGGAGGAAGAGGATGAAAGTGATGCTACAATCTGATTTTTAGGGTCTTTTCTTTGTGTAAAATGCTCGTTTCCTGAACTTGTACATATTTTTCCGTTGCTATGACTCTGCGCTCCTTTAAATTCCTAGATGCTATTCAGTCACCTCCCACTTAGGGCTCAGTGCTGATCTGAGAGGTTTCACCCTTCTGATAGGGAATGCAATATGCAAAAACCTTAATCCTCAGAACTTTCCTGTTGGCTGATCACATCCCCAGCAGGAGAAACTATGTCTAATTTCCTTCTTCAGCTGGACCCAATGTAATGTAACCAAGATGTTTCCTTCACTTGTTCCCCAGTTTATTATTGTTTCAAATCGATATTGGTTATTCAGTGACATATGCACAGGGTGTCATTAGCCTGACCTTTTAATGGAGAGCATAGCTTTAACCCCTCAAGAGCCATTTATCATGCTGCTGTTTAAATCTTCACAGGGGAAGGGGAAACAGTAAGAAACTGACCATGTGCTTAACATAATCATGCAGAAATCCAGTCATAACAGCCAGGACTATTTATTTTTCTCAATATGATTTTTGGGACAAGCATAAGTGGGTGCACTGACTTCACTTATGTGTTTGCCTGGTTTTACACTGTGACAGAATTTGGTTCATCCTTTAACTAGGTTATTTATAGAGTCAGATCCAATATTCATTGAAGTCAATGAAAAGACTCCCACTGACATCTGTGGAAGTTGGATTGGGCCCATAGTATACAGTAGGCTTGTGAAACTGACAGCCCTGGAGACTGAAAACCTGCATCTATCCATAAACTAGGTACTGCTGGGATCGAGGCCGCAACACCGCACCAAAATAGCTCAGCAGGAGGGTCATTCTGAAACGTGAGAGGACAGATCAATTTCAATGCCCATTTAACCACGGGCATCACTCTTGAGACCGCCTGCAAGGGTGCCAATTAGTGGTTATTGTGGCAGTGGTTTCTCTGATATGGACACATGTCCATTGGGAACTATGCGGAGGTCACCAGCCTGTTCCATCTAGCACAGCACTCAGCTGCTTTCAGATGGGAACAATTTCTGGTGAGCACTGAATGTAATGAGATCATCTAGTCTTCCAATGGATACGGAAGGAGGCTCACCAATTCTGGCTTTTCAGCACAGCTTCAATTACGTGGTTAAAAGAGACAGAAAGAAAAGTGGCTACTAAAAAACAACCCCCCCCCCCCGAAAAGAAAACAATAACCTCCCCCCAAAAATCCAAACCAAAACACCACCCCCCCTCCACCCCCGTATTTATCCTAGTAACCTCTGACACGCATTGGGACCTCTGGCTCATTGCTCCAAGACAAGCTGAAACAAAGCAATCAGATAAATTTGCAAGATTGTGTGTAAACGTGTTTACCCTTTAAGAAGAAGCATTTGCATGGCAATAATAAATTCACTTCAGGCAGCATGTGCAGTTTAAACTGGCTAGTGCCTTATTAACTGGTCCATGCTCGGGGGTGGGGGTGGTGATTTTGGTAAGAAGCTGGGGTCGGAAATGGTACAATGCTTTTCTGCAAAAGTTGGCAGCTTGGAAAAGGAGCTGGGAGAGGGATTTCAACGGTCGCACAGCACGCCGTGGAGAGTTCAGGTGCAAGCTAGGAGATTTTCTCATCGGAAATTGTTCCAAGGAGCAGTCTAACTAGCCAGGCACCAGATGTTTGTGACTCGCAACAAAGAGCTGCAGTCAGAGCCTTTCAGTCTCCAGCCCCTTTTGTGAGAACATTTGTGGCTAGGGCTACTCCCTAATTAAGTTGAGCCTGGTGGAGAAGAGGCCCGGCGATCTGCATCCCTTTCAGCAATCTGAGTCTGAGCAAATCACTTGACTATGGGCCCGATCCTGGGCGAATCAAAGGGAGTTTTGAATGACTCAGGAGCAGCAGGCTGGCTTTACAGAATGAAAAGAATGCTGGACGCTCACGATACGGAAGGAAGGAAGGTTTTTGCAGCTAACGCACAGGACTGGACGAAAAGACAGGGGTTCCACTCCTGGCTCTTCCACACACTCTCTGTGTGGCCTTGAGTGATACACTAAAAGCCAAGCTTTCAGGAGTTTGGGCCCACATGGTGTGACAGACAGCGTATGAGTCTGCTGAACATGTCCACACAATTCATCATGACGGTGCATGAAGCATAATTGCACACAGACACACAGTTATAGTTGCTGTGCATGCAACTGTGCATCCGGTGTTCTGAAAATCTGGCCCTTTGTGCTTCTGATTCCTCATTTGCATACTGGGGAGAATGCCTCCTTCCCAGGACTGTCATGAGGCTGAATTAGTTAGGGCTGAATGCTTGCCCGGCTCGGCTTCCTTTGTGCCACTCAGAATGGGAGAGGAAACCTCCCGCAAGTCCCCAGCTGGGGACTCCCCTGTGTCCCTGCAAGGGGAGGTCCCCAGCAGGTGTAGAGACATCATCTGGCTCCTATGCCTCCCTCCCTGCAGACCCCAGTAGAGGGTGTGTGTTGGTGGTGGCAGGGCTAGTATGTGGAGCCCCATGCACTCTGGCAATCCCCAGGCAGATTACGGTCCTGAGGGAAACAGTCAGCTGACGCATTTTAGAGCAGTCCCCAGATTGCTTCCCCTTGAGCCCAAGACTAGATGGTGAATCAGGAGTTCCCTGACAGCCCCTTAGCCCTGGACACAGCAGAGAATCTGGACTTGACATTTGTAAAGCGTGTTGTGATCCTTTGATGGAAGACACTGTGCTCTCACAGTATTAATTACCTTGCGGTAGCGTCTATTAACTGCGGTGTCGAGACACAGCGGAGTTTGGATGGCACTGCTGTCATACCCAGTAAACACATGGCTAGAACTTCCCACGGCTGGGAAACCCCACTTCATTCTCAGGCAGTTAAAGTCACTGTCTGAAATCACAGCACTTGCGGGGAGCGATAATGCCCCCAAATGCACCGACTGCTATAACTGACTGCCTAATGACAGGGATCCACTCCACGTACTTCTGAACCACTCAGTTGAGTCTAGCTGAAAGCTTCAATGTCTTCTAAAGTCCTTTTAAAAACCGTGATGCAGAAGTGTAATTCGTCCTGGGGTGAAATTTTATGGCCTATGTTGTGAAGAAGGCCAGAGCAGAGGTTATCAATATGGTCACTTCTGGCCTTAAAAATTAATGGGTGAAATCCCAGCTCCAGTGAAGTCAATGGGAGTTTGGCACCTAAATACTTGTGAGGATCTGGGCCACAGTATCTAGCAAATGGGGCTCTGCTCCCAAAGGAAGGCTCTACATCCTACCAAGACACCAATCAGTAATAAGTCTCTTGATGTGACAGTGATGGTCCTGGTTAGACGGGAATGAATAGAGAGATCACTCTTTTCCCTGATCCTTATATCTCTATTTTCCCTCTTCTTTTAAACCTCTTAAACCAGAAGCAGCTTATTCCTGCACAGAAATTCTCTCCTTGCCACTTGAACTCCCTTCCCCAAACTCTGACATGACTATACATTAGGGGTCTCCTTTTCAGAGCTGCTATGCACACACAACTCCCACTGGCTTCAAAGCATGCTCTATGGCCATCCCACCCTGAACGTGCCTGATCACCTCTGATTTCAAAGGCTAAGAAGGGTCGGGCCTGGTTAGTAGTTGGCGGGGAGCCCTCTCTTGGGAATACTAGATGCTGTAGCTCTGAAAATCAGGCCATGGGGAGTTGTAGGTCTGTGTTTTGGGCAGAGGAGGGGCTCACAGGGAATCCACTCGGCTTTAGTGCAAAACCACAAATGCCTGTGGAGGAAATCCTACCCCATGTCTCCACCCGAACTCCAAGGCTCTTGTCAAGGTTCCTTCCCCACTCTGAACTCTAGGGTACAGAGGTGGGGACCTGCATGAAAGACCCACTAAGCTTATTCTTACCCAGCTTAGGTTAAAAAATTCCTCAAGGTACAAACTTTGCCTTGTCCTTGAATCCTATGCTGCCACCACCAAGCATGTTAAACAAAGAACAGGGAAAGAGCCCACTTGGAGACGTCTTCCCCCCAAAATATCCCCCCAAGCCCTACACCCCCTTTCCTGAGGAAGGCTTGATAAAAATCCTCACCAATTTGCATAGGTGAACACAGACCCAAACCCTTGGATCTTAAGAACAACGAAAAATCAATCAGGATCTTAAAAGAAGAATTTTAATTAAAGAAAAAGTAAAAGAATCACCTCTGTAAAATCAGGATGGTAAATACCTTACAGGGTAATCAGATTCAAAACATAGAGAATTCCTCTAGGCAAAACCTTAAGTTAAAAAAAGACACAAAAACAGGAATATACATCCCATTCAGCACAGCTTATTTACCAGCCATTTAAACAAAAGGAAATCTAACGCATTTCTAGCTAGATTACTTACTAACTTAACAGAAGTTCTGAAGAGCATTCCTGACCTGGTCCCGGCAAAAGCATCACACAGACAGACACACCCTTTGTTTCCCCCCCTCCAGCTTTGAAAGTATCTTGTCTCCTCATTGGTCATTTTGGTCAGGTGCCAGTGAGGTTATCTTAGCTTCTTAACCCTTTACAGATGAAAGGGTTTTGCCTCTGGCCAGGAGGGATTTTATAGTTCTGTACACAGAAAGATGGTTACCCTTCCCTTTATATTTATGACAGCTCTGATGCCCCATTTCTTGTCAAAGTGCTTTTCATCTGTATCTTACTGAGGTTGACACTATGCACCACAGAATCCTTTATGACGTGGTTATTCCATTTGTATATATGGCTACCCTTTAAGACCTGGATCCAGCAAAGCACATAAGCATGTGAGTATTCCTCTTTACTTCAATGGGGTTGCTCATGTGCTTAAAGTTAACCATGTGGTTACGTGCTTCACTGGTTCAGTGCATCATAGGACAGCAATGCACTGCTCTGTGTGAATGCTGAGCTCCTGGAGGATGTTATATTAACAGCTCTGGAGACTGAATCCCTGGAAACCCTTTATGCACAGATCAGGGGCACAGCACAGCTGGCTGGCAATGCCAGCTTCCCCAGTGTTCCAGCAATACGCCCCAGATTCTGAGCAGCTTTAGGATCTACTCATGTTCTGGATGATCTGGCTGTGCATTTGTTGAGGCTAGGACAAGTGGCTCTGGTTAGGCTGGGATTAGCGAACACATTTTAGAGACCTTTTCCCTAGGCTAGACACATATTAACACATTTCACCTTGATTTAGCTGGTGGGAGGAGCCTAGGGTTAATTTTTTTTAGCTAATCAAGGTGAAGAACTGGGGTGACCAATCCATTAACACATTAACTAATCCTGACCTATACTCAACTTCTTTTCCTAATCCAGACAAACCCTAAAAGAGGGGCCAAGCTCTACCTACTACTCAAACTAAACGTGATCGGAACCTTGTCACAGGGCTGAAAGGTTGGCTTTGCTTTTTGAACAGCTGTTCTCATGGAATTTCTGGCCAGATCAGAAGGAGAAAGTCCTGGGTCTCTCTAGACAAAAACCCATTCTCAGGGGATTCCCAGCCTAAATTGAAGAGGTCATGACAGAAATTATTCTGACTTGGCTGCTCATAACTGAACTAAACAAGGGCAGCCAATGACACTGTGGCTGCCATCCTGATTATCACTACAAAAGGTTTTTTTTCTCCTGCTGACAACAGCCCACCTTAATTAATTGGTCTCATTACAGTTTGTATGGTAACACCCATTTTTTCATGTTCTCTGTGTATATATATCTTCCTCCTGTATTTTCCACTGCATGCATCCGATGAAATGGATTTTAGCCCTTGAAAGCTTATGCCCAAATAAATTTGTTAGTCTCTAAGGTGCCACAAGTACTCCTTGTTTTTTTCTTTTTTTTTACTAACCTAGAGGGATCTTCCACCTACATTTTGGTGTGTGTGTGTGAGAGGTTTAATGTGTTGAAGAGGGTGGGTCTGGGATACGCCAAAAGGATAAAAAGAACGACATTGCCAGGAAAACCTGGCTTTACGCCTGGTCTGTCTCCTCTCTCCAACACTGAATGTTTTCAGAATTAAAACAAGCAATGAAAAATCTGGTGCACTTTACTAGGAAAAACCTGCCATAGCTTGAAAATCAGACCATGCTATCGCCAAGCCCATCATCCAAAAAGCATAAAGGTTCAGCAATGGGAAAAGAAATAAGCACATCTAAGCACAAGAAGTCAGCAGGTAGCCCTTAATAGAGAGTTAAGAGCAATGAATAATTTACTAGAGTCATGCCACTGAGACTTTGCTAGCCTTTCAAAGCCATATTTCCTGAAAATGTTCCCTCCCACTCCTCCATCACTTGTATATTGGAAAATTTTAATTCCTTCTTGTAATATAAAGATGTTTGCAATGATCACAGGAAACACTGCTATTCCAAGAACAGACCAATTACCCACTGAGGCCAGTATCCTGTCTCTCTGAGATGCAGCCAGTGTTGGATGCTTTGGAGGAAAAGTACCTAACTGTGCAATGTTAGGGCTTCTCTCCACTTACTGGGGGATCGACACATGGCGATCGATCCACCAGGGGTCAATTTAGTGGGGTCAATTTAGTGAAGACCCGCTAAATCGACTGCCGATCGCTCTCCTGTCGACTCCGGTACTCCACCCAAACGAGAAGTATAAGGTAAGTCAATGGGAGAGTTTCTCCCGTCCACCCAGCATGGTGCAGACACCACAGTAAGTTGACCTAAGATACGTCAACTCCAGCTACATTATTCACGTAGCTGGAGTTGTGTAACTTAGGTCGACTTAGCCCCGTAGTGTAGACCTGCTCCTATACAGTGGAGAATTTTGCATATCCCATACCCCTGAAGGTATAATATAGCCTGTCTCCAGAGAAATTTCCTCCTGACCTTCAAGAGCTAGAGGTTGAAGCATGACAGTTTACATCCCTTCCCAAACTTGTTTATTCCTTCAATATTCACTATAGTAAATATGGATGTTCTTTAATCCATATAAATGTCTAATTCTTTATTCAATCTTGCTTAGTTCTTGGCCTCAGTGACATAGATGAGATGACCTTTTCAGGTCCCTTCCCGCCCTATATTTCTATGATTCTGTATCATGTGGCAATAAGTTCCACAGTCTAACCAGACATTGAGTGAAACAGTGTTTTATTGTTTCAGAGTAGCAGCCGTGTTAGCCTGTATTCGCAAAAAGAAAAGGAGTACTTGTGGCACCTTAGGAGTACTTGTGGCATTCAGTGGAAATGCATCCGATGAAGTGAGCTGTAGCTCACGAAAGCTTATGCTCAAATAAATTTGTTAGTCTCTATAGTGTTTTATTGTATCTATTTAGAATTTGCCACCTTTCAGTTCCATTGACTGTCCCCTAGTTCTTGTATTTTGAGACAGAGTGAACAGAAGCTCCTTATCTGCCTTCGCATACCATTCAGTATTTTGTATACTTTTAACAGTATTTTACACTTTGTGTTTGTTTATTCTGAGGGTCTGTCATTCCATCACTACAGGAAACTCAAGTTTTACCACTTAGTCAATGAACCTACCAACTTGACAATGCCTCTTTATGCCCTAAAGCAAAGAGGATCTCTATTTGTTCTGCAGTAAAAGAGCTCTTAATTAGGCTGTTGTTCCACGCCTGTTAATACCCCATTTTCTATCTGGATCTAGGGAAGTTCACTCTGCTCCTTGCTGTTCAGATAAGGCCAAGTGAGATCACACAGCAAGGTTGCTCCTTCTAAACAAAGTCTATTTATTGATTACTAGGATCATACTCTCAGTACACAGGCTATTTCTCTCTTAGGATACTGGCCAGACTTGACTATTTTGTGACATTCAGAACTACTGATTTCACATTTGCTATATACTGTTAGGCACTAGGGATCAAATTCTGTTCTCAGTTACACTCGTGTAAATGTAGAATAAGTCTGTTGCAGTTACTCTGGATTTGCACTGGTACTACTGGTATCAGAATTTGACCCAGTGTGGGGAAAAATCCAGTAAAATACAGAGAGCTTTGTGGATACCACGTGCCAGGAAATGGCAATATTTTGGCAAAATATCTTATTGCTCGACTTCAGAGAACGGACACAACTGGAAACGCTTTTCTGGCTGTCACAAGGAGAAGCTTTGTGCCACTACAAACTCAGCTGGGGCTTGGAGAGTTTCCTTTGCGATACTCCACATCTCTACCTTTTATTCTGTCCTCAGCGTCCTTCAAAGCCTCTTTCGCAACCACATTCCCTCTGGTGGAAGAAAGATTTTGGAGCACGGGGAAGTGGACGCATCCAATGTTTTGTTGCCAGAGACTATCGAGCTAATCCAGAATAGTGCTGTCTCCCATTTAGCTGCAGCAAAGCTACACAAAGTACATGTCATTCCTTCAAGGCCACTCTGTTTCCAGCTAGCAGTGTCTGTTATTGGGCCATATGGAAACACTTTGGCTGACTTTGTTAATCATTCACTCCCAAGCCTTTTCGGAGTTAATTGTTTGCTAAAACTATTAAAATGTATGTATTGAAGGATGCCTTTGGACTCTTAAAACAGTGGGAGCATCTCACCAGAACCACAGAGAGATGCCTATTGCTACTACAGTCACTCAAGCATGCACTATTCATTATCATACAGCCACAGGCTACGCACTTCTGCTTGATCAAATGCCGTTGGGAGTTCTTAGAACACACTGGAGATACAGCTGACTAAACTGAACAAATGCCACTCACAGACACGACGGTTTCCAAGTGGCGCTGTGGTTACCAGGCTCTTCATATTCCAACTGCTATTCAACTTCAGAAAAATGCATAAAATGAAGAACCCCTTCCTCATAACTGGTATAAGTCACTGTAGCTCCACGGACTCCAACACAACTAGGCTAATTTATACCAGCTGAAGAACTGGATCAAAATATTTTCTTAGTTCTATCATGAATTCAATGCCAGGGAAAAGTGCCAGCCTATTTAAATCCTGGGATGGTGGGCGAGGCCCATCAAAGCAATGAAAGACCCGCCCCCTCAGAAGAGGGAGGAGCCAAAGGACCTAAAATGGGTGACAAGAAATGAACCAGCAGGGACAGGGGTGCATGCAGCGCTGGAGACTGAAGTCTTCTGTTTACACATGGAACAGGTACAGCATTGGTTTTGGAAGCGGAAGCTTGTCCAGAGCTGGAAGAACAACCTTAAGGTGTGACAAGGGCGTGAAATTTCCATGTCTATTGTGCCCTTGCCCTCTCTGCTGGAAATGCAAACAAGGGTACAAATTAGGGATAATAGCAGTGAGGGCGGTTGTGATGTAAACACGTGTCAATCAGGAACTGTCTGAGATTATGACATTCACTTCATGCAGATCACTCAACAGTCATCGGGTACCGATTTTCAGTCCTTGCAGACCAGATCTGCATTTGAGCATGTAATTGGGAAGAGCATGGGAACTGGAGCATTGCCAGTAGTGGTGGCAGTGCCCTAAAAGCGGGGGGACCACAGGCAGCCGAATTGTGGCCCCGTCCCCATGCCATGCCACCCCCAAGGCCCCACCCCACCCCTTCTCCCCGAACCCCCACCCTCATGCCGTACATTCCCCCCCGAGGCCCCGGCCTTGCACTGCCCCTTTTCCCCAAGGCCCCTCCCTTGCACCGCCCCTTCCCCAAAGACACTGCCCCAGCACCATCTCTTCCCCTGAGGCCCCACCCCCCTGAGGCCCTCACCCCATCGCTCACCCATACTTGTTCTGGAGCTCCTGGACATTGCTGGTGCTTTCTGGAGCTCCTGGACATTGCCGGTGCTTAATTTGTGTCAGGGCTTGCCAAGGCTGAGCCCCGGCACCTCTGGGCTTGGCAGTTCAGAGCCCTGGCACCTCTGGGCTTGGCAGTTCAGAGCTCCGGCACCTCTGGGGTTGCCACGTCAGTTATGAAAGTAAAAACATGGCTTGAGCCCCAGCACTTATTTCATTGCAAATGAAGCACTGCCCATTGCCAACCCTCCAAGCCAACTACTTACTCCAAATGTCAGTCAGAAAAACAGAGCGGGGTGGGAGGAAGAAGAAGATTCAGAGAGAATGCTAGTGTAACTGCACTTTGGCATTTCCAGTGATTCAAAGCATAAACAGGAGGGGTTTAAAAGCACAGCCATATAGTCATATACAGCTCCATAATGCACTAAGAGCTGCATTCCTATTTAACATCCCTGCACCCCCTCCCCACCCTGCACCCTAATCCATTTGATACTCTGGGCCAGAGACTGAGCTCTGTTGCAACCCCAGTGATGTCAATGGAGTTACTCCAGATTTAAAATCGTGCAAATGATATCATCCTCTGCATGAATTTGCCTCTCTGACATCATCAGACCTGCTGACAAACCTAGTTAGGATTCCACAGACATCTCGCCGATGTACCCCAGCCATTCACTAGAAAGCTGGTTTTGACTGAATGCTAATGGACTCACGTGAGATCGGCTAGCGAGTGTGGATTACAGTTCCGCTTGCGCACACAAATAGCATGGAAAACTCTCGCAGGTGACATAATAGGAAACCATTACAGTCTCTCTTATACGACGAGCGAGGTTTTTATTTGCATTTAATACACATTTCTTGGTTTCAGCTGGTTCCTCGCCACAATTTGCTGCCTGTGCATTTTCCAGAGAGATTTTTTTTTCCCCATTGCAATTTTTCAATTTGTTCTTGGTCTTGGCATCACAGAGAAACTGAATGAGAAAGATCAAAAAAGCCATAAAGCTGCAGCCTTTCCTCCCTACATACTTTGCTTTACATTTACAGCTTCTCTGCAAAAAGTCCTACAAAGTGTTTCCCCCACTCCTCCTGCACTTGGAAAGCTTGAGACACCTTCTGCTCGCATGGAGAGGTGAATCAGATACCACAAGAGACTCCCAGGTGCCATGGTGGTGGGTGCAATGTAAAAACCTAACTAGGCAGAACAAAAGTTGTGCCACATTGAATCAACAGGGGTCGCTCTAACCAGAGAGGTTTTCTGGCTTGGGCTTTTTACTGTGCCAGGGAAAGAGAGCTTTAAATAGCATTTGGGGATCCACAGTGCATCCTTGGCCCACCTAACTCATGCCTTCCTCCTGCCACGCTGCTCATATTAGGGGCAACACTAGCTGTCTGCATTCCCCCCAGTGGATGGGGTTTGCAAGCACTTTGCAACTCAACAGCACTGGGTAGGGTGACCAGATATCCCGATTTTATAGGGACAGTCTCGATATTTGGGGCTTTGTCTTATATAGGTGCCTATTACCCCCCACCCCTATCCCGATTTTTCACGCTTGCTCTCTGGTCACCCGAACTCTGGGTTACATCTGACAGACTCCACCAAGGAATCATCTAGCCTGCCCATTCCAGACCCCAAGATTTGTGATCCCTCCCACTAAGCCACAGAACTTCCCCCTCATGTTTCTAAGTCAGGCGGTATTACTGTCATGGTCATCATGGCTTTCACACAACACACAAAACTGCCCATTTGCCAAAGTAAAAACAACAATCTCAGCAAAAGCAATGCAAACTCCAAACTCTCGGCCAGTTTTCCTTGCTTACTGCTGCTGCTCCGAGGAAAGGCTGGGAGGTACATGCGACCCAGCTTGCTGCCGTAGGGACGAGAGGGCAGGAGGCAAGAAGGGTGAGGGCCATGGCTGTAGCCAGCACTAGCCTACTTTGGGGCTGAGCAGGCAGACAAGACCGCTCAGAGCAGCAGCAGGGAGAGAAGGGAAGACAAAACATGAGAGAACGAAGGCCTGACTTTCCCAAAGAGAACAAAAAGAAAAGAAGTACTTGTGGCACCTTAGAGACTAACAAATTAACAAACTAGTGCCACAAGTCCTCCTTTTCTTTTTGCGAATACAGACTAACACGGCTGCTACTCTGAAACCAAAGAGAACAGCACTGTTGCCTCAAGGCGCCAGGGTGTAGTCTACTTTCTCTTGGATTCCTCAGGTTGATTCTCCCTCTCTTATCATCCTTGCTTCTGCTTCAATCCTATCATAGGAAGCAGGCTGTGGCAGGGAGGTGCCCTGGAGGAGCAGTTTCTGCGGCTGACCTTGACCTTTGGAAGCAGATTCTAAGGACATGTCTCTGTTGGGGGTTTGGCACCGATGTAGCTGTGTGAGTGCAAACCCCCTAGTGTAGACGCACTGTAAACCATCACTTGCATGAATGTGGCTTACTCTGCACGTAACGATTTACCCCAGTGCAATGCATCTGCACTAGGAGTTCATAGGTGCATCTTTGGTGGCGTGGTCACTCCCTGTGTAAAACCCCCCAACTAAGACAAGGGCTTGGTTAACTAATATATATTCTGATCTCCGCAGCATGAGTTCTGTTTTCCCTCCGTGGACAACATTTCAGTTTATCATAACTAAAGAACTACTTGTGGTCATCACCTACAAACTAATTTGCACGAAGAGGAGGAAGGTTGATTCTGCTGAAGCAGACTGCATGGACAAATGGGTGACTGAGAAATAGCCATTTGGCACAGAAACAACGCAGTAAGAAATGCAGAGCTCTTAATTTAGTGGAAGCATTTACATCTGCTAATGTGCTATTCAGTGTTCTGGGAGCTCAGCTGTGCATTGCCCCCTGGAAGCCAGGCTAGAATCTGCCCCTTTCTGTTAGCTCACTGGTTCCCAGGTTGGAGGAATATTGTTAGCTGATGTTGCAGGCCAGTCTGCGGAGCAGTGCTGAAAGGTGTTCCTTTCTGCATTAGGTTGCACTGCTAAGGAATAAAGGCTGGGGGCATAACACCAGAAAATGGGAGGCTATATCGGAGAATGAGCTCAGGTGATCCAAACATTCCTTCCGAAGAAGTTCCAGGATGTTTAAGCTGATTTTATTAAACTTTCTTTGCCTAAATTATCAAAGTGACTAGTCATTTTGGGTGCCCCCAGCTTTGGGTGTCCAATTTGAGACACCTCAGTGGGGCCTGATTTTCAGAAAGCGCTGAGCACCTCTTCCCTCCAAACCAGTCCCCTCTAAGGTGTCTCAAGTTGGGCACTCAAAGAGGAGGTGCCCAGCTTGGCTCGTCACTTTTGAAAATGTAGGCCAAGCTTGTGCTTTAGAATAAAGCTGCTTGCAGGTAATGCCTTGACTTGTGGGGTTTTTCACAGCAGAGTTCCCTAACAAGTTACAGCGCAATTGGGAATGCTTTCCTTCCCTTTCTTCAGGTGTGTGACGAAGCATTTTTACCATTGTTTGATTGATACGGGCCCTTAACCATTAAAATATCCACTCATCAAAGTTAATCTGGCTCCCTTAAATTTGCCATTTTGCTCCCTGAAACATGATGCTTTTTGTCCTGAGGGGGAGAAACAAAACCCAAAACTCTACCAACCCCTTCCACTCTCACCCTTATTTATATGTCTCCAGCTCTCTTTACTTCTCTGATCATTTATGGCCTGAGCCAAAGTGCCACCAGATCAGGTCCTTAGGGATGACTCCTGTGAACTACTGAGCATCCTCAACTCCAACTGAAGCCAATGGGGTTGAAGGTGCTCAGCATCTTGCAGGATCAGGCCATATGTTCCCACTTACGATGCTTTTGGAGGAACTGGGCCAAGCCAAGATGAATACAATATCTTAAGCTGCAGTATTTAACAGTGCTCAATTTTTCCCAGCACTACAGCACTTCAATAAAGTAGGGGCGAGTTCTGCATGTCAACTTTCTGTAGACACTCAGGCAGTGTTGGGAGAAACTCCTTATATCCTCCCCCACCATCCTTATACATCAGTAATATGACTCAGTGCCAGTGTTCAGCACCTTTTATGCTGCCCCTCAATCCGTAACACGAGAGGTGAGCACATCTCTTAGCAGCCTGGGAAAGAAGACACTTACCTTTCTTGGTTTCACTTTGTCATGGTAGTCGTACTGAAAAATGCCCTTGTAGCTAAGTCCTAACCACCAAGGAATTCCCTGCTTGTCCTAGGAGATAAAATAGAGGGAATGACATTGTATGGGAGGGGGATGCTCCGGACACTCCCTGGCAGGAGCTGCGGAAGCTACCTCAAAGGGGGGGGGCCCACTGGGGCACAAACCCTGGCCCCACCCCCGCACCGCCCCTTCCTCACAGGCCCCACCTCCATGTCGTCCCTTCTCCCCAGGTCCCCACCCTTGTACTGCCCCTTCCCCTAAGACTCCGCCCCAATGCTGCCTCTTCCCCCAAGGCTCCAACCCCATGCCACCTCTTCCCCCCCAAGACCCCGTCCCCACTCACCTCTTCCCTTCAAGACCCCACCCCTGCTTGCTCCTCTCTGCTCCCTCTCTCCCGTTGCTCGCCCTTACAGCTGGTAAAAGGTGGGGGGGCTGTGGCCCCCTGGTCCCCTCTGTTCAGGTGCCCCTGCTCCCTGGCCCAATATTCAAGGGAAGGATTTCTCTGTGTGTGAAAGGGATCATCCCATACCATGCCAGAGGATCCGTGGGTCACAAAGAGCCCATGAACATGGAGAAGATCCCTGGCACTTTTATCTTGGGCATATAATAGCTTATGGAATGCACCAAATCGCATCAAATTACTAAAAGAACATCCCCACAGAAGGATCTCCTTGGGTCCCCCTTGCAATGATTCATCCTCTCTGCTGCCCCCCTTCCTGCAAATGTCTCAGTCTGAACACTGCTCTGTCTGGCCTTGGAGATTGGAGGGGGTGAAACCCAATAGCGCAGCTGACTTGGATTATGTGTGGGAACCCTGACATCAGTCAATAAAATGCAGTGCTAATGGGATCCGATGGCTACCAAGCGATAAGGTCTGACAGACTTGGACTCAAATGCTTTCCATCTGAGTATGCCAGAAAACTATTTTATGGAGTAATGAGTGATATTTGATACAAGCTCTGTTTAGATTTAGTGAACTGCAACCCTCAGTGAAACGATTCCAATTTGCCAAGATGCTGAAGAAGGGCAGGGGGAAAAAATAGCAAAAACAAAAAACAAATTATGCGGCAAGGTGGAAAATGACTATACTAAGCAGCAACACGGGAATCACACCTCCTAACTGCAGTGTAGCCGTACCCTAGGTCTGATTCACAGGCCACCCAGTGTAATAGTTGCTAGCTGACAACTGACACACACTCACCAATCGAGAGGAGTTCACTGGAACAACCCTCAGTAGTAAGTACTATGCACAGCAGCAAGCATTTGCAGGTTTGGGCACCAAAACCCAAATCATTCCCTGCAACTTCCACCACTGAAGTCAATGGAAGCTGGGTGTGCAGGAGACCCTGCCCTGTGACAAGGGATGGGCAAACCATTTCAGGTCAGCAAGATGTAGCCAACAGAGTCCTACTATCTGACTTGTGGCTGCCCTTCTCTGAATACAGGGCGTGGGGAGGGGGACGGGCCAGGGAGATCATATTTAGGGTATTTATTGTCAAATTGTATCTATTGTATCATAAGTGTGCAAGAGACTTTGTAGATGTACAAGAAAGTAATGTCCTTGTACCTAAAACCAGGTAGGTCAGTACAGATAATGATGCGAGCCTTCAAAACTCCGTGGGTGCTGAACAGGGGGAAATACTCCGGGGACAGCAAAGGTAGCTTCCTTTTTTATGTTTACTGATATCACTTGTTAAAAACCTCCACTGCTGGGCAGGCCTGGAAGTGATAGAGGCGAGATCATGAGTCCACCTTGGTGGCGGATTGCTAAACAAACGGGGTGAGCCTGGAAGAGGGATTTAATGAGGGAGAATCCCAGCATGAAATCCAGTCAGAAGACTGCAAGCTGGAGTCAATTGCTCCAGCCCTAGTGGAGGGGATGCTGGAATTTTATCTTGAAGAACAGGATTTTCCTCTACTGAACTGTATTTACCAAACAGTCACTGAATAGTTGAAACAAAGTTTATCTTAACAAAGGAAGTGAAACAGTACTTTCAGGAAAGTGCAGTGTAAACAGAGGCCAGAATTTTTGTCACCATCATCAGTTTAATTCAGTAAATGCCCTTTGTCGGTGGCACATACCTTTACTGCATAATAATGGACTCCATACGTTGGGAGGGATTCTACAATGCTCATGTAACTGCAGAATGAAACATAAGAAGAATAACAAGACTGAGGAGTGGGGTTCTCCCGAAAAAGCATCTGCTTAAAAAAAAGAAGTTACTAGACAGGAGACATAGTTATGTGCAGAATTTACAGCCCAGTGTAGACTATCTCCTAGCAAACAAAGGTCGCTCCCCAGCATTGTCCTTCCAACTTACTTTACAATTGCTTGGCCTCTTGTCTGACCACTCAGTTTCTTGTAATGCTCGATGACTCTGTCCTCGCTGCAAAGGGAGACATAGAATCTTGTTATTTTTATCTCAGCTCAATAAACAGAAAAGATTTCAATAGGGGAACAGGCATTTCTGTTACCTACGGCTACCAGCCTGGGAAACTAAGAGGGTGTGTAACAGAGACTATCCAGAATGGGACTGTATTCAGCCCCAGAGAAAAGGAAGCCAATGTAGAATACAAGATGGGATTGCAAAGAGAAAGGTTTCTGGATGGTGCTAGTTTTGTTAAGGGAAATGGGATCGACTCCCACAGACTTTCTTCTCTGTGCCTCAGTCTCCTCCTCGTTGGGTTTTGTTTTGTTTACAAGAATGCAAGTTTTGTCTCGAGACAAACTGTGGTCCTGTGTTCCCCTTGCAGGCCTGAAGGAGCCTCTTGGCCAGCTGAGCTACTGACACTCACAGCAGGCTGGGTCCCGAGCCTTCAGGAGCACAACTCAGTCCTCATTGCTACTGTACAGAGGATAAAACCATGTATGGGAGTCAGCTTCACTACAGAGAGCAGGCTTGAGGCTTGTTATTACTAAGGGCCAATCTCTTAGCATGCACAGAGCTACAGAGTAAGCCAGACTTGTAACTCCATCCTTAACTGCCTGTATTGTCCCCCACTAGTGAAGCGGATATGGATCACAGAAGGTCATAGAACCAGGGTGATGTGAGCTATACTATGAGTATGAGCGGCACTCTCAAGGGCAAATTATAGACCACATTTGGATCTCAGTGACATGGGTCTCCTTTGATTTCAATGAAAAGTCACTCCTGATTTCCACCCATGTAACAGAACAGCCCAGCCCGATTACCCTCTCAAACTGGTTTTATATTGGTGTAGCTCCAGTGGGCCAGCCTGATTCTCTCACCTGCATCAGTGTAAATCAGGAATAATGTCAAAGAAGTCACTTGAATTACACCAGTGTAAACCGGTCTGAGAGCAGAATCAGGTCCTCAGGTGTAAATTGGAATCTCCTGGCCTTTGTGCCTTTTCACTGAGGGGAAGATTCTCTGCTGTGCTTTTGGTATGTCTACACTGCAGTTAGACACCCACAGCTGGTGGGCTGCAGATCCACCTCGCAGGGTCCCAGAGCCCACGCTCCACCTGAGCCTGAATGGCTATACCACAATTAAACAGCCCTGCAAGCCAGAGTCAGCTGGCACGGGCCAGAGGTGGGGTTTCAATTGCAATGTAGACATACCCTCAGACGCACAGCATAGAACTCACAGCCCAGGAGGAGGCTAACGTGTCTTTCAGCCAACTTTGTGCCCTCCCAGTCCTGGGCTGCTCTAGGGGCTACATAAGCCTCTGGCATAACTCAGCCAGCCTTGGAGGCCTGTCTAAGTTATGGCAGCCTCCCTGCAGGCCACAGCACTGTCTGGAAATTCTGCAGAGCTGCATGCTGTGGCCCTGTCCCCAGCACACACCCCTATCCAGAGCTTGCAATAGAGTTATCAGGATGCAGCCTTATGGCTGTGCACCAGTGAGTAGGGTTGCCATCTTTCTAATTGCTGGTAACCGGACCCCCCATGGCCCTGCCCCCAAGGACCCGCCTCTTCCCCCAAGGCCTGGCTCCAGGCCCCACCCCTGACTGCCTTCCCCCCAAACCCTGTCCCCATTGCTTGCTCCTCTCCCTCCCTCTCCCACATTGCTCGCTGCAAGTTGGAGGTAGCCTCAGCTGAGCAGGGGCTGGCTTAGGTTAATGACCCAGTGACAGTGCCTCCCCCTTCCCTGTGGTAACTGGACTTTTGGTTCAGTTCCCATTTAGGGTTGCCGGGTCCCCTTTTTGACTAGACTTTCCGGTCAAAAACCTGGCACTTAGCAACCCTAAACGGCACCCGGACACAGAAGCCAAAAACCAGACTGTCTGGGTAAAACCTGGATAGGTGGCAACCCCACAGTGCCTGCCCTGAGGGAATCCTCCCTCCAGCAGGAACTGAATCTTTTGAGGCCCCTTTATGCTTCTCCTGTCCTTTTACGTGGTGTAAACGGCCAGGTTGGGGTGGAGTGGGGTGGGTGATGAACTCACCCCAAGTACTTAGAGACCCCGGTCCTGGAGGCTTTGTGGAAATCTTTGCAAAACATTTCACTTAGTAACAGTTCTGCTTACATAACAGTGTCTTCTCCTCTCTTTCCCCTTGTGTTTATTATTGCGCCAGAACCATGCGTGTGGAGACAGGATCTTTGTTGCAAAGGCGCTCACCTACCCCTGCAGTGCAGAGCTCAGCTGAAATCATAACCCCCTGTCTGTGACATCACAATGGTAGTGACCATGAGATGGTCAAGTTCAGGATCCTGACACAGGGAAGAAAGGAGAGCAGCAGAATACGGACCCTGGACTTCAGAAAAGCAGACTTTGACTCCCTCAGGGAGCTGATGGGCAAGATCCCCTGGGAGAATAACATGAGGGGGAAAGGAGTCCAGGAGAGCTGGCTGTATTTTAAAGAATTCTTATTGAGGTTACAGGGACAAACCATCCTGATGTGTAGAAAGAATAGTAAATATGGCAGGCGACCGGCTTGGCTTAACAGTGAAATCCTTGCTGATCTTAAATACAAAAAAGAAGCTTACAAGAAGTGGAAGATTGGACAAATGACCAGGGATGAGTATAAAAATATTGCTCGGGCATGCAGGAGTGAAATCAGGAAGGCCAAATCACACCTGGAGTTGCAGCTAGCAAGAGATGTTAAGAGTAACAAGAAGGGTTTCTTCAGGTATGTTAGCAACAAGAAGAAAGTCAAGGAAAGTGTGGGCCCCTTACTGAATGAGGGAGGCAACCTAGTGACAGAGGATGTGGAAAAAGCTAATGTACTCAATGCTTTTTTTGCCTCTGTCTTCACGAACAAGGTCAGCTCCCAGACTACTGCACTGGGCAGCACAGCATGGGGAGGAGGTGACCACCCCTCTGTGGAGAAAGAATGGTTCGGGACTATTTAGAAAAGCTGGACGTGCACAAGTCCATGGGGCCGGATGCACTGCATCCCAGAGTGCTAAAGGAGTTGGCGGATGTGATTGCAGAGCCATTGGCCATTATCTTTGAAAACTCATGGCGATCAGGGGAGGTCCCGGACGACTGGAAAAAGGCTAATGTAGTGCCCATCCTTAAAAAAGGGAAGGAGGAGGATCCTGGGAACTACAGGCCAGTCAGCCTCACCTCAGTCCCTGGAAAAATCATGGAGCAGGTCCTCAAGGAATTAATTCTGAAGCACTTAGAGGAGAGGAAAGTGATCAGGAACAGTCAGCATGCATTCACCAAGGGCAAGTCATGCCTGACTAATCTAATTGCCTTCTATGACGAGATAACTGGCTCTGTGGATGAAGGGAAAGCAGTGGACGTGTTGTTCCTTGACTTTAGCAAAGCTTTTGACACGGTTTCCCACAGTATTCTTGCCAGCAAGTTAAAGAAGTATGGGCTGGATGAATGGACTATAAGGTGGATAGAAAGCTGGCTATATTGTCGGGCTCAACGGGTAGTGATCCATGGCTCCATGTCTAGTTGGCAGCCGGTATCAAGTGGAGTGCCCCAAGGGTCAGTCCTGGGGCCGGTTTTGTTCAATATCTTCATAAATGATCTGGAGGATGGTGTGGATTGCACCGTCAGCAAGTTTGCAGATGACACGAAACTGGGAGGAGAGGTAGATACGCTGGAGGGTAGGGATAGGATACAGAGGGACCTAGACAAATTGGAGGATTGGGCCAAAAGAAATCTGATGAGGTTCAACAAGGACAAGTGCAGAGTCCTGCACTTAGGAAGGAAGAACCCAATGCACAGCTACAGACTAGGGACCGAATGGCTCGGCAGCAGTTCTGCAGAAAAGGACCTAGGGGTTACAGTGGACGAGAAGCTGGATATGGGTCAACAGTGTGCCCTTGTTGCCAAGAAGGCCAATGGCATTTTGGGATGTATAAGTAGGGGCATTGCCAGCAGATCGAGGGACGTGATTGTTCCCGTCTATTCGACACTGGTGAGGCCGCATCTGGAGTACTGTGTCCAGTTTTGGGCCCCACACTACAAGAAGGATGTGGAAAAATTGGAAAGAGTCCAGCGGAGGGCAACAAAAATGATTAGGGGACTGGAACACATGAGTTATGAGGAGAGGCTGAGGGAACTGGGGATGTTTAGTCTACGGAAGAGAAGAATGAGGGGGGATTTGATAGCTGCTTTCAACTACCTGAAAGGGGGTTCCAAAGAGGATGGCTCTAGACTGTTCTCAGTGGTAGCAGATGACAGAACAAGGAGTAATGGTCTCAAGTTGCAGTGGGGGAGATTTAGGTTGGATATTAGGAAAAACTTTTTCACTAGGAGGGTGGTGAAACACTGGAATGCGTTACCTAGGGAGGTGGTGGAATCGCCTTCCTTAGAAGTTTTTAAGGTCAGGCTTGACAAAGCTCTGGCTGGGATGATTTAATTGGGGATCGATCCTGCTTTGAGCAGGGGGTTGGACTAGATGACCTCCTGAAGACCCTTCCAATCCTGATATTCTATGATTCTATGATTCAATTAGCTGCCATGCAGAGGACAGATCACTGTGACACCTTAAACAGGTGGGGAATCAGAAGCTTGAACGAAGGAGGTGAAGACCCTGTTTTCATAGAAATCATCCCTAATTTGGTCACCTGAGGAGGGCTCCCCCAGCCAGCAAGCCCAGAATCCTTAGGCAGGCTCCCGAACAAGTAATCTGGATGGCTGATGTAATATGGGAGCATGTTACTGGCACTTTGCCGTAATGGAACATTTCAAAAAATAACACAAAGGGAAGGCGGAAAAACAAAGACAAACAAGCAGACAAGGGGGAAAAGGGGTAGGATCATTTCTAAGGAGAAGATTTTTCAAGTCCGCTGCTCTTTAACGTCCCTGCCATCGGTTTGTGTGCAAGTGACTTACTTTCCTCATTTATTCCCTCAGGCTATGTCTACATGGGCACTTTTGTGGCTAAATTTGTCGCTCAGAAGTGTGAGAAAACACCCCCCTGAACAACAAACATTTTAGTGATGAAAAGCGCCAGTGTGGACTTTGTCGGCAGGAGCCGCGCTCCGGTTGAGGAAGCTACCGTCCCTCGTTGGGGGTGGTCTTATTTTGCGGCTGGGAAAGCTCTCTCCCGGCGATGAAGAACAGCCACAGAGCGCACCTGACAATGGTGTGGCTGCAGTGGCACAGCCATGCTGTTGTAAAGTGCGCTGTGTTGATGTAGCCTTAGGTGTGATTCCCCCACTAGTCCTGCCGAAATAACAGGTAAATAAAAAAAGCCTGTAAACGTCAGTCAGCCAATGGGCACGACGGGGGTGGGTCTCAGAGCCCGGGCTCCTTCCCCATCCCAAACCTCTACAATGCTACTTTTAGCCCCGCAGCCCCAGCCCCTGCTAGCCCAAGTCAGCAGAGCTGGGCCCTGAGACTTGGTGCTGCGGGTTTTTTTATTGCAGTGTAGACATACCCAATGTGCACTGCAGTGAGGTCGCCTGCAAAGGGTGCTGCTGTTTGGGCAGGGAAAGGAGTGTGTTTGCTCTCCTGACAAATGTCGCAGAGTAAATGTCACATACAGAAAGTGATAGCCTTAGATTCAACAGCCTAAGAGCCAAATTCTGGCCTTGCATTCGTGCAGGTGGCTCCCACTGAAATCATGTGTGACATCTGAAGGCAGAGTCTGGCCCTTACCATGTAATAGTCACAGACAAGATTAACGTCTGGAACAATCATTGAGTTACATGACTACACAAATGCTGGACGGTCTCCAGGCTACATCATTCCCGCTGATAAAGAAGAACAAAGAGGACTTATAGTCCTTTGAAATGTCCTTGTAAGCCCGGTATTACTTAGGGGCCTGATTTGCCTCTGCTTCAGATAGATCAGGAGTGACTACACAGAAATCAATGGAGTTACCCCAGTGTGTCGCATGAGAGCAGAACCAGCCTGCTGCGTGCTGCTTTGCTTTGGTTTTTGTTCTTTGTAGTTCAAATCCATCCCTGATGTTAACTTCATTCACTTCACTCCCACGGCTGGACATATCCTCCTATCTGTGTATTGCCCTGTGCAATGCCTCTGAGTTTTGTTTGCTTTTGTTACAAATTATTAAAATACATAAAATAACGGAATGTTTCTTACATCATTTCCCCCTGGGCGTGGAAGCTAATCAATGGCACATTTTCCTGAAAAGCAAAGCCCTGTCTTTAGAGAGCCGCCTCAAAAGGCAGTGTGGTCCCTGGCTGAGGCACTAGAGTAGGAGTCAGAAGACCTGCATTCTATTCCTGGCTCTGACTCAGCCTGCTGGTTGAACTCTGCCAAACCACGTCATCTCCCCGTGCCTCAGTTTCCCCAGCAGTAAAATGCTTGGCGATCTACAGAAGAAATGTGATATATAAGAGTATTATTCCTCCTCCCTTCAGTTCTCTCTCTTTTGCACCAGATAATAAAACCTGGATTACACTGATGCCATGAAAGTATCCTGCCTTACAGACCCCTCTTTCATATAACGTATTTTTTGCGTCTTCTTTTTCATTACCACTGCCACATGCAAGATATAATCAGACACAGGGGCTAATTTCTGTCTCCAGTTTTGCTACAAGGGGGTCACCTCAACATGTGCCAGTGAAAACAAACAAAGTCATTCACTCAACAGGACAAGCCTTAGCAGGGTTAACACAAATTCTCATCTATCCTTTCAGCTGCTCATCTTTTAGCTAACTGTTACTGACAGCTAGGCAAGTGCTGGGGCATTGGCTGGGAACACCTGCTGGTATCACGGTTACAGCACTGACTCCAGATTGTCGCCATCTCAGTGACATATAAGCTCAGACATAGCACATGACAGTGACAGCAGCCACTTAACAAAGTGACTAATGCTTTGGTATTGATGAAATAACATGAAGCTGAAGTCTGCTTGTCAGCTACTAAACATTTCCTATGAATGCTACAGAAGAACCATTTATGTGAATGATATCCTGCAGGAAAGATCTTATAAGCATGCAGATCAAGAATTCCCTTGGCCCTCGCAGCTTATAGAAATAGAAAGTAGGCAACTTGTAAGCAAGCATCGGGCCAGAATTCCAAAAGAGCTCGGGGCCAGATTTCCAAGTGCTAAGCTCCCAAAATCAGGGCCAGACTTTCAAAAGTATTCAGCTCCCATCATGCTGAGCTGTTCTTAATACCTGATCGCTTCTTTCTGGTGCCTTACTGAAAATCTGGCCCACAGTTCTTCCATTGCTATCAGTGCTTTATAGATTTCAACTCTATATCCTGCTGAATACCTACATTCAGGGATGGATTAAGGTGGAGGAACTATAAACCCATGTTTAGGGCTCCAGCTTCTGTAGTTGCATGGTGAGACCAGAATCTCCACATTCATTTTAAAAAATCATCGCGCTAGCCCTCATGAATGCAAAGAAAAGCTTGCAAATGTAACCCAAACTGATGCCTGCCTGAGTCTGCAGAGAGCCTGAAACAAAAGCTCCAAGAGATGTGAATTGTCCCATTCATCTTTACTCTGAAGTCTGCTGCCACCGCAAGGAGGGGTGGGGCCATGGTGTGGGGGCAGGGCAACAGCATGGGGACAGTGCCATGAAAGTCTGTGTAGAGTATGCCTAAGATCCCAGACTAACTTAATTCAGTCCTGCCTACACTTAAATGTCCAGCACTTGTCACACTTGTGTCTCTATACCTATTCCAACTTAAATTCAATGAGAGCTGTAGGGGGTTTGCTGCCACCACAGCTGAGAGGTGTGACACCCAGTGCTGGCAGACAAATTCACGTTAGCTCAGCTAAAAATAGCAACAGGGATGTTGAGGCACAGCTGATGGCTCGGGCTACCCACCCAAGCCCACTTGACTCCCTGGGTCTGAGCTTGGGGGGTTAGCCCAGCCAATGCCACAACACCCACACTGCTATTTGCAGTGCGCTAGCTCAAGCTGACTTAGTGCAATTCTGTCTACCTGCGCTGGGAATCACACCTCCGAAATACAGTGCAAACAGACCCAAGGTGATCGGCACTTCTCAGGGTTTGGCCCAGAGGAAGAAGATACATGGACACAATTACTAAAGTAGTGGCAGCTATGTAAAGGTGCCAAACTTTTAGTTTCTGTTCATACTGAGTTCACATGTAGCTGCATTATTATATACGGGTGAAGCTAGAAGTGGTCATATAAAAATCTGCAGTGGGTGAATATACACATACAACCAACATAGCTCTTTTGAGTCTTACCAATGCGGTTATAACTTTATAATCATTTTAGTTCGTTTTTAGGACATGAAAAATAAGTCAACAAAAGCAATTGAAAGAACACTTTAAACATTGCCTTGTAATGCTGGAAACGCACACAGCATAGCCCTGTGCTAATGCAGGAGAACCCAAGCATGAAACTGATTGCAAATGGCAAAGAGAAGTGTGAAATCTGCTTTCACCGTAAAATCTCAGTCAGAAACCAAAAACAGGGGCACAGCAGAAATGTCGAAAAGTAAATTAGAGTTAAAAATTCTTTCCGTTTAGATCATCTGCCATTTGACCAATATTTCAGAGAAGCGACTGTGGGCCTGATTTCCCGTCAGAGGTTACAGTAGGTGGGTGAACATTTGGAGGACAAAAAACTGTCATTAAAAATAATGAACAGTACATGTGATAAAGTTGTGTAAGAACTTGGGCAGTCAAGTGAAACCAGGATCACAAGGGATTCTAATGGCTAAAATCACTTGGTTTATTACCCTATCGAAAAAAATGAACTTTTTAAACCTGGAACCTGTTCCTACATCCCTTTAACCTGGAGCCTGTTCCTGCATCCCTTATTCCTATGACTTTAACTTACTTGTGCGAGGACTCCCATTAACTTACATTTGACTATGAGGAAGGATTTGTCTTTTGCTAATTGCTGTAAATCATAGTATTTTAAACAGATTATCTGGCTTGACCAGCGTGACTCAATCTAAATTCCAGACCAAGGGAGTGTGCATAGGAGGAAATAGGTTACCAGGCCTTTGTTGTTAAAGTCTCTGCTCTTGCACTGAGCCAGGAGTTTGGCAAGATCGGGGTGCGGGGGGGAGAAGAGAGCTCAGTGACTGGCTGTGTGTGTACAGGGGAAAAAGCAAAATCCATGGCTGGACCAAAATCCAATGGACTGGGGAAAGCTGGGACCTAGGGCTCTGAGCTGGTGGATTGAGGGACGATGATGATCAGGCTTGGCGAGGATGGGCAATGGACTCTGGAGTGGTGAATGAACTGTCCAGTTTCCTCTGGGAAAGGAAAGAGACCCGACCAAGAGGCAGAATGTGTGGGTGTATTGGAGGGTAGGTCACGTCTCACCCTGAAGAGGAGACCAAACTCTTGGCCAAAGGAAACAGTAGGCTCCTCAGCTGTTCCCTCCCCCACGCTTCACACATGAGCCCAGCCAGCCCGTGAAAGAAGCAGTGGGTGGTGGGCATCTTCAGCTACATGTTTCAGGTTTTCAAAAAGGTTCAGTGTGCTGGGTCAGACACAGAAGTACTGGCAATCTGCCAGTGCCCCAGCCTATGATTCTGAATTACAGCCTGGGACTCTTCCAACCTCTTCCGAAGAGCTCAGAAAGTGCTTAGCAGCTTTGCAGTTTAGCTCTTGTTCAGCTGTGCACCAGTTGCAGCTAATTCCGGTGATGCAGCCCCGCTAAGAGAAATGGATAGGATCTCCCAGGAATCATAGATCAGAAAATGAAATCCGAATTCCCTGCCATCATCAAATGACCAGGCTGCAGAAACTAAAGGAGTAGCAGATAAGAGAACTATCCTCCCACCGCCAGGCTTGGGGAGCCCGATTCTTTAAGGACAAACATGAAAGAATCACAAACAGAATCAATCCATCGCCCCATGCTCAAACGGCCTTTCCTCAAACTAATCCCTATCTGCACTGCTGAAAAGGCTGGGAGAGGCAGACAAAGAAGCTATGGTGGTGGTGGGGTGAGCGGTAGGTGGGGTGCTGTGTCTACTCGGACACGCCAACAGATTTTGTTTTCAATGCAATAACTGGAGGAGGAAAACGTAATGCACCACTTAGCACCTACATAGTGCTTAGTATGTTCCGAGCGCTGGATCTGAATGCAGCCTTCCACAAATGGACAGCCCCTGTCTATACAGGAGGAGAATCAGACCCTTTGGAGTTGGTTAGTCCATGCAAACAGGATTTGCAGAATCAGGCCCAACGATTCCTTCTTGCTTCTGGGTTCAATCCTGCTCACCTTCCCCACACCAGCAGTCCCCCAGGGCCCCACTCTCCACTGCTTTGCACCCTGTGTAGCCATTTACACCTGTGCAAAAAGAGCGTAAGGTGGGTATAAGATGCTACCGTACCAAACTGGGAGCACTCTACATCCACGTTGCACAGGTGCAAATAGCTGCATAAGCTACATGTGGAGAATCAGGCCTACTGACTTCAGTGGTAAGGCACTGCATGACTTGCATGAGTAAAGCAAGCAGCATTTGGGTTTCAAATCTCTCCCTTCAGGCTGGGGAGTAGTATTGTACCTATCTGACAGATGCGGAAACTGAGGCACAGAGCGGTTAAAGTGACTTGCCCAAGATCACACTGTAAGTCAATGGCAGAGCCAGGACTAGAGCTCAGGAGGTCCTGGACTTCAGATCTGTTCGCTGGTAGCTAGCCGGGGCGGACTCACAATGGGTGAGACAATTACATGGATAGATAGGTTACCAGTAAGCAAGGGAAGGGTGCTCCTTCAGGGCTTGCGTTGGAAGGGCTGGAAGCTTCTTCAAGTCGGTCTTTACAATTTCATTGCTGAAAGAGAGAGAGTTGAAAAGGCGGATCAGACTACAAGAAAACCACCACAATATCTGATATGACCCAACCCAGCTGGCTGGCTGCTATGGCTCTGCATCTGTTCCTCCTTAACGAAATGCACTGGGCTCTCCTTTCTTCCCTTTCTTTCTTTTAAAGGCAGCGTAGTAATTTTTTCCTCCAGTACCACACTCGGAGCTGAGCTGTCCCAGCTGGCTACATTTGTTCATCTCATATAATCGCCTCAAAATATAAATACCCCCCAATGGTACAATTTCACTGAGCAGCCCTGTGGGTAAATGCATATGGAAAGAGGAGCAGGGGGGAGAAATGGCTGCACAAGGCACCTTTGTTAAAACAATTCCCGTCTGGTGCAAAATGTCGCATTTTGTTGTCATAGCAACACAGGTTGCTTGTTAGCACATCACCACGGTGATCCACTCTTTGCACTGGTTCCTCACTGAGCAGGGGTCCATTTGCGGCCTATGTCCTATTATTCAAAACCCTCCCTGGGATTGGACCCAGCCACCTGAGAGAGTGGCTCCCCCTCCACGACCTCCTCTGGTGGCTGTGTCCCACTGGAACAATGAAACTGCAGACCAATAGGGGGAAGCGGGTGAGCATGGGCGATGAAGGGATTGCAAGAACCGGAGCTCAACTGTGGAACTTACTTTTATAGAATCACAGCAATCCCTCCCCCCAAATAAATAAGAATGTTAAAAATATTCTATAAACCAATCAGGCTGCTTCCACTTCTCCTACAGGCTGGGAAGGAAAAACAGAGAGCAAGAGTGCAAACACTTGTTATTTTGATTTCTATTTTTATATGTAAAAGCCACTCAGATACAATGGTAACAGGGGCAATATAAGACAGTCTGCGTGATGTGAAACGCCAGAGTTAAAACGCTCACCGACTTCCCTCTTAACAGCAATTTTTCCTTCCTCAATAAAATGCGAGTTTGCCATACCCTCTCCTCCCCAAATATCATTTTCTGTATGATTATTTAAAGTTGCTCCTCCTTCTGTTGTGGGTTCTTGATACTCATAGAAGCCTCTAATGCACAGACACAAACACTTTTCTTTGAAGTTAATTGGTGTGCTGTTGAAAGGTGTCGGGCCGACAGCCTTGGAGACCGAAACCCTCTACCCCCCTGCAAAACAGGTACAGAGTAGGCAACAATAGCACAGCCAATGTCATTCACCCCCTGTGGCCCATTCAGTCTTCAGCCTCATTGCTGAGTTATGTGGATGCTTCTCCATTGAAATATGGACTGAAACCACATTTCACTGAAGCTCATTTCACACAAGCTAAATCATAGCCATTTTGTTGAGGACTTTCAGTCCCTATGAAGATGGGCTGGGCTCACATCCATGACACAGAAGGGGGAAAAAAGAACAAACACTAGACACTAATCGATGGTGAGATAGCAAGAAACCTCCCCTTGAGTAATAACTAGGGATCTTACTCTTCTTCACACTGGTGTAAGACTGGAGTCTATTTAAGTCAATAGAGTTACACTGGTGTAAAACCAGTGTAAATGAGATCAGAATTGGCTAGAAGAAAGGTGCTGAGTTAATATACAGTAATAATTTGTGATTAGTTAGTAAGGAAAAATGATGGTGGTATTTAGAAGCCATTCAGAACAGGTAAGAAACTTCACTCTGGAGCCTGGTGACCATCACAGGTGAAGTGATTTGCTAATGAACTATCGCTGGTGAAAGAAGAGATTGTGATGCAACTGACACCACTTTAGACATGTTTCAGAGTAGTAGCTGTGTTAGTCTGTATCCGCAAAAAGAAAAGGAGGACTTGTGGCACCTTAGAGACTAACCAATTTATTTGAGCATAAGCTACAGCTCACTTCATCGGATGCATCGGATGCAAGCATTTTGCCACAGCATTTCTCCACTCACATACCACAGTGATAGACACTGCTTAAGAACCTAGATGGATATGTCCAGACTATAGTTTGTGGTCATGTTTTAACTCATGTTAATCTCAGATACCAATGTCAGATGACTTTTGGCAAATGCAGACTTTTTACGGGCTACCATTGTCTTCTACCCCGTCATTCAGTTGTCAATCCTTCTTAAGAACAAATGTTCAAAAATCATTCTGGTTTTTTACTTTTGCAGGACACACATATCTGCACAAGTTTGAGATGTTGCTCTATTCAGCATTATCCGCTGATCTGACCTCTATGCTCTGTGGCGGACAGAAGAGTCAACCCAGATAATACCACCTTACCATGTACATAATTCATTGTACTTGCTCAGACAGGTCAGTTTCCTCTACAGCAACTGTGCACTCGACCCTTGCCAACTTTTTTAACATTGCGAAAGGCTTGAAAAAGTCAATTCTCCAAGAAGCAGCCAGCACCCACATTGTACCTCTGCTCAGGCAGGTTCCATATAAGAAATTTGTCTGAATTCTGCTGTGACGTTGCACCCCATAATGCTTTATAGAAATATGCTTATGAGTGTAAATATGACATAACTGGAATATATTTTATGCTAGATATGCCATGTAACATATCTTTGCAAAGGTTATGTTCGACTGAATGTATTCATCCTATTCGTATGCATGTATCATTTTTATATCTGAAGTTATGAGCGTTGGCTCTATGCTTGTATTTAAAGTGTTTGCTGCAGGAAGCACCTAAGGCAGATTTGGTCAACATAGTGTGAAGGGGTTATTCAAGTAATTGGGAGTACTTAGCTAACAACTGACCTTGGGAGATGCCAATCCACATCTGAGCTTTCCTGGGAACGTTCAGGCTAACAGGTGGGCAATGGTGTTGGCCTGTAGAGAACTGAGACATGCATGGACATGTGACTTGCCCATGTGACTCCAAAACGCCATCTTGTAGCTGTGATTCTACACAGGGGGAGAGAGGGGTTTCCACCCACAAGACAGAGACTTTATAAACCCCTGGAAACCCCTCTATTTTGTCTTCAGCTGGCTCAAGAGATAGCCTCTCCACCCCAAAGAGATGCCTGAAAGAAACTGGAACAAAGGACAGCAACTACAGGGTAACTGAGTAATTGCTGGACCCAGACTAGGGGGAAGTCTAGTCTGTAAAAGAAGCTTATTGGAACATCTCTGAGGGTGAGATTTACCTGCATTCAGTTTCTTACTGTATTAGGCTTAGACTTGTGTGTTTTATTTTATTTTGCTCGGTAATTTACTTTGTTCTGTCTGTTATTACTTGGAACCACTTAAATCCTACTTTTTATATTTAATAAAATCACTTTTTACTTATTAATTAACCCAGAGCAAGTATTAATACCTGGGGGGAGCAAACAGCTGTGCATATCTCTCTATCAGTGTTATAGAGGGCGAACAATTTATGAGTTTACCCTGTATAAGCTTTATACAGAGTAAAACGGATTTATTTGGGGTTTGGATCCCATTAGGAACTGGGTATCTGAGTGTTGAAGATAGGAACACTTCTTAAGCTGTTTTCAATTAAGCCTGCAGCTTTTGGGGGATGTGGTTCAGACCTGGGTCTATGTTTGTAGCAGGCTAGTGTGTCTGGCACAACCAGGCAGGGCACTGAAGTCCCAAGCTGCCAGGGAAAACGGACTAAGATGTAGGCTCAGCACATCAGGTGGCAGTCCCAAGGGGGTTTCTGTGATCCAACCCGTCTCATCTGCCATCAACAAAGGGAAGTCTGAGAAGTTTCCAAAACACATCTGGGAAACAAAGGGAAGTGATTTCCAAAATGGGCTGTTCCAAGCCCCAAACCAGAAAGTTGTCAAACAGATGACAAGTCTAATGATGATGAACTGCCCTTGAGCGGCGGGAGAAATCCCAGAACTGGTATTGACAGCCTGTGAAAGGATGAACTAATCCTGTGAACTCTGATGCTTCCCTTAGTGAGGGATATAATTGAACCATGGCAAAAAGTCTTCTAAGGATCAGAGGAAAAGTAAAAGTCATTAATAGTGGGATTGGATGGGGTGGCCTTCATGGACAGCATCAACACAGTGTGAATCACAGAATCATAGAATATCAGGGTTGGAAGGGACCTCAGGAGGTCATCTAGTCCAACCCCCTGCTCAGAACAGGACCAATCCCCAACTAAATCATCCAAGCCAGGGCTTTGTCAAGCCTGACCTTAAAAACCTCTAAGGATGGAGATTCCACTGCCTCCCTAGGTAACCCATTCCAGTGCCTCACCACCCTCCTAGTGAAAAAGGTTTTCCAAATATCCAGCCTTTAAATGTTTTAAATGTAAATGTTACTTTGGGTGGCAGAGTGTTCCTGTTCCACAAAATGGGTCCATCACCAGCGGAGATAGTTCAAGCTCCCTCATACCACCCTCCCAAGTATAGCTCAGAGGATCACCTCCCGGGCTGAGACAGCAGTTTAGATTCCATAGCCCATTCAATCCCTAGGTTTCTGCTGAGACTGCCATGCTACTGCTTTTTATTGTGAGGACCCTGGTCTCACGAGAAATAAACTGAGAATCCCAAACAGCCATCACGACGAATATCTGACTTTGGGTGGATTTGAACTGGTGATCTATAGGTGAAAGGCTGCCTTATAGATAATTACCAAGTCTCTCAAGCAATTTGGTCACCTAGTTATGATGATTAATGATAATTATACTATATTAAGGAAAAGATTGAATAACAATATGAACATAGATTATAAAAAATCCATCTATAGGTCAGCTAAGCTATTTTAAAGGGGAGGGGGTAAGAGAAAGAGAATATGGTATGGCTGACTGATCTAAGCACAGGCTTGGAGCCCGGAACTCCGCAGCTCTAATCTTGGTTCTGATACTGACTCCCTCCTTAGGCAACTCAATTAACCCCTCAACCTCCCCCCTGGTACATTAAAAATAACAGTATCTATCTACCTCAGGGTGGCTTTGCAAAAATTAGACGTTTACAAGTTGCTCAGCAAATGAAACATGTTACATACTGCTATTCCTGCAATTAATTTTAAGCTAGGTTACTTGTGCCATCTGCTCTCAGCAAATTCAGAAACTTTCTGCTACATGTAATATCAACCATCATAGAATCATAGAATCATAGAATATCAGGGTTGGAAGGGACCTCAGAAGGTCATCTAGTCCAACCCCCTGCTCGAAGCAGGACCAAGTCCCAATTACAGAAGAAACTGTAGGCTAACTCTCCCTTTTCTTATCAGTCTAATAATTATCTCCATTGAATAAAAGGGGAGGAATGTGCTCTGAGACCCTGGCAGAACAGGTGCCATTACAGGAGCAAGGTTTTATGATCACTATTGTTATGGTGCAATATGAATGGCTGCATGTTGGCTCCTGTAACTCTTAAACCCTAATTGCATAAATGCTGTTTTATTACACGGGATTAAAACTAAGCATAGAATTGTTTTCGAGATTACAACAGGCACCAACGTGTGCATTATTTTAAAATGTCATTTAGTCGCAAATTAGCCCTCCGCCTTCCTTCCCTGGCCATTGTCACTATTCAACATTTTGTGAGGGGGTACTCGCGTAGCTTTCTCCCAATGCATCGTGATTCCTGACTCAAAAGGACTAACAAAGATGGACTGTTTGGGGAGCTATTTAAAAAGGCTGGTTTATTATTTATTTATTTATTTTAAATCAAGCCGGGGGACAAGTACTCTATGTGACGGGTGGCTAGCTTTCTTGGCATTGTTGTTTAAGATCTAAAATCCTAACCCTCCATTAAACCAAAGGCAACATGAGCTTTCCCATTGACTTCAACAGGTGCTGGATCAGGCCCCGAATCAGGGAGGATTAAATTGGGGGGGAAAGTTCAAACACTAGCAATATGCTCTGCTCTGCCAGGGCACGGGCTCCACAGCAGTGCAATATGAAGTATTGAAGCAGTTTCAGATGAAGTATTCACAACTTTCATAGATTCCAAGTCCAGAAGGGACCACAGGCCATAGAACTTCCCCAGAATAATTCAGAGAGCAGATCCTTTAGAAAAACATCCACATTTTGATTTTAAAATGTCCAATGATGGAAAACCCATGACGACCCTTGGTAAATTGTTCCAGTGATCAATTACCCTCAGTGTACCCCTTAATTCCAGCCTGAATTTGTCTAGTTTCAACTTTCAGTCATTGGATCATGTTACACCTTTCTCCGCTAGATTGAAGAGCCCATTATCAAATATTTGTTCCCCATGTTGGTATTTACAGACTGTGACCAAGTCATTCCTTAATCTTCTCTTTGTTATATTAAATAGATTGAGTTCCTTGAGTCTACCACTGTAAGACACGTTTTCTAATCCTTTAATCATTTCCATGGGTGTTCTCAGAATCTTCTCCAGTTAATCAACATCCTTCGTAAATTGTGGCCATCAGAATCATAGAATCATAGAATACCAGGGTTGGAAGGGACCTCAGGAGGTCATCTAGTCCAACCCTCTGCTCAAAGCAGGACCATCCCCAATTAAATCAACCCAGCCAGGGCTTTGTCAAGCCTGACCTTAAAAACTTCTAAGGAAGGAGATTCCACCACCTCCCTAGGTAACGCATTCCAGTGTTTCACCACCCTCCTAGTGAAAAAGTTTTTCCTAATATCCAACCTAAATCTCCCCCACTGCAACTTGAGACCATTTCTCCTTGTTCTGTCATCTGCTACCACTGAGAACAGTCTAGAGCCATCCTCTTTGGAACCCCCTTTCAGGTAGTTGAAAGCAGCTATCAAATCCCCCCTCATTCTCCTCTTCCGTAGACTAAACATCCCCAGTTCCCTCAGCCTCTCCTCATAACTCATGTGTTCCAGTCCCCTAATCATTTTTGTTGCCCTCCGCTGGACTCTTTCCAATTTTTCCACATCCTTCTTGTAGTGTGGAGCCCGAAACTGGACACAGTACTCCAGATGAGGCCTCACCAGTGTCGAATAGAGGGGAACAATCACATCCCTCGATCTGCTGGCAATGCCCCTACTTATACATCCCAAAATGCCATTGGCCTTCTTGGCAACAAGGGCATACTGTTGACTCATATCCAGCTTCTCGTCCACTGTAACCCCTAGGTCCTTTTCTGCAGAACTGCTGCCGAGCCATTCGGTCCCTAGTCTGTAGCGGTGCGTGGGATTCTTCCGTCCTAAGTGCAGGACTCTGCACTTGTCCTTGTTGAACCTCATCAGATTTCTTTTGGCCCAATCCTCCAATTTATCTAGGTCCCTCTGTATCCTATCCCTACCCTCCAGCGTATCTACCTCTCCTCCCAGTTTAGTGTCATCTGCAAACTTGCTGAGGGTGCAATCCACACCATCCTCCAGATCATTTATGAAGATATTGAACAAAACCGGCCCCAGGACCGACCCTTGGGGCACTCCACTTGATACGGCTGCCAACTAGACATGGAGCCATTGATCACTTACCCGTTGAGCCCGACAATCTAGCCAGCTTTCTATCCACCTTATAGTCCATACATTATTCCAGCAGACTTTGTATTAGTGCCAAACATAGAGGTAAAATAACCTCTCCACTCCTATTTGAGATTCCCCCATTTATACGTTCCAGGACTGCATTAGCCCTTTTGCCCCAATGTCAGACTGGGAGTTTATCCACCACGACCCTCATATCTTTTTCAGAGTCACTTTTTCCCACGATAGAGTCTCCCATCCTGTAAATATGGCCTGTGTTCTTTGTTCCCAGATGAATACATTTACATTTAGCCGTATTAAAATGCATGTTGTTTGCTTGCACCCAGCTTACCAACCGAGCCACATCACTCTTGTATCATTGACCTATCTTCTTCATTATTTACCACTCCCCCAATTTTTGGGTCACCTGCAAATATTATCAGTGATGATTTCTTGTTTTTTTCCAGGTTGTCAAAATAGCGTAGGGCCGAGAACTGATCCCTGTGGAACACCACTGGAAACACACCTGCCTGATGATGATTCCTCATTTACAGTTATATTTTGAGACCTCTTAGCCATATTTTAATGCATTCAATGTGTGTCATGTTACTGTCATAATATTCTAGTTTTTTAATCAAAATGTCATGCATACCAAGTCAAACACCCTACAGGAGTCTATTACATCGACACTTTTCCTTTATCAACCAAATTTGTAATCTCATGAAAAAAGATATCAGACTAGTTTGACAAGATTTATTTTTCATAAACTCATGTTGATTGGCATTAATTATATTACCTTCCTTTAATTCTTTATTAATCAAGTCCAATACCATCTGCACCAGTATTTTGCCTGGAATCAATGTCAGGGTTATAATTACTCAGGTCACACCATTTACCCTTTTAAAATATTGGCACAGCATTAACTTTCTTCCAGTCTTCTGGAACTACCCTAGCATTTCCCAGTGTCTTACCTAGAGGCACCAGGAGGGAGGCAGTCTGTGAGATTTAGGACTGGGTGTATCAAAGGAGTCTAAGCATAGGTGCCGAGTTTCTAATCTGCTGGGGGGTGCTCACCCTGGCTCTGCCCAGGCCCCACCCCCACTCCACCCCTTCCACAAGGCCCCACGTCGCTTCTTCCCACCCCCACTCGGCCCCTTCCCCACCCCATTCCCTCCCCTCCCCCGAGTACGCTGTGCGCTCACTCCTCTCCCTCATCCCCCCAGTGCCTCCTGATGCCGCAAAACAGCTGATCCAGGGCAGGTGGTAGATGCTGAGAGGGAGGGAAAGGCACTGATCAGCGGGGCCTGCTGGTGGGTGGGAGGTGCTAGAAGGGGAGGTTCTGATGGGGGGCTGAACACCCACCATTTTTTCCTCATGGATGCTCCAGCCCCGGAGCACCCATGGAGTCAGTGCCTATGAGTCTAAGAGAATTCAAGGCCTGAAGTCAATAGGAATTTTGCCACTGAATTCAAATAGTACAGAATCAAGAGCTAAGTGTCCATCTCTTATTGAAAGTCAATAGGATTTGGGCACCTCATTCCCATAGGCTCCTTTAGAAATCTGAGTCTAAATATATAATTTTTCAGTCTAAACAACCATATCCTTTGGTAACTCCTCCAAAACAAAGGCGACAAGTCCATTTCCCTTAACATACAAAGGGCTTTAACTTGTCTTTAAAAACCCAGCTGAGGAGTACATCCTCTGCCGTTCTGCCTCTCAAGCCATGTGAACTTGTTGGGAAATTCTTGAAACCCAGTCAGCAGTAGCCGGAAAAACTCCATCTGAAGAGATAGTCAGGAAAATGACACAATCATGCTTCTGTTGACTCCAGAGCCCTTGATAATTACTGTAGAACTCTGCTTGGAATCTAAAGAATTGGAGAGGACTGATGATAGCAAACACTGGGCCTTATATGGCTTATTTTTTTCTGTCTCTCCCACACCAGGGGTGTCCATCCCAGGGTTGCTGATGCACTGTGTTTTCGCAATGGCTACACTGGAGAGCTTACAGCACGGCACACAAGCGTCTTTGTGTTTCTCTAATGTGGGAAAATAGGCACATTTGGTGATAACCTTTTCTGTTCTACATTTATAGTCAGGGGAAAGTTCAGAAGGAGAGTTGGGGAAGCCAGAGTCCAAGGGAATGCGCTGAGGGGTGGCGCTGCAGCGTGGCTGCTGTCTTTTGTATAACCCTGGTGCTAGCAGACAGACTTCCGCTGAATGGCAGCTTTTGGTGTATGATATTCTGCTACTGAATAGCCACTGAGCAAGCCCTTGCCCCCAAGCCACACAGACGTGTAGGCTGGCAGAGGGGCAGAGCTTCCTGTCCTTTGAAATTCTTAACAGTTAGGTCACAAAGGCTGTCTGTCAGCAAACTCACTATAGTACCAACATTTCCTTCAGTGAAGGAACTCTTACCCATTGTAGACACTGGCTATCTGGCCTGCCCATCAAAGGACAAAGCAGAGTGCATCTCTGCCCCTGGAACCAATTTCTACCCAAGGTTTCAATTGGTTCCAGACTCACGTAGCCATCTGCTTTGCTTTGAATGGTGATGGTCACACATCACCTGTAACTCATTCAGAATGCATCTCAGCCACACACGGCTGCTGCCGCCTGAATCGAAGGCTGAGAGCTTGCTGTGGCGCTGTGTGTCTGAAATGGTACATGATCCCCTTTTGGGACAGGCAGGGAGAGTCCAATAAAGGATGGCTAGCATGCCCCAGCACTGGACAACTCATCTTCCCCAAGACCTGCAGCAGGAGCAGCTGTCACGGGACAGGTGACAACTGATCAGGTAAGAATGGCAGAAAGTTGCCACCTGGATTCTGTGAGGTCGCCTCTGATTTCCATGAGGGTTTGCACATTTCCAAATCACTTTCAGAATGCACGAACCCCCATCACCATGAGACGTCACCTCTCAGGGTGATGATGTTTTGATGTCATCATGCCTATATCGCACTGTGCTGATGCCAAGCTGTGATGTAAAGATCACAGCACCATAGGGTTAGATATCAAACCACGCTAGTCCCCACAGGCAGGAATTCTGCAACAAGTGCTTTCGTGGGAATTCTCCCTTCCTTAAAGTTAAGCACCCGCTTAAGTGCTTTGCTGGATTGGGGCCAAAGAGAGACCATTAGTCTCCTGAGCGGTAAATCTGACACTGCTTTCAGGCAGTAAGTTTGTTGAAATTTTCCATTTTCATTCTAAACATGCATCTCTTAGATAGCTTTGTTTCTGCAGAAAGCAGAGTTCAATAGTGCAGCCTTCATGAAATTTATGCTGTCATTTACAAGATATAATCTTTAAATCTCAGTAACAAAGACGCTCTGTAACTGCAAAGCTTCTCCATATCAGACAATAGCAAATTCTATTAGTAACAACATTTCAACAATGATTTACCTCAAACGCAGATATGTAACAACAGGAGCCACCTTCAGCCCTCGCATACATAGGTACAACTCCTATTTTCTATAAACAAAGTTACCCCTGCTTGCATCTGGCTGAATTTATCCCTAAGACTTCAAGTTCGTACATTGCTGTGTTGGTGAAACCCATAAGCACAGATCTCAGTGGGTGAAATCCTGGCCCCAATGAAGTCAAAGGCAAAACTCTCACTGACTGCAGTAGGGTCAGGATTTCACCCAATAAGTAAACCCTCTCTAGTGAATGTGAAGTGCTCATGAAAGGTGCTGGATGGATGTCCCTGGAGAAAGGGCATAAAGCAGTGCAAGCTTCTCCTATGTTGCTCCTACAACATGCCTCAAACCCAGCCTACAGACATGGAGGTCAGTCTCCAAGGCCCATTCATATCTTGGCCTCTGTATCATGAGACCGCCAACAGGGTGCCAGTTATAATGGTGGGGTTTGGAAAGCAGACATTACACCTAGACCATCAGACTCACAGAGACCACGACACAATGAAGACTTTCATTCACTATCAAAATTAGCTGGCTACACAGGGAGCATACCTTGCAGCAGTGTGGCCTACTGGATTGTGCACCAGAAGTAGACTCAGGAGACCTGGGTTCTACTCCTAGCTGTGGCCTACTGGGTGACCTTGGGCAAATCATTGCCACACTCTGTGCCTCAGTTTTCCCATCTGTAAAATGGGGATACTGAGACCCTTTTTAAAATGCTTTGAGATCTACAGATGAAGAGCACCATGTAAAAACTAGGTACTACCTTCACCCTCACATGGAGGACCATTTAGCCCCACCTAGGGTGGGGTCTTCTGTGATGTTGAAACCTGACCAATTCATTTGACACAGAGCAATGAACAGCCTTCAGTTGGTGAAAACTTTCCAATGCTACTTCCAGCTCTGCACTGGATTGGAATCAGACACCTAAAAGTGAAAGGTTCTACATCCGATCCTCTGAACCACCTCACCCAAACTGCTCAGTCCTCAACCTTATTCAAATCCAGCCTGTGCATGTTTTTTTATATACAGGATACTCTGCTGTTCATAACCCTGTGTGTGCTATGGAGGACGTGGTTATCATGGGGTTTGATTGAACTGGGAAAGCATCCCTCACTTGACAATGTGTTTTAAATCAGCCCGCATGATAAAATAGCTGAATGTCTCTCCTAGCTACCTAACTAAATGGCACTGCTGATAACCATGCTGCTCTGAAATGGTTGGAATTGAGAAATAAAGCAAGATCAGGCTTGTGTCTCCTTGTCACAAACATGTCAGGATTTCGCAAGCCGACTGGGACTCTGAAAAATGATAGGGCAGAACCAAAGTTCCTTTTTGTTGAGTGTCATCTCACATTCCTGGTTGTTGCAGGGCGAGGTTACAGTATTTGTAACGCACGTTCCATCTTTCCAGTTTTTAAAAAAAATTAAGTTTATGTTAGTGCTGCTTAAAGATCCTAGCCTGCCAGAGCCAGAGAATGAAGTCTCGTTTTATCTGGTCCTCTGTTTAATCACAATCTTCTGTTCATCCCCAGTAGCACTGTGAGCATTCCGCCAATGCATCTCAGCCTTGACTGGAGGGACCTTCTCTAGGGGATGCCTCCCTGCCCATTCATTTGCTGGCTTTCCTTCTGAGATCAGCCGCAAGGATGATTGATGGTGACTCCAGGTGCAGTCAGTTTGAGAGCAGTACGGCGTAATCTATGGTGGGGTTTGTTTCTGTAACATGGACCTAGGTCTGCTCAGTATCAGAGTGGGAGCATCCACGGATTTTACACAGGGCACTGAACAGCCATCAGATGATAATGACTTTCGGTCACTACTGACCTGGACCTGATCTGTGCTGGTAACTCAGATGCTGTACGTTTCATTAACAATCCCCCGAGCCACCTAACCCCAGCCACAGGGGAAATTTTTCAGCATTTCTGAAAATCAGGATCAAACTAAGAGGTCCCCCCATGCAGAGGCCACCTAATACCAGTTAGTGAAAGACTTTTAACATCAAGTCCCGCTGGACATGTGATATTACAACACTGACTGTGGGGGAGTCATTTCCTCAGTAATTTCCTTCTGCAGGCTACCCTGTTTCCTGAACTTCACGAACACATCAAGAAATTCACAAACAATGTAATCACAAACAATGCTGTTTTCAATATGTGGTCTGGGCCAGGGCAGCATTTTGGACCTAAGTTATTACAGGAAATATAATGTCTAGGCTAACAGTGTGAAGAGTTCCCCATTGCAATACAGTTATAAACTGTCACATCAGTCCTCCAGCAGATGTAATCAATTTCACTGTCAGAACAAATAATGGCACTGAGAGAACTTTCAACAAACTTACCTTGCAAAATCTCCTTTCGCCTCCTGTAAAAAGATGGAAAAAACCCAATAGTTGTCACTAAAATAGCAACATTTAATTCAGAAAAGATACATTTCTAGATTTGTCACTTACAAATAGCAGTCAACAATAGTTTCCTTACTTAACAAATTTCAGTGGTAATGTCAGTATCAACCCTTTAAACTAAGCGGGCTTGCCATACTACTTTGGGCTGCAATCTGAACAGATCTTACAAATCAAATAGGGTTAGGCATAGCAAGTACTAGGGCTGATGACTCTCTGCGCTGTTAGTGGATACCCATGCTAAGTGCTGTAGGAAGTAGAGCTGGTGAATTAGTAAGTGTGTTCTTACTACTAAACCATTACTTCTGTGTGGTTAAGGGGAAGCGCATTGCTACAAGATCTCCAAAGTCCAAGTGACTTGTGGTCACTGAAAACCCCATGAGACCTTTTGCAAGTATTAGCCCGATTGCTTGGATCAGTTTCCAGTCTGAGTAATTACATTCTGCATATCTAAATTTCCCATTCTGCTTTTGTTGGACACAGTGTTTTTCTTAAACTGCTGTCCTTCCTACCTAATTAAGTACTTAGGGAAACACTGAATATATATTTTATGTTTCGTCCATGAAAGCATTGTGATCTATCTATCAACATCAGAGTCCAATCCTATACTGGTGTGTGGCGCTCCACTCCAGTGATGGCATCAATACCAGAATTTGGTATCTGCTCGAGTCTTGTAGCCATATTTTGATATCTGAAGCATCCCCAAAATTGGTTGTGTCACATTCCCAATATACACAGTGGCTGCCATTAGAAAGTCAACATTTACCAAGAGTTACACACTTTGCTTTAACATGATTAAATTTATAGTGTAGACAGAGCATTGTAATCATTTAGTTTGCAACTGGCCAGTAATGGAGCCTCCACAATGGGCATGTCTTCGCTGTAGAACTAACCTGAACTCTTACTTGGGTGTTGCCTGTAATTCCCCTCCGGTCCATGCACAAAATCCTCTCACACAAGTTTAGTGGTGCTTTAAACCAGGGCTAGTTAGCCTGGCTGGGTGTGCAGGCTAGACCTCAGCTGCTGCTTTCATTTGGGTATCCCACTTACTTTGCAGTGAGGACACAAGCTGAATCACTTGGGTGCTGACAGTCCTCCAGTGCCTTCCCACACGTCCCCTTGTGTGCACAGGACACACAAATTCTCTCAAAATTCACTAAGAATGAATCATAGAGTTGCTCAGTCTACTGCAGTACAAAGAAGCCTGTGATATGCCCCCAGAAGTCCTAGCGACACACAAGGGTGAGTGCAGAATCAGTGAGGACACAGTAACTTGGGTTTGGCTTTGCAGCATGGCTAACCCGAGCTGACTCTGCACTGCAGGTACTGAATCAAAACAGATAGCTGAACGATCCACCTTGCTCTCTACTGGAGCGTATAACACACAAAGGTTGTAATAATTACAACTTGGTCACATATAAAAGTACAGTTATGTTGTTTAATTTCATTAAGTCTCACTTCAAACTACAACCGCAATGTGTGTAATATCCTGTGTTTGTTTGTGATGGTAAATACTTCAGATCACAGCAGTCAGGCATACAGTGGCATACTGGCTGGGGCTTACATCTATAGTTGCTAATTGCTTAAGTTATCCATTAGGATGCAGGGACAAACAATAGATTCCTATCCCTAGCACTAATTCTCACAATGAGCCTGCAGTCTGAGATGTGTATTCACCCAGCAGGCCAATACGCAATTGCTATAATGTGCTTTTAATTGTTTCCCTCTCTCTCTATCTCTCTCTCTAATTTTTGCTATATTACTCTAAAATTGATCTTAATGAAGAATGAAACTCCCCAGCACTAATTGCTTCTGTAACACAGTGCAATGGTTACTATTTATTAACATATGCTGATGAGATGGCTTGGCTGTTCCACACGGATCCTTTAGGATCAGAGTCTCATGGTTGACTGGAAAGAGACTAAAAACTGCTCTGAGAAGAGGAGAAAAAGAAGAAATCTGCTGACCATTATCTCTGATCTTCTCCCATGATAATTACCGCCCATAAAGAATGACATGCCCCCAAACCCCCCACCCTCTGCCTTTATGAATTATTCCTGCCAGGTCACTTGTACTGAACTACAAACACTACTAAACACTCTTGATAATTGGTGCATCATCCCCCCCCTTCTTCATGAATAAAGAGGTGGTCTCAGTAAAATCATAGGCCCAACTTCAATCTTGGTGTAAGCAGGTGTAACTTCACTGAAGCCAGTGGAGTTGCACTCAACAGGTCTGGATTTGGCCCACTTCAGTTTACCCTGATCTCTAGGTTGTAGGTTACATTCCAGAGTCTTGCACCTTGTCAGTCATCTACATTTGGGCAGTCAGTGCAAAATGCTGGCCATTTACATCTGTGTGAGGGAATGGAGGATTTTGATTTGGTAACATTCTGCATAGGTGCAGATGGTACAGGGCAGATAGGGAATCAGTGCTGTTTGAGACAACTTTGCTGCTCATCTGCTGAAGGATTAGGGCTTGTCTTAATTGCAGAGTAAACCTGAGTTAAAAGAGAGTGCGAAAAACCATGGGTTGTGCCATACATGAGCAAGTATAGCACCAGTGTGGACGCAGCAACTTGAGTGTTATTTCACAGCTAGGCTGTTTTCATAAGAACGCTGCTAACTCGAGAGGATTTCAGAGTAACAGCCGTGTTAGTCTGTATTCACAAAAAGAAAAGGAGTACTTGTGGCACCTTAGAGACTAATCAATTTATTTGAGCATAAGCTTTCGTGAGTTAAAGCTTATGCTCAAATAAATTGGTTAGTCTCTAAGGTGCCACAAGTACTCCTTTTCTCTTAACTCGAGAGGAGTAATTTGAACGTAGCTAACTCGAGCTAATTGCAGTGAAGACATACCTATAGACATATTAAATCCTCATCCCCAGTTGAACTGGAAGCCTTGGGAGAATTTTGTGTTTCCTGTTGGGCTGTATAAAGCTGCCTCTCAACTGCTTTTCTTTTTGTGTGGACAAGGGAATCCCGCCATGCCATTTAACTTCCCATCCCCTTTCCAGCTTGTTGAAGTGCCCAGGAATAAGTGATTCATTTTGAACTGGAGATTGACTTGAACTACGAAGTTCAGATCTGGTTCCAGATCCAAATTTTCCAGGGTTTTAGTTTGGGCCAGTCTTTTAATTTGGAGAAAATAAGACATGACAAATCTTTTCTGAAGCCAAATCCTAAGGTGGAAATTTAAGGCTTCATTTTCAGAGGTGCTGATACTTGCAGCTCCCACTGACTTCAAGTGGAGTTGTGGGTCCTCAACACATCTCAAAATCAGGCACAACTGTGGGCCTGATTCTCCTCCCACACCAGTGTCCACCAGGAACAACTCCACTAATTTAGTGCAGTTACACCACTGTAGAATTGGTGACAGAGCAGAACCTGGCCTTGCTTTTCAAAACTGGATTTAATATTTTCACCTTAGGTTTCCTTTAGATACTGGGTTGGCTCTGACACAGGGTAGTCAGCGAATTTGGAAACTTATGTCTCATATGAAAGTAGGGTGACCAGATAGCAAATGTGAAAAATCGGGACGGGGGGGAGGAGGGTAATAGGCGCCTATATAAGAAAAAGCCCTGAATATTGGGACTGTCCCTATAAAATCAGAACATCTGGTCACCCTATATGAAAGGAAAGAATCATGGTCTAACGGTTGAGCACAGCCCTGTCTGGGGCGTCAGGAGATCTGGCTTGCATTCTGGGTTCTTACCTGCTGATGTGGTGAGGGTTAATTCATGACGAATGTGCGCAAAGCCCTTTGAGATCTTCAGATGAACGGTGCTATAGACGTGCAAAGTATCACTAGATATGGATGCAAATTAGGTTCACTGTACACTTCAGCACAGGGGAATGATGGGGTGCAACGAACCCCCTTACATCCCTGTGTGGGTGGCACGCGTCGCTGGAATCTCCAAGGAGGAGGACAGCATATGCTGCTGGGCTGCTATTCCCCTCCTCACACAGGTGTGCAAGGAGTGGATAGGCAGGGGTGGGAGTGAGTAGAACCATGGCTCCAGCCTCAGCGTGCCAGCCAGCACACTGGAGCTGAAGTGGATGGGGAAGTAATCTGTGCCGGGTAGCTCACTTCCACATCCACTTCCAGCTGGTTCCCATCCTGCTCCTGGGGCAGCGCAGCAAATCAATGCCCCTCACTCGGCTGAGACAGCAGGGTTACAATCCAGCACTAAAGAGTTCCAGCTTTTCCCCCCTAGCTTGGCAAAATACACCCTATCTTCTCTGTTCCTGTATGCTTGGTGTAACCCCCTCTGAGGGTCTGTGATTTCTGAACCCCCAACAACAGATTTAAGCATTGCAGATACAGAAGGAACAAGAGACAGCTGCTACCCCTACCTGCAAGATGTACGCAGCCAATTCAAACACCACCTCGCTGTCAACCTCAATGAGTTCCTAGGAAGAAAAGAGAAGGGAAAAAAAATAGAGTTCACTAAATTTCAGCTCCCCCAAGACGAACTTGCTCGTTCCTGCACAGTGAAATGTGCCTTCTCCTCTGGCTTGGCTTCAAAGGGTTCCCATTACTCCCAGAGACCAACTGGACCTGCTCACAGCGATGTGGAGAAAGCAAAATACACAGAACTCTGTCCTGGTAAATGAAGCGTGACATCAGAACTCAACCATGGTGGATTGGAGGAGTTGCAGGGGAGGGGGCGCGGGAGGAGGAGAAATCATTCTTTCCCATGTGCTTTTAGGAGAAGGTAGTATGTAATATTTTTCTAGTCCCAGAATACCACTCAGGCTTCATGGGAACATGGCTTTTCCCCCCCAGTGTGCTATGTTTGCAATAAAATCCAGAGCCCCACAAAACTGACCGGGCCTCAGGTTTCACAGCCAGTGCTATGCTGAGCCCATGCTAATGTTGGATTCCAATCTGAGCTCCCGGAGGAAGGTTTTAGACCCAGTGGGCTGATTACAACCGTTTCTCTCACACAACTGCCTGGACTGATTTACAGTTTTGCACTGCAATCGTATTCCTGACATTGCAGGGTAGTCAAATGTGATCTGTTCTAAGCACTTCCTTACAATGCTCATCACTGTGGGATCCAGGCACCAAGAAAAGCAGCAAAGGGAAACTGCGATTTTGGCTTCAGCCACAAGTTCAACTTCCCCTCCCCACAATACACATATCTGGACTCCCCAAGCAACAGGTCTCAGGAAACAGATGTAAGGAGTTAACACATGTTGCAAGAAATATTCAAAACGAAGTGGGCAATTAACACTCTCTGCAATCATAGGACAAAGGAGAGTTAGTAGGTTACAGGTTGTAATGACACATAAAACCAGCATCTCTAACAATCTGTTCCACCTTGTATTTAGCTGTGGCACTCCGATTACCTTTCCCAAACCCGAAGAAGAGCTCCGTAAAGCTTGAAAGCTTGTCTCTCTCACCAACGGAAGTTGTCCAATAAAGGATATCGCCTCACCCACCTTGTCTCCCTCAGCTTTTGGGGAAGTCATATAAACTGTGCTTCTTTCTGCTGCCACATGATGTAGGCCCTGATCTAGCAATTGCATCTGCATGGGCAGTGCCCTTAACTCACGCACAACTCCACTGAGGTCAATAGGGCTCTGCTGGGGCACCTGGGTCAGAGCCTTACTTTGTCCAAATCACCTTATGGCGGATTCCAACTCTGGAGGTTCCTGCAGGGCTCTCGGAATTTAAGTTCATGTTTGAATTGCTTTACTGTCTCTGGAAAGAAAGGTGCATCCGGTACCTGAGATCTAAATTTAGATGATACACTCCATGCAGGTAATGGACACAGCTCATTTCACAAGCTGTAAAACAAAGGTCCCCAATCTGAGGGGTGTGCCCCCCTACAGAGGCACCAAGGAATGTTCAGGGGGGCGTGGCTGGGGCTTGGGCCAGCCCCCAGAGAGGTCGGGGAGGGAGCGCCACCCAAGCCGGCCCTGTGCTTAGGGCTCCACTCCTGGCCCCACTCCAGGGATCCTGGCTGCCAGCCCTGAGCCCGGGGCTCCATGCCCGCCCCAACTGTGGCCCCAGCCTCAGCCCCCTTACTCCTGTCCGCACTCCATCAGCCCCCTGGAGCCGGGGCTGCAGCTCCAGGAGGGGGGACGCAGACAGAGGTAAGGGGGGGTGCGAGATACAAAGTTTGGGGACCACTGCCATAAGAGCTGTGCTGGCTCTGTCCCTGGCAAACAGAGGTACTCTTGTGTAAGCATTGTGGTTCAGCAGAGCCAGCTTTCTAGAAAAGCAGCTTACCTCACCGCCTCTCTAATGATCCACTGGGAGCTGCACTGAGGTGGGAGCAAAGAAAGGCTCTGTAGTTTGCAGTGAAGAGGTTCCTCTTGCTTCCCCCAGATTCAGCTGCTGCTTCAGTGTTTGATGAACTTGGGGTGATTTCACGAATGATGAGTATGGACCAAGGGAACGCGGTGGGGGGTGCAAGTTACATCAGCACAAAGGCAGGGCCCAGTTAGGCACAGCCCATGATAAGGGGTGGTGTGGGGCTGCAGAATCCCAAGAGCGTGTCTGCGCTGCATCTGACAGCATGTCTCCCGGCCCGGGCAGACAGACACCCGCTAGTCTGCTCCAGCGAGTGGGTGTCTATCCAGGCTGGGAGGCACATTCCCAGCTGCAGTGCAGACATACCCCAAGAAAAGCAGAGGGAGACACACAGCATCAGGAGCCAAAAGGCCTCCCAGAGGCAATACATTCTCTCCTACACCCCTTTCAGGGTGCAGCTTATGCCCTGCTCTGCAGCCAGCCAGCTCTACCCGTGTCTCCCCCTCCGTTTCGGGCACTGCGCGGCCCCAGGGAACGCAGGAATGGCACTGTCCTGGCACTCCACTGAGTGCAGAGATTCTGATTCTGCCTGACCCAGACATAAGGACGATGGGGGACGGCGCCTCATGCTTGCTCCCTCTCTGCATAGCCATGGCCGGTGCCAGGCATGACCTGGCCCCAAATGAACATATTTCCTCACCCCAGTTTTCTAGGAGCCATCCGTGGTGATGGCTAGGTGAGCAGTAGAAGCCCTGCAGTATAAGGAAGGCCCTCAAGACAATGGGAATGATTATTGCCTATTATTCTGGACAATTGGTATAGGACTGACATGCCCAGACACGTACCAAATCCCCAGGGAGCTCACCTTCTAAGCAGGCACTTACTAACTAAACCCGCTATGCTGGCTCTATAGAAAGCCCTCAGTATAGCTCAGCCCCATAGGCCAGTGGGAGTACAGCCCCGTTCCTCAGTACCCAGAAGGCCCCTGGGAATTCCATGCATGGACAGAGTGACAGAGGGGCCCTCCTTAGCGCAGTTCCATGGCTGTTTGGTGGCCTCTGCCCAGTTCCCATCCACCATCGCACTGCAGTGTGGCCAAGCACTGTCTACACATGGAGACTGAACTCCCTTCTGGCTCCCTGGCCGATCCCTCCACAGCATCGCCCCGGCCTGGCCTCCGACTGAGAAGAGCAACTCGCTTTTCCCCAGCACCTTTCACAGGCACTAAAATTCAAACACATGTTTTAAAACAAACCAAGACCTGAGCGAGGCAGGAAGTCAGACTGGGAAGGCCCCGGGAGGGAATCTTGCCGTCAGAGAGGGCTATTTTTGTATTCAGATGACAGTAGGTTTGAATGTGCAAAGTAATGGTTTCAGGAGAGGTCAGACGGAAATAGATCGACCCAGATTTCTAGACTCCCCCCACCCCCTCCGCTTTCTGTTATTAAGTCTCCTCCAGAATAAGAACAGCAGCATAATCTTTTCCTGGCAATATTCCCAAAGGACGGTCCCTGGGCACCAAAGTGCATTGCGTACAGAGCCGGTGGCGGCTGGAGCCGCCAGTGGGCTGAGTAAGCATTTCGAACCGTGGCCTCTTTGAAAAGCGGAGCTCTGCAAAGTTACCGCTGGGCTAGGTTCATGGGACCCTGCCCCACTGCCATCCCTGCAGAGTCCCCACCATCGCGTCACAGATGCAGATAATGGTCTGTCGGCCCAGGGCCCAATCCCGCTCCCACTGATGTCAGTGAGATCTTTGCCAGGGGCAGCAGGATGGGGCCATTGGTTAGCAACCCTGACAGACACTGTATTCTTTGTGTGCGAAGGTTCCTGTGGGGTTGGGGTGGGGGGAACCCAGACCTTCCCACCAGGAACCCTCATCCTCATTCCTGCCTGGGATCTAGGAAATCCTGAAGACACATGTTAGCATGCGGCAGGTTGTTTCGCTTTTTTAATTAAAAAATAACAAAGCCGGAAGCTTTTGAGACGGTGCTAGATGGATTCAAATCTCAGCCAAGGGACCACGCGGCTGTCCAAAAACCCCACAGGCAACATCCCCAAACCCCATGGGCCTTGTCTCTAACAGGCTTTGAGAGCGTTAGTTGTCTGGGGGTTTCAAAAGCAGCCAGGATTTGGAGTCAGGAGCCAGGATTTCCCACACCTAAGTGAAAGCAATGATACAAACGAAGGGCATTTCAGTTGGCATTGTCCATCGGGCCCCTGGATTCCATCTGCCTTTGGGGAATGGCAGCTGGGCTGTGCTTTGTGACCCCAGAGCATCCAGCTTCGATGGAAGGTTGCATTACTTGTATTGCGGTCCCACCTAGAGGCCCCAGCCAACATCGGGATCTCATTGTGCCAGGTGCTGCAAGCAAGAGGCAGCTCCAGCTGGAAAGAGCTTACACCCTAACTGACAAGGCAGACAAAGGTGGGAAGAAGGATGGTTACTCTCCCCAGTTCACAGGGGGAAGGAGTGAGGCACAGACATGGTCACACTGGAAGCTGTGACAAAGGCAGGATTTGAACCTAGATCTCCAGACTCCCAGGCTAGTGCCTTCACCACAAAACAACCCTCTCTCAAAGATATTACTCAGCTTTGCTTCTACATTTGCGCAGTTGAGCACGTAAACGTGCAGGTGTGCCTAGAGTCAGGGAGTTGGCAGCTAAGCACCCGCTCTGCACACACAAAATCTGAGCGACCAATTGTGATCCTATTGAAGTCAAAGGGACTGCTGCTAGTGAGGATTAGGACATGGCACTGTGGAGTACACTGATGTCAACTGGAGCCAAAAGCCTGGGTAACGTTTCTTACTGAGCAAGTCCCTTCCCTGCTTGGAGCGCTGGGACAAGCATAATACCCTTGTTCTCAGATCTTAATCCCTCTCAACTTTCTCCAGCTGCTGCTCCCTCACTGGCAGATGAGTCACTAGGGATGGTTTCTGCCAGCGAAGAGGTAAGGTGGACAGGGAATAGTTCCAGACAAGGGCCCAGCTTCCCAGTGATTCCCAGACTAGAGACACCCACCAGGGCCCCCCTCACAGCCTCTTAGAACAACCAGCTTCCAAGCAGGGCTCTCTAGGTTCAGCTCGAGCTGCCAAGGCAGCACAGATGCAATGGGGGTGAAGGGTGTGTGATGGAGTTCCAGGAGCTGCGTGGAGGAACAAGGTCTCTGCACAGATGGCCCTGATCCCCCAAGATCTGCATAGATCCCTGGGAACCAGCAGGTCCAGCCCCCAGCCACTCCAAGCACGTATTACACCAGGACTTTCAGGGTAATCAGATGACTCAGAGCTGCCCCCTTTTCTTTTTCACAAGACAATTTTCTTGGCCACATAGGAGAAAGCAACTGTGTGGCCCATTGCCTCTGGGCAGCGCTTAACTCATCTCAACACATTTGAGTTCTGAGCCAGGAAGCTCCTTATCTATCTCACACTCAATTCTGCGCAAGGGCTAGTTTTGTTTTCAGTAACTAGTGACAACAGGCTGGTGTTTTTTCAACAGCTCACAAGGCCAGATTATTTTTGGCACAAAAACATTTCACCATGTACTGGTTTCACTCCTCTCCTCCCTCCCCCCAAATGGGTAGGGGAAGCCATTCCCGATCCTGACATTTACGTTAGTTACAAGGGCACCCTCTTCTGGTGGATTCCTCTCACTACCACTGCTGGGGTAACCTGCAACAATCACTCGTTCCTATTCTTTATGCAAAAGCAGAACTTTTGTTTTAAAAACACTGGCTGGGTTATACACTTTCAGTTTCAAGCTCACATCTGCCTCTGGCACAATTTGATTCAATTTATTTTCAGGGTTTTTTTTTTACCTCTAACAGATTCTGTGGAAGGGAAAATGTCAAGTTGGCTAGGCCATAAAAATGTAGGTATGCTGAGAAAAAGAAAGGCAGGGGGCATGGAGGGGATGGAAGACTGAAGCGGTAGGTTGGGGATTGAGGTGGAAATTAAATGTCACAGTGGAAATGTTTTACAATTTTTCTTTTTCAGTCCAAGACGTTTTTGTTTGGATGTGAACACTCCCACATTGTCTGCGAAAGTGAAACAGCAGCATCTTCAAAGCACTTTACAAACAGAATTATTTAGCATCCCAGCACTCTTGTGAGAGGCACTCGGACAGATATAAAAGGAATGGATGTGCTGCAAGAACTAGCACTGTCTAGATTAGATGTAGGTATGTCTGGTCAAGTATTACCCCTATTTTATAGCTGTCAAGAAGAAGGCAGAGGGGCAAGGCGACTTGTCCATGGCTACAGACACAGTCATTGTCAGAGCGGTGATTACAACTCAAGAGGAATTCTTGGCATCCAATCATCTGTTCAAGCCCTCATCTGTCTCGTATGGCTTGTGCTCAGTGCATCTAGTCTGCCACACACTTCCTATGTGACCCTGGGCAAGTTACTCGATCTCTCTGTGCCTCGGTTCCCCACTTGTAAATTGAAGATGATAATCTACCTCTGAGATAATTAATAGTTATAAAGCACCTTGACAACCTCACATGAAAGCTGCTGTACAAATGGGGCACTCATTATTTGTTCCAATGCCAGGGACCTTGGAGAGCTAAAAGCATTAGTCTCCAAAGTTTGAACTAAAGATCCAGGCTCTTCAAGCCAAGAGCTGTGATACACCCATCACCTCTGTGGATCGGACACAGAGGGTGATATTTAACACATACTGACTGTGAAGTACAGAGAGCCTGATGGTGTGCTCTAGGTTCAGTATTGAAGGTGTCTTCTTCATGGGCCAGGCTAGTCAGCCACCTCTGCCTCAGGAACCCATAGAGAACTCCAAAGGCTAGAAAAGATTGCAGGAGGGGAGATGGGGGGCCAGGACAGGAGTGTGCAGGACAGATAGCCTATGTGCACCATCACCCCACTGGCTGTACGGAGCTCACAACAGAAATGTGAGCTCTGTGAATGATGTACCTGCAGCATGATGCACCTGCACAGCTGTGTACATGATATATCTGCACCATTCAATTTGTGCTAGGGTTACTCTTTTAAAGGGCTCTTTTGTTCCCCAGGGACACGGGGCTTGATTTAGCTTTCACACTGGTGTAACTCCATTCAAGGAAGTTACTTATTTTCCGCCCTGTAAGGGAGAGGACAATCAATCCTTCAGTTTACGACAGATACTGTAGCAACCTGTATGGAACATGGAGCAAGGAGCACAGGTTATAAGAGGGAAGAGTTTGGAGGAGGCACCAGGAATGGAAGTCAGTCTGTGTGCACAGGGCTGGAATGCTAGCGGCTGTTGCAGCGCCTCTGTAATAGTTCCCTGAATAAAGTGCCAGTTTAGTTTTACAAGCATGGAGTCCTCTCTTGTTATTACCAGGCATGCAGTACACAAAACAGATAAAACAAATAGCACATCATAGATAAAAGATCACATAGGAGGGTGCTCTGAAAAGAGCTGGGATACGGCAGAAGCAGGGTGAGACAATCCATAGAAGGGAGAGTAAATAGACCAGGAGACTGTTGGAAGGCTAGTAATGCAAGGTCACCCCGGTCCAGCCTCTCTTATTCACATGAACTCTCTTATTTCTTTAGAAGTGCTGTGGGCATTTTATTTCATTACAACCGGAATCACCGGTAGTGGAAGCGGATTATCTATAGCAGTATCCCTACTTATGGGCAAATGGAAAACCCCATGTCCAGATGAGTACCCCATTTTTTTGAATCCCCCAGTCCCTTCCTTAATTCAAAGGAGTCCTTACCTTGTAAATACAGGACTTTGCATTCAAGAAAAACAACTCAATGGTGGCATTATCCTTTAAATAAGATATGCTCTCAATGTAGAACCTGAAAAGGAAAGGGACAGAGAGATGAGCTACACAGGAAACTTACCACTAGACTTTGATTACATGAAAAACGTGATCAATAAAGACATGAGGACTAAGGAAGTTCCTTTGTTTATAATGAGGATTCTGTGGTTTGGTGAGAGATTTGTGTCCCCTTTAAGACCCGATATTTCATCTTAACTGTATGTATAAATCCTGACCATGCTGAAAGGAAAAGGATTGCCAAGTGGATTATTTTATTTCTGTGTTGGATTTATACCTATCTATATTTATACCTATCTAAACTTTCTCTGCAGTCTTGGTTGGTACATCTTTTTCACTCCCTGCCCTAAGACGCTGGGTAGCATTGTTGGGCGCTGTTAAGAAATGGCTTCATTCTAACCCAGAAGAGGTTGCAGTTTAGTAATGGGTGAAATGATTCCTGAATATACAGAAGAAATTTGTTTAGCCAAATCCTTATCGCCAAAAACCCGCTCAAAACACACTCAAACAGATTTTATTTGTAGAGACCTGCAAATCCATAGGTATTCGCTTTATATCCACGGACCATGTTTGCGGATCGCATATTGGATGCGTATACAAATCTTGTATCCACGCGGGGCTCTGTTTACTTGCCATAAATGGAATTCTCCTCTCTTTATTGTTTTGGGGCCTGAATTCTGTACTACTGAAATCCACAGGAGCTTTTCCATTGGTTTCAATGGGCACAGGATCTGGCCCTTAATAAGTTGTGTCAAATAAATGCAAGATGCAGTTAAAACCCAAAGCTATTTTTGTATAATTATTCTTGTACCATATGTGCTTCTAACATTACTATAGGGAGAGAAAAAATATATACTCTGGATTCAAATAATGATTAAAGCACATTCTGTATGTATTCTGTATTTTCACTGAAAGGGAAAAAATCAAATCATACTTCTGTCCACTCTGGTTCATGCTGATTTTTAAGTTGCAGTACAATGGCAGATACAGCCCCCATCTAAACTACACTACAAACTGCACCAGAGGCAATTACAAGTGGGAAAGTGCCAGGGAAGTTCTGTCTGTATAATCAGGATCCATCAGAAAAAGAAAGACCCTTTAAAAATGAAGGCTTAAATTCAGTGCTGGTTTAAGCTGGTCCAGCTTCAGTGAAGTCTTAAACTCTGACCCTCCCAGCTGATCTATGCCCTTGAGGAGCCCCACTGAAGTCCAGGGGGCTACACACAGGGTCTGCCCATATTAAGTAGTTAGCAGGATTGGGGCCTTAATTTGTAAGCTCTTTGCATGTGCTTATACAGTGCCACTCTAATCCTGAGTGGGACCTTGGTACAGTGGGGCTCTGACCTTGACTAGGGTGATGGGTACTACTGCAATATGCACATTGAATAACAGTAATCCCCAATCCTGAGTCTCCCCTGAAGACCCTTCAAAACTGCTTCTCTCTTGCCATATTGTCCAAACTGTTTTACACGTTCAGCTATGTCCTGAAAAGGAACTGTGTAAAACAGGCACCTTCTCGGTATGTCTGCTCTCTGCATGCATCTGAAGCCTCAGCTGCTGAAATCTCTGACAAAATGATTACTGTTGCTGGCGCCCGAGAGCCACTACTGCACTGGAATGGAGACCTAAATTCTATCCCACACATCGCAGCTAAATGCTGGCTCTGTGATCTTTCTCACTGGTGCTGAGGTAAGGAGAGAGAAGGGTTTGATTTTCAGATCCCAAATGGAGTTTGTAGCACTGCCAGAGATCTTTGTTAGCGTTAGCTCAAAAAACAATCACCTCCTGCTCAACGCTAGGGGGCAGTGTTGCATTTCTTGAAGCTGCAATGATGCTTTCTATGTGGGCACATACAAACCCCTTTGCTGTGTAAAAGTGAGTCCCAGCATAACGGAGAGCTCGCACACGATACTTCAGATGCACAAAGAAAACCCAGTTCTCAAGTGACCTGCCTGGTGTAATGTATTCTGGGAAGGCGCTGGAGCAGACGCACCCCTCGAGAATACAATACATGTGCACAGGGAAACTGCTGTTTTTATTTAAAAGAAAATCGGTCTGTGCAGAGAACTCTTGTGCTCAGAATACCAGAACTGCAGCTCATTCCCTTGAATTCACAGCCAGCACTGGAACAGGTAGGGGGGTGGAAGAAGGCACTTTTATTTTTTTGTGCACACTGGTTATGAACCCTTCCTCCACCATCCATATTTCCAAATACATGGAAGGAGAATACACTTCACAATGACCAAATCGCTCTGATGAAGCAGGGAGGAAGAATGGCCCTGTGGTTAAAGCACTGAACCAGAACTCAGGTGATCTGGATTCAATTCCTGACTCTGCCACAGGCTTTCTGTATGACCCCGAGCAACTCTCTTTTGCTCTGTGCTGCTAGTCCCAGGCTTTAGAACAGGGATTATATTACTTCTTTCCCACACCCCTTGTCTATTTAGATTGTAATCTCTTCTGGGCAGGGACTTTTACAATGTGTTCATATATTCATCCATTTTAAATCAGAAGGGACCATTCAGATCATCTAGTCGGACTTCCTGCATCACACAGGCTAAGCATATCACCCAGTATAACCCCAGTATCAAGCCCATAACTTCTGGCTGACCTTGAGCATAGCTTTTAGAAAGGCATATCTTTTTGGACAGTGCCTAGCACCATCGGGCCCACATCTCAGTTGGGGATATACATGCTACTGTAATACAAACAATAAATAATACTACATAGGCAGCTAATTCCCATGTTTCCATTAGCCAGTAAGTGTTTCAAGGACAGCGTAGTTCCCCACTCTCAGACCAGGAGGCACGAAATCTCCAAAGGGCTTTTGGGGAGGGTTTTGACTTCACAATCTACATTAAAAAGATCACGTTAATTACAAACCTGATTCTCCCTGTCCCCATCCCCTTGTCACATCACCAAATACATTTTCTAAGCATTAATTAAATGGACCACTGAATATTGCACTGTGTAATGAACACAAAGAGCTTGTCTTGACTGCTACCTTTCAGTGGCAGGAAGATTATAGTGAGTGATGTAATAGATATTGGAGGATTTCTGAATCCACTACATCTGAACCGTTTAAAATTTCAACAGCACTAAAATCTATTAGTTGGGAGTGCACGTCTGGCTCGGATCAGACCATGCTCATGTTAAATATTAGCAACTCACTCTTAAACAGCAAAGCCTCAGACATGCCACGCAGTGATCAATGGCAATTCGTATCTCAACCAGCCAAAACATATTGCTGCTATAGTGTTTATTACAAGCAACTGTAGAAATCCCAGATCTTCAGCTGATGTACACTGGCATAGCTGCATGGGCTTCACCGGAGTTATGCAGGTTTATAAGAGCTGAGGATGGGAGGGTGGGAGTGGGAGAGGGGAGAAGACAGTCAAAGGCATGAATGGCAATTAGGTGCCTAACTCCCATTGACTTTCAAGAGGAGTTAGGTGCCTAACTGCCATTTGGACCTTTGAAAATCTGCCCCCTGTTCCATTATCTCATCATTAAGGTGCCTGATTCTGAGAGAGCCCCTCGTCCCTAGTCTCCATTGCCCCTGATTATTATTTAATATATGTGTGTCTCAGTTTGCCCAAAGGTAGCATGTGTTTAATAATAACACTTCCCTACGTCTCCTGGTTGTTGTGAAGCTTAATTCATGCTTATGCACAGAGGTGGTCAAAAAGGGTTTATGGAATGAAACTTGGCTTTTTGGACAAAACTGGTACAGATTTTTCCTTTTTTAGTCAACGTTTTTCATTTGCAAGAAAATTTGAAAATAATTTTTTTGGAAAATGATTGAATAGTTTTCAAACACTTTCAAAAGTACTCTGTTCGCTTTGGTGGGGAAAAATAACCCACTTAGTTTTTTTACTTCTTTCCTTCCTTTTTATATTCTTTAATCAGAGGCGGGGGGAGAAATACAGTTGGAGAGAGAGTGCATTCTCATCCCCACTGAAGCAAACAAACAAAAAATTAGCAAAACTGAAAAAAAAAAATCCTATGAAAAGTTCCAAACAAAAGAACATTGTTTTTGTTTCTTTCTAACCTATATATTTTCCTTTTTCCCCATCAGCTCTATTGTGCAGTACATTCAGCTCCTAGGATGGAAGGCACAGGACAAGGGCAAAACATGCCCTGCTGGCCTGAAAAATCTATGAACATTTCTCTTCTCAGTGGGATGCAGCGCAAAGCTCTCAAAGAAGCAGAGACGCTCAGGTTTATCAACAAAGTAATGGGTAAAACTGGATTCAGTGTCCACTTCCCTGAATGGGGAGAGCTATCCGTCTGCAGTGCTTTGGATTCGGCCTGTAGTTTCCCTGCCATGTCATTTAAAACCTCAGTGGATAATATGGAGTGAATGGGATGATTTGCTCTCTGCAAAAATAAATTATATGTATGAGCACATCAGATGGAGATGCTGTTACACCTAGCATCCTGTGGCAAATGATTATCTTAGACAGCTCGAAGGGCTGGGCTGCTTTTATGTTCAAACCCCATGTGTTAATGTTCATGGATGCACACTTTAAGAGTTGACATTTAAAGCACGCAATGTTCCTTGGGAGGGAAAAATGACCCTGCTGCAGATCTGCTAAGTAATCAGACAGAAACAAATATGAAAATCCAAAGCAGTGACAGCCCCTTCCATCTCCCCTCGCCGGTGGAACTCTCACGTCCATTTTAGCACTGAACGCCTCCCTCCTTTGAAGACTGGGAAAGTGGGGTTCCACCCCCTCCCTTGGTGCTGTTCTCTTTCCATACCAGATACCAGCGATCAAAGCTAATGACGGGCAATTTAGTACATGGGAGATGGGGCCTGGGAAGAGGGAGTGTTGTCTGCTTTCATTTGGTCACATGGTGGCTGCAACATTTAGTTTTACTCAGAAGGTGAATGCAATCCTACTAAGAGAGGGCTTTGAGCCTAGAAAGCCAGGGCTATTATTTGACCAGAGCCAACGTGTTTTTCCCCTCCCTATCCTCTTCCTGCATCACATGCTATCAAGCCACTGCACATTTTCCAACCTTACACCATCTCTGGAGCACTGACAAAAAATCCATCGAGCGGCTGGGGCAGACCGTGCTGGGAACTGGAAGCCTTGGGTCTCAGGTTTGTTCCTGACATGCGGGGTGGCTTGGGAAGATCTCTTAATCTCTCTGTGCCACAGTTTAACTGTCTAAAATGGGTAGATTAATACAAACTGACAGGCAGGGGCCTACTTCACAGGGGCAGCGTGAGGTCTGATTACTTAGGGCCAGATACCCTTCTGAACTGCATGTTGAGGGGGACCTACATAGTCCCGATCCAAAAGCCACTGAAGCCAATCGAAAGACCCCCATTGCTTCAGTGAGCCATATCCACATTTTCCCCTCACCCTATGGAAGTGTGTGTGTGGGGAGGGTGGGGTGGCCAGCCACCTCAGGAGCAGCATTCGCCCCATAGCCTTCCATGGGACCTGGGGAAGGGGTTCTTTGGGCCCAGAAACCACAATGGGAGGGGATGGTCTGGGAGGAAGGAACAAGTGGACCGAGTACCTGTATGGGGGCACGTACATTGTTGCTTCCAGCACCCAGTGGTGAGAGGAGAGGAAAGTTAGATAGAGCCTCTGGCTGCATATTTCCCCAATGGAGCCTCCTCCCAGTTGGGGAATCCCCCTTAAAGGAGCAGGGCAGAGATGACGAGAAGTTCTAGATAAATGTACCGTTGTAAAAGCTGCACGTTCCATGGGCAGGCAAGAAGGGAGGACTTGGGAGGTGTTTCAGGCAGGTGCTCATTCCACTACAATGTTTAGGTGGGACATCAAGCAGCCTGTGCGCAGGTGCTTAGTGAGTCCCCCAGCTGTGCTGAGCATAGACCTGCCAGAATCACCTCATGGAAAACGACGGAGCGGCACAACGTAGCGAGGTGTGTTCTGGCCAGAGGGGGTTGTCCCTGAAAGGCATCCTGGAGCCCTGACTCTGCACCTGACTCTGGTGCTGGGGAGTCCCCACAGGCACAGACACGTTGGTGGAGGGAGCGATTGGCTGAGCAGGTACTGAGAACTAGAAGGCAGGGCTAGTGCAAACGATCAACTCCCCCATCTCTTCTCCAACAGCCAATTTGCAGCAGAATCCAAGTGGAAAAGGAGGGTCTGAATGGGAATTTCCCATGCTGTGTCTTAAACTCCATGGCCCATTGTTCGCCTTCCAAGTCAGGTAGTCTTAGTTCTTCCACCAACAGTCACTTCCCAACCACAGAGGAACCTGAGAGGGTGCCCTGTACTTCATAACACCACTGCTTTGCACCTCTGGAGCACCTTTCATTCGAAGATCTCAAAGCATTTTAGAAGTTTAATCACTTAAACTTCAGAACATCCCTTTGATGTAATTCATGTATCCATTTTACAGATGAGCACACTGACCAGAAATCTTCTGGGCGAAATCCTGGTCCCACTGAAGCCAACGTCAGCTTTGCCATTTATCTCAACAGGGATTTGAAGCTGGTCTGGTTTAGAGCTCAGAATGTCTGGTTTCTATTCCTAGCTGCTACTGACTCATGGGATCATCATCTGCCGTGCCTGGCATCTCGTGTAACATGCCATGAATGAAACACTCTCCAAGAAGATCTACCCACTTGCTTATACGGGTGGTAGCATTGCATACCCACTCTGTACAGACATAACTGCACAAGGTGAAGGACAGTGGAGGTGGTGACAATGTGATTTTAACCAAGTCTCTGTATTAATGCATTAGCTTAAGTTTTAATTTAGATAAAACAATAGGTACAAATCTCATACTGACAGCTTGCCCATCTATTGTTTTTGTATAGTGCCTCTCACTACATTAACTAAGAGCTTCATAAATGCCACACAATCTTGCCAATACTTGAAACTTCAAAATGTGGCTTATAGATTGAGTTTTTACATTACTTTTTTTTTTGCCGAAAGACTCACTGTAAAGGAAAAAGTGAAAACTACTTATCCTGTTCTCTAAACACAGCTCACTTATATAAATGTATTCTCAGTTAAGCAAAAGGCAGAAATTACATTATGGGACTCTAGAGTGAAACTGCTTTTAAGATATGTGTTTAATGGATGGCTAAGTCCAGAACACAGAGATGTGTGTTAAGTAGCAAAGTCTCCATTAGTTCCTTTGCTCAAGCAAAGGTCAGTCCTCACACAAGTAAATCTTCTGGACGGAAGTTTCTCAAGCCTTAAAACAGACTCAGAGGAGTGGAGCTTTCCCACAGGCCATTTATTACACCTTCCCCATGGTGACTAAAATGTGGGGCCATCCTGGGAAGGCAGTGATAAATTGTCTGCAGGGTCTTTTTGCTTTCAGCAAGATGCAAACAAAGTCTGAGTTACTGTATTTATACACGGTGGCTAGACAAGCTACGTATTCACTCGGGTGAGTGCCAAGCTTTTTCCCTGAGCACAGACAGGCCTGGTGCACGCTGTACAAAGAACCCTGTTTACATGCAGCTGTGGAAAATCTGGTTTATGGCACAGCTTAGCCAGCGTCTGTGGAAGAGGCAGGTCCAATCATGGGGAACCTAGGTTGGCAGCTAGATTGGACCTAGTCATGAAGACAGATCTAACAAAGTTTTATTGTTACTGTTATTTATATAACATCATAGCCAGGCATGGTATTGCACAGACATAACGAGATATGGGGGTAGAGTCTATTTCCCCCCCGTCCCCCATGCCCCACCGACCTGAGCAGAAACTGGCTACAGGTCTGGTGCTGTGGATTCCCCATAGGCACAGAGCTGATTAAGCTGGCTCCAACACCTTCCTCCCCACAGCTCCAGGTGCAGATGGGATGTTGGGGTGTATAGGGACAGAGAGGGGGTTACCTCACAGCTCCAGCACAGGGAGAGGGAACGCCTCCTGTGCCCAGTCTGGTGGCTGGTCCCTTAGAGATCTTGCCTGCTGGTGTCAAACTTTCCCTTTGTCCTGTCTATTTAGACTGTAAGCAATCTGGAGTAGGGACTGGCTCTTTCTCTGTGTATGGCCAGAGCCTAGCACAAGGGGTCCTCTGGGTTCTACTGTCATAGATGCAACGGCAGATGAAGAGTATCTGCTGCGTTTCCATTAAAATACAACGGGAAAGCACTGCTCCCTGGATTGTGAAACTTATTTTGATTGCCCCGTTTTAATATCTCATCATTAGTCCTTTGGCTCCGATCTCTGTGAATACTGCTTCTATCCCACCTCAGTGGGCATAAGAGAGAGAGACAGGCCCTGAGGGGAGAAGGAACTTCTGGCAATGCAATGGAATGAGGCATTACCCTATAAACCGTCCGCTCTCACCTAAGCATCAGTTTCCTGCCTCCCTTTCTCCAGCCTTACAGCCTGGTCCAGAAATGTATTCAGTGGCCATCATCGCTAATCCCCCTCCCCTCCCCCCAAAAAGGAAAAACCTCTGAATGTTACATTCAATTCTTTCCGGTGGCTAACACTGTAGATGGACAAATGGAACCCGTTACATGCGAGATGAATACATTGCTTTGGTTAATTTAGTGCGGTTACATTCACATCTCTGTATTCACAACACAGCAGGCTGCCGTCAGCACCACCCCCAATCTAATTTCTCAAAGACAAGAGAAAGCCAGCAGAAGTGAATGACACAAATAACAATGATGCGTTGTGATCGCTGCGTAAGTGACTCAAGCAAGGTTGAGGACTCAGAGCTCCAGGGAACAGTGTCCCATATTTATCCTCTAGCCGGCACTGGGAGCGATGGGGCATTTCGGCAACAAGAGGAAAGGTCTATCTAGCCCCACGGACATTGCATTCATTAGCAGATCATTCTCACCCTTCCACAGTGACAGCCATGCCCCGATGGTTTTGATTTTTTTGATATCAGCCCTTTTCTAATGGTGGAATATTGTTTTAAACACTGGATTTGGCAAAGATTGAAAAACTAAAGCAGCTGAAGGCCTTGTCTGGTCTGGACATTTACCCTGGTGCCAGACATTCATGGCCAGCCATCCATGCAAGCCCCCAGTGTTGACTGGCAAAGCCACTATTAGTACTGGTGGAGCTAAGCTGTGCTTGAAAGCAGCACAAATGTAAACAGCAGCTTGTAGTGGTCTGTCCTGTGTTCACTAGGGGTCACACCGGGACAGCTACACTGAGCCACCTATGGCTGGAGTCAGGGCAAATCTCCAGTGTGGACAGAATACAAGGTAAAGCTAAATTACAGACAGCAGCACATCTGAACCTTGTGCTATTGATTTCATTGAGGCATCTTACAGTACACTTGAAGCCATTTTGTTCTACAGCAGCCCTGGTTGCCCAGGAGTGCAACCCTCACTTGCTATGTTTAGGGTTTCTGACCTCCCGTCCCATGATGAATTAACTCAGCTGGTAACAATCAACCTACATTGTAGACTTAATCTGAAATGGACATTCCTTTGGGGGACCAAAGCTCTGCCATAGATACAAGCTATTGGCTTCCATGGGGCTGGAGTGTTACCGATTCCTTCACAGCACCCCAGGTCCTCCCCCAGCCACAGGATGAATATTCTGATTTAGCATAGCTCCTTCTGCAGAGAAGGATTAATGGCTGCAGTGCGACGAGTGGAGGGACCCCTGGGACGGAGATCCTCCCCAAAGGGATGTTGCACTAGAGAAAGGAATGAGTTCTACTGTTTCTTCATGTCAATTAATAAAATGGAAATGAATCTCCAAAAGATAAACCATTCACACACTATCTATTCCCTGCTCACCTATTCCCTGAATAGGAATTACTAACCTCCCATGACATCCGGACCATTGTTTCAGGCTGGGGATTGCAAATCAAGGCAAAATTCACTTTCTAATGGTCCACTTATCTGGGCCCTGGTCCTCTCTCACCCAGAATACGGTGACCTACTCATCCCCGGGAGCCCCAGGTCTGAACTCTTCCTCCTGCATCTCGAAGACAGACCACAGTGCTGCTACATCTTCCTTTCCCTTTGCATAGATAGCATCACCCCCTACACTTTTCGAATCCCTCCGCTAATTCACTGTGTCTTGCCTCTTATTGCCCTCACCCATCTGATGTTGCGGTCTCTCTTTCCTAATCTTAGCTTCATGGCTTCTGACATGCTGCTCTCTGTGTGCGGTACAGTTTCTCTGTCCTCATCTGCCCACCTATGGCTCTCAAATACCTCCCTAAAATCTACCTCTGCAACCAGTCCCTCCTGCCTCTCTCTCTTTATCAATCCTCTCCATACACTCCCTGGATCTTTGTCCTAAATCTCGGTTTCTCTGCCTTATTTGCATTGTAAGCTCTTTGGGACTGGGAAAGGGTTTTACCTGTTTGCAAAAAAAGCATGTGGGCTTACGATGCATATTAACACAAAGCACCATAACATAATATCATGGGGCAGTTCACATCTGACCAACCAGTTCTGCCCTCTCAGGGCACCTCCCATTCGAAACCTTACCAAGAAGTACTGTATAAAAACCTAAGACAGAGAGAGACACTGATGTCAGTGGGAATCGCCTAAGTGGGTCTGAGGACAAAATTGGGCCCTTGGGAACAAATACTACCGTGACTAACTCCTGTGCCGCCCCACTGATTTCTATAGGGAGGCACATCAGAGTAGATTATTGGTAATGTAATCAGATGAAAGTGCAAGAACACAAGGCAGGTTTTACTGAGAAATGCTGTGCTGTGTAGTGAGGGTGGGGGGCTTTGGCATTATTCCAGAGAGTTCAGATTAACTAAAAGGTAGAGAAATTCTCCCTGACAAAGACGTTACTGTTTTCATACTCTCAGTCTGCAGGGTATCTTTTCCTCTCCGCCCAAAACTTTTCTTTTTTAAATCTAAATTTGGTGCAATTTAGACAGTGACGTGTCTCAGGTGGGCACTTGACCCATCAGAACTGCTACAGGCATTTTAAGGATAAAAAAACCCGACGATTTTCACATGAAATACAAGAGTTCTATCTTAGTTTCACCTTCCTGCAAATTACTATTTAACCGCTCTTTATCCAGGTCTTTACTGGTTTCATATTCTGGGCAAATGACACATTTAAAATATCAGAGGAATAAACACATGATCCTTAAATACCAGTAAACAGAATTCTCTGTAATGAAGATCTGGTGCACTGAATTAGTCACGTTGATATCCCGGATTAGGGTCCGCATGTTAAGCCAGGCTCTGTCCATTGTAAGTATACAGCAGCGATAATACAAGAGACATATTTGCAAGCACATTCAACCTTCTTCAGTGACGGCGTCACTAACACCACAGTAGGTGATGTGCCGTATACACTAAAGAACAAAGCTGCAGACACCTAGGGCAGGGGCTCTCAACTGGGGGTTGGGACCCTTCAGGGAGTCACGAGGTTATTACATGGGGGGGGGGGGGGTCACGAGCTGAAACCTCCACCCCAAACCCCGCTTTGCCTCTAGCATTTATAACGGTGTTAAATATATTAAAAAGTGTTTTTAATTTATAAGGAGGGAGAGTCGCACTCAGAGGCTTGCTATGTGAAAGGGGTCACAGTACAAAAGTTTGAGAATCACTGACCTAGGGGAAACGTCATGGTTGTCTCTGTATGGCATCCCATGACCAACTGGGATGTGTCAGTGACAGAGGGGACAGAAAACAGATCCTAACCACTTAATTAAGGAAGGATCTCCTTTAGCTACTAGCAGTAGAGGGCCAGGTAAACCAACATGCATTCATTAGATGGGGAAGGAAAAATAAAGTCCCCAGCTACAGGACTCTCCAAACCCCTTTCTTCAGGGCTCAAAACCAGAACAAACCAACCCAAATTACTGGGTAACCAATGCCTGGGGCCCTTCCAGCTTCCACCGGCTGGCAGGGGAGAGGACAAACCCTTCTGTCTGTTGCTTCCTTTGCAGCAGCCACCCTTTTCTTTCGGCCAAGATCAGCCATGGGATAACCTTTGCGTGCTAGAGAGCCTTTACACCTTGCCATAGACCTCTGATGCACCGATGGGATGCAGCTAGAGAGTAAACTGAAGGTAAGTAATCCATTGCTGTCTCTTGAGCCTGTGGGATCCCACTACCTTTCATGTTATATCCTTAAAATGCCTGTACTCATTATTACCACAGGGGATAGTGGAGCCCACTGCTCAGTGTACATCTCTGGCTTCTGATCACGGACTTTTCGCCAGTGGTCACAGCAATACCTGGGGTCCTTCATTTAATGCTGAACTACTGTAGTGATCCACAGCTCTAAGGATGTTTCTTTCCTCACCCACAGTGGAATGGTCTCTTGGTTACAATATGCTGCCCTATAACATCAAATGAGGGTTTTCACAAGATCTATAGGGTAACACTTGTGTTTTTTTAACATCAGAACGGCTATTCTGGGTCAGATCAAAGGTCCATCTAGCCCAGTATCCTGTCTTCTGACAGCGGCCAATGCCAGATACCCCAGAGTGAAAGAAGAGAACAGGCAATCACCAAGTGATCCATCCTCTGCCACCCAGTCCCAGCTTCTGGCAAACAGAGGCTAGGGACACCATCCCTGCCCATCTTGGCTAATAGCCATTGATGGACCTATCCTCCATGAATTTATCTAGTTGTTTTTTGAACTAACCCTCACAACAAAATTAATGCTACAGTAGTTCTATGATGCTTATTACTATTTATTTGTAGTAATGGGTCCAATACACCATGGGTCCAAAATCCTGAAGTCCTTATTCAGTGTTTGCTGAGGCAAAATTCCCAATTTCTTCAGTGGGATTTTTGCCAAGTAAGATCTTCTGAATTTGGGCCTACAGTAATACTCTTGAAAGTTGTAGTTGGACCATTATTACTAACTATCATATGTATTTTTATTAGATTTTCTACAGGAATTCATTTGTGCATTTACGCTGAGCACCTTTATAGAAACTGCCTAACTGACTGATTTAGTTCTAAACAGAGGTGGCTCTGCTCATACTTGGGGTTTATGGATCTGGGCCCATCTCTAGTTCTAAACAGCCAAAGCTGCCACATGTAAAGTAACCTACAAACATAAAAGACTTCAGAGCTCCCTGAACCACTGGCAGTCGTAGCCTTTATCGGACCTAGCACAGTTCTAACATTGAACCTACAACATCAGACATCAAAGATACAGAACAAAGTCTGCCTTCTCTCCTCTTTCCCTGTAATCCAAGTTTCATGAATGGCAGTGAGTGCACTGAAAAGACGACTTACGGGGAGGAGTTACATTTTTCCTGGGCATGGTGGAATGATTTTTTATTTTTGAGTGGGATGATGGATTTAATGCAATACTGAAATGGAAAGTCCATCGAACACAGCACATTATCATTTCACATACTAGTTATAAACATGAGTGATCCATTATAAAAGTAAGTGGAAAAATATCTTCCTCAGAGACAGAAAAGTTCTGTACAGCAGGCGCACTTCAACTGTTCTAATGGTTTGAAAAACTCCACCGATTCTCACAGAATCCCCCAGAATGGGGAAATCTCTCCAGAACCAGTACAGTCTTTCAAGCTGATGGAATTTAAGAGCTCCCTAACTCTATATAGGTTCTTATACCCCGCTCATTACTGCGGCAGCTGAGTGCCTCCCCTGGTCTGTTGGCAGGAGGGATGCTTGGTATTTGGAATATTATATACATTCATTGGCCCATCTGCTGCCAAAATATGCCGAGAATTTACCACCAAAGATGTGCCATTGAATATCTGGTATAGGGAGCCTTCAGTGGAGTTATATCAGGGATGAACTTGGTTACTGACAGAGTTAGTGCCATTAGACAGAGCAAATGGATAGCTCAGTGAAGTGGAAATGGGTATTTTTCCTCCAGGTGGCTGGTTCAAATCCAGCCAGGGTGGATAAGGACCAAAAGTTGTGACTGTTTAGTGGCTCAGGTGTGACAATCTGGTGGTCTCGATGTAGTTTTCAATACAAAAGTGTCCAAATTAAGAAAAACAAACAACAAAAACAACCCACCAAGACAATTGGCACTAATTGATGCTCTTGTCAACAATCTGAACAGGAACGCACTGGTCATTCTAACTCAGGCCTGAGCTCTGTTGTTAGGCCACTGCAGGAGAAGCTAACGTTTGTGTTGTACCTGATCTATGGATAACAAGAGGATTTCACTTTGCAGAGATGCCAATCCAGCACCTTCCATTTGTGCTCAATTAACATTCAGAGAAAGCTTTAGGCCTGGTCTGAGCTACAGAATTAGGTCAATGTAAGGCAGCTTATGCTGACCTAACTCTGTAAGCGTCTACGCTAAAATGTAGCTTCCACTGATGTACCTTGCCCACTACACAAACTTAATAACTCCACCACCACCTTAGCGAGAGGCGTAGCGCGTAAGTTGATGTAGTTAGGTCGATGCAGTGTCAGTGTAGACACTGCATTGCTTACATCGACTGCTGCTGCTTTTCAGAAACCATCCCACGACGCCCCACGCAGGTAAATCGGTGCAAACGCTCCTGGTGAGGATGTGCACCTCCGACACAAGGAGTGCAGTGTGGACGTATAAAACCGATTTAATTACTGCAGTGGCTGTATGGTGGCGTAACTTAAGTCGACTTAATTTTGTAGTGTAGACTGACTTGCCCTTAACTTACAAAAGATATAGGGCCTGATTTCCCCTCACACTGGGGATTTCCCTCTGTGTAACTCCACTGACTACAGTGGGGTTACTCCTAATTGACACTGGTGTGAACAAAAGAAGAATGACACCCAGATCAAAAAGCGCTTCAGTAAACGATTATTGTTATTTTTACGTGCATCTTTGCGGAGCCTTATGAAAAGCAAAACAAGAACAGAAAGGCCCACTTTGTTGACTTCTAGGAAATGTGACATTTTAATTGCGTGCCATGGGGCCTGCTGGCAATCACACACTTACCTGACACAGAAGTACAAAACAACCGGGCCTGACTTTTTGGGGAAGTCATGTTCTAGCACTCTACGGTCCAGCTGAAGCCAGTTTAAATGTCCCCTGACAAGAGAAGAAAAGAGGTACTTACTTAGTTTATATTAGCAACAAGAGACTGCTTGCTACTCACTGTAATGAGGGCTGAGGTGTTAAAACACACACACACACACACACACACACACACACACACAAGAACTGTAATGCATGCTATTTGCCTTAGGCTATACTGTATGATATTTGAGAAACCCACATAAAATGTGTGGAGAAAAGAGGTAATATCATCTTGGCAACATTTCAGTCTAAATATTTAACACATAAAGTTCAATCTGTCAGGGTGAAAGCTGGTAGCACGGAACAAAAGCACAAATGACCAAAAAGATAAGAACTTCATCTTTTATTACAGTGCCCCTGGTGTGGCGCCATAATTAAAAGTCTGTCAGGATTTCCATTAAAAATCCTTATTGCTAAGAGTTTGTACAATGCCAGTAATATTTCACTCATGGCTAAACCCAGCCGTACAAAGTCTCAGACATTTTATTTGCCACCCCATTCTCTTGGAATAGCCTCTGAATAATGCCTGCCAAGCTCTTCTTTTTCCTCCTTCAAAGAGCTCCTGAAAAACACAGCTGTTCCATGGAGCCTCCTAGCTCCAATTACCACATGCTGCTCGCTTGTGTCTGGATTGTACCTGCCTCTATTGTTTTCACCTCTAATTCATCCATTTGTGCCTTTATGTAACAAGCTTTCCTAGGCTGGAGTACTGTTCTTCGTCACGTTCTACACATTGTGAAGTGCCATGTACACGTACAGTGTTATAGAAAATTCATTATTTATATTACAAAAAGAACAGGAGTACTTGTGGCACCTTAGCGGATACCGACTAACACGGCTGCTACTCTGAAACCTATTTATATTACAGTACCCACCAAATGAGAGCAAGGCCTCACTAAGTTAGGCACTGCACAAACACATAAGATGAAATGCTGGCCCCAATGAAGTCAATGAGCCCTGATTTCAACTATAGGAATTTTGCTATTGATTTCAGTGGGGATAGGATTTCACTTGTGGTGAGAAAGCATCCCTGCCCTGAAGAACTTACAGTCTAAACACACAAGAAGAAAGAGAGATGCAGTGGCTTGTCCAAGATCACACACCAAGCCATCAACAGAACTAGGAATAGAGCCCAGGTCTCTTGAATCCCAGGCCACTGCACCACAGGGTCTCTCAGTGCTAATTATTCTTCACAAAACTATTTGCATTTTACAGATGGGAAAGGCAGACACAGAGGGCCAGATTTATAAAACTATTTAGGCACCTAAAGATACAGATCAGCACCCAGTTGGATTTACAAGGCACCTAAGAAGGTTAGGCACTTAACTCCTAGTGAAGTCCACTGCACTATCCTTCCTCGGTATCAAATATAGAAAATCACTGCTGTAGACTATAGCAATGAAAGAGGATCCATGGAGGTCAATGATTCACCTCTTCAAAGTCCAGAAATGGGTAGGGTGATACAGCATGGCCAGAGGGCAGCAGGAGAGTGGTTGTTTTTTTTTTGAAGCAAAAAAGGTGTTTTTATTTGCATAACACACTTACAAAGCAAAAACAACAGCATATGCAATGTGCAACACAGCAACCAATCACAATTGTTTCCTCATTAGCTTCAGGGGAGGGAAATGTTCAAGCTTGCCTGGGCCCAGGGCGGGGGGCTTCCTCGACTCTCGTGGTCTTCCACCCTTCCGAGTTACCTGGTGGCCCAGAGTGAGGGGGCTTCATCGACTCTCAAGGTCTGCCACCCCCTCGAGTTACCTGGCACCACGCCCAGTGTCACCAACAATTCCCTCCTTTGAAAGCACCCAACAAGAGGGGCAGGCTGTGGGGTGGACAATCGGGGGGGGCACGTGCACCCACGTGTGAAAGGACCCCATTAAGGTGGTGGTGTCCGCAGCAGCAATGGCTGGGGCTGGGGTCCCTTCCTCTCTCCCCCAATCAAAGGGTCAAACAAAGGGAACCGGATGGGGACACCGAGCAGAGAACCTCGGACAGCGCCCACCGCTCCTCAAAAGCATCAAGGGAGTCGGTGGACGCCGCCCAGAGGAACTCCGCCCGGATATGTGAACAGACCGAGGATCAGAAAACGGCCCCACAGTCACAGGAAACTCCATCGGCCAATCTCCTCTCTCTGGTTTTATAGATGGCAGTTTTAGCCAGGGCCAGGAGGAGGTTAACTAGGAGATCCCGCGACTTTGTGAGGCCACGGATAGGGAGTGCATAAATAAAAAGGTGAGGGGAAAAATGCAACCAAAAATGTAATAGAAGATTTGTGAGGAGCCGGAACAGGGGCTGCAGCCTGGCGCGCTCCAAATATACGTGCGCCAGGGTTTCCCTCATACCGCAAAAGGGACAAGTATCTGGGATGGGGGTGAGCCGCGCCAAGTACGTGCCCGCGCTCACAGCTCCGTGAAGGAGCCGCCAACTGATGTCCCCGACTGGCCTCGGAACCAAGGTAGAATATAGGCTGGCCCACCGGGGCTGCTCACCCTCCAACGGTGGCAGAAGGTCTCGCCACTTTGTGTCGGGGCGGGACACAAGGGTGAGGGCATAAAGGGTGTGGAGCATGAGTGTGTATAGATGTTTCCTTGGCGTGGTTTGGAAGCATACCGGCTGCAGTTCATGCAGCCGGCTCGCAGTAAAGGGGTGAGGGGGTCGATTGGGTCTACGGGGCAGGGGTCCAATTAAAAGGTTTGGCGGGCCTGGGGTAGAGGGTGGGCGGGGTGTGCCCTCGAGAAGGACCCGGTCGAGGTAAGCTCGAGCACCGGGCGGCAAAGCGGCCTTCACCTCCTGAAGTACGCGCTGAGGGGTGCGAGGTCTGGAGAGCCCCATGTGCCGAGCAAGCGTCAGGGGATCCAGCCAGTCTCCCCGGTCATAGTCCAGGAGGTCTCCGACTCTCATGACTTCTGCCAGGATCAAGCTCTGGCGCACCGAGCGGGACTCCGCCCCCTGCACACGGAGCTGGGGGTTGTGTAGCAGGGGCTCCGCGAGGAGATCTGCCCCCTCGGTGGCCGCCACGGACCTGGTCATTAAAAACAGTTTCCAAGTCCGGAGGAGGTCCTGATAGAAGACCGGCAGCCCAGAGAGGTCTCGCGGAAGAACTCCCGGACAGAGATAAAAGAGCTGCCGGTCATATTGGAGCCCTCGGATACGGCGCAGGATGGCGTGCGCCAGTATGCTCCATGCCGAACTGCCTGCACCACAGAGGAGCCTCTGCAGGGCCTGGAGGCGGAAGACGCGGACCTGAGTGTGCAGACACTTTAGGCCCTGTCCTCCTTCCTTCAGGGGTAGATGAAGAACCCCTACAGGGGCCCAGTGCATTCCTGACCAAAAGAATCCCAGAATCGATGTCCGGAGGTTGGTCAGGAAACCCGGGGCCGGGACCAGGGTGTAGAGCCGGTACCAGAGCATGGACAGGACTAGTTGATTAAGCACCAGCGCTCTCCCTCAGAGGGAGAGACATTGGAGTAGTCCCGTCCATTTCTGGAGCCGCTCTATCACCCCACCCTCTAAATTTTCCCAGTTCTCCAGCGGAGAGGGATGCATGGCAGAAAGGTAAACGCCGAGGTAGAGCAGCGGACCCGAACTCCACCGGATGGTCTGAAGCGTGGGTGGGAGGGATCTTGCCTGCCGCCAGTCTCCTACCGCCAAGCCAGAGCTCTTGACCCAGTTGACCCGGGTGGAGGAGGCTGCCGAATAGATGGCCTGGCAAGCCTCCACCCGCGCCAAGTCGCCCGGGTCCTGGACCACGAGGAGCACGTCATCGACGTACGCCAACAGGACCAGCCGCAGCTCCGGCTCCCGCAGCACCAACCCTGTCAACCTCCTGTGGAGGAGACAGAGGAAGGGCTCGATCGCCAGAGCGTACAGCTGGCCCGAGAGGGGGCACCCCTGCCGCACTCCTTGCCCGTAGCTGACCGGTTCGGTCAGGGTCCAGTTGAGCTTAACCAGACACTCTGCGGAAGCGTACAGCACCCGAAGAAAACCCACAAACTGGGGTCTGAAGCCAAATGCCTGCAGAGTGCTCAGGAGGTACCCGTGGTCCACCCTATCGAATGCCTTCTCCTGATCTAGGGACAGGAGGGCGAACGACAGACCGTCTCTACACCCGAGTTCCAAAAGGTCCCGAACCAGAAATAGGTTATCAAAGATACTGCGGTCCGGGACGGTGTAGGTCTGGTCTGGGTGGATCACGTCCGCCAGCACAGACCCTAGCCGCAGCGAGACTGCTTTCACTACGATTTTGTAGTCCGTTCTGAGGAGCGAGACGGGACACCAATTTCGTAAATCGTGGAGGTCCCCCTTCTTCGGCAATAAGGCAAGCACAGCTCGCCTGCACGAAAGAGGGAGGACCCCGCTCTGCAGAGACTTGGCCCAGACGGTGACTAAGTCTGGGCCGAGGACATCCCAAAACACGCGGTAGAATTCCACGGTCAGCCCGTCCATGCCCGGAGACTTATTAGTGGGCATACGACGGAGGGCTTCCAAGAACTCGGCCAGAGTTAGAGGCAACTCTAGCCGGTCTCGGTCTCTCGTGCTGACCGTAGGGAGCTCCTCCCAGAGCACTCTGCAAGCGCTAGGGTCGGTCGGATCCGGGTAGAAAAGACTTGCGTAGAAGGCTCGGGCCCTCCCACGCATCTCCACCGGTTCCGTGAGGGGGGTGCCATCTTCTCCCAGGAGGCAGGTGACGTGTTTCTTGGCCCCCCTCGTTTTCTCCAGGGCATAGAAGAAGCGGGAGCCGCGATCCATCTCCTGAAGGAGGTGGATGCGGGATTGAACAAAGGCGCCCTGGGCCAGATGGTCCTCAAGGGCCTGGAGCTCCTTCCGCTTCTCCCAGCACGCTCCGCAGAGGAGCGGGTCCTCGGGGCTGGCGGCCAGATGCCTCGCCAGCTCTAAGACCTCCTGTTCCAACTGCTCTATCGCCGCATTTCTCCGTCGGCTGGTGCCCCGGGTGTAGTCGCGGCAGAAAAGCCGGGCGCGCGCACCTTCCCCAGGTCCCACCATCGCCGTGCCGAGGGAAAGGCACGCTGCTGCTCTCGCCAGGCCAGCCAGAATTCCTGGAAGGACGTCAAGAAGCCCTCATCCTCCAACAAGCTGTTGTTAAAATGCCAATAGCCCGGCCCCAGCCTCTCCACACAGAGGGAGGCTGTCGCGGTGGCTAGGTGATGGTCAGAAAATGGGGCCAGCTGAATGCTGGAGGAGTGGGCTCGTGAGAGATGTGTGATAAATAAAAGTGTGATAAATAAATGCAGTCCAAGCGGGAGTGGCACGACCGATGGGCCTCCACCCGGACAAAGGTGAACGTGGAAGTGTCATCCGGGTGGTGGTCACGCCAGATGTCCACTAGGGAGGGATGTTCGACTATCTCCCGAAGGGTGTTCGTGGCGGCCGGGTTCTGCTCGGTCCCTGAGCGGTCCCGCTCCTCGAGGGTGATATTAAAATCCCCTCCCAGGACCAGGCACTCGTGAGAATCTAAGGTGCCGAGGAAGGTGGACGCCTGTTGATAGAATTGCAGTCGCTCCGGGCCTGATGTCGGGGCATAGACGTTAACGAGGTTAACCACGAGCCCCTCCATATGGACCCGGAGATGCAGCAGGCGACCCGGCACGGCCTCAGCGACCCCTAGCACCTCGGGCCGTAGGCCGGGGGAGAACAGGGTCGCCACTCCAGCCTGTCGAACCGTGGAATGGCTAAAGTAGACCCTGTCCCCCCACACCAGCTGCCAACTGTCTTCAGCGGTCGGATCCGTATGGGTCTCCTGCAGGAAAACCACAGAGTACCCTCCCTCCCGAAGGAAGGAGAGCACCTGGGACCTGCGGAGAGCCATCCTACAACCCCGGGTGTTCAACGTTGCGATGGTGAGAGGTGTCATGGGGAGGGCCGGGGCGGGATCCTCACTGGCAGGGACGCTCGCATCCCCCAGCGGGCCGCGCAACAATCCTTGACCCATCCCGTAGGTGAGTAATTGTTCACAGAAGACGCGGACCCGCCAGTAGGCCGCAGCACCCTGCTTCCCCGTCCCTTTACCTTCCCCCCATGAGGGCCCTTGTGGCCCGGAGGATTTGAGAAAAGTCCCCCCATCGCTGGAGAGCAAGCTGTACCTTGTTGCGGGAGCCACGGACATCTTCTAAAAACTTCCGCAGTGCTCCTCGCAGCTCATGGGGGGATGGGGTTACAGTTTCCCAATTGTTCCCTGGCGGGGCCCTTGGTGCAGCCCCGTGGCCCACTAAAACGGGCAAGCAGGGTGCGGACCCCCGACGGGGTGCCTGATGGGCTGGAGCTTCTAGGCCCGCCTCAAATCCTGGGGCAATAGGGGGCAGTGGAGGGAAAATAGCAGCCCCTAATGGGTTGGGGCAGGAGAACACAAATGTCGCTCCCTGGGGGTCATCAGTTGGAAAAGGGAAGGAGACAGCCCCGGGGGCGGCAATAACACTGCATGAGGTAAACTGGATAGGGGTAGGGGCAGGGGCAGGGGCAGGGGCAGAGGTGAGGTTCTGGGTTTCGGGAGGCAAGCAGCTGGATGGTGGCGCCTCCCGATCTGGCTAGAGGGTTAAGGGGGTGGGGAGGGAGCTCACAGTGATACCGGGCATGGGCTCTATGGTGGATTTAGCAGCCACAGCATCAGGAGGTGGATTATCTTCTGTAGGACCCCCGCCTGGGAAGGAAGTCGATTGCTCCGCACCAACGGGGGGTGCCCCTGGCGACTCGTGTCCCGGCCGCGTGGCGCTGGCTGTCACCTGAGCAGGCTCGGTGGTCGTCAGCAGGGTGCCATCAGCGGCCGGGTCGATGGAGGAGTCCAGGGGCTCCTCGGAGGTGGGAGCAGAAGCAGCAGTTAGGGGGAGGGAGCGTGGGGAAAAGAGGGGTGGAGTGAGGTCGTCCAGATCGAGGTTTGCTGGCAAAAGGTCATCCTTCCCCGGGCGACCGGGGTCAGATCTAGGGTCTCGATCTCCTCGAACATGGAGGAGAGGACACTTTCCGCCACCCCAAGGTTCTCCCCGCTGGCACCCGCCACGACGGTTGCCTCAGGGTTCATGGGGGCATTGGGTAGTGTCAGGACAGAAGGGGCTTCCTTGAGGGTCTCGGAGGGGAGGTCTCCCGTGGAGGGGAGACACTACCTTCCGGTGCTGCAATGTCTTTCCCGGCTGACACCAGTGGATGGGACGCACTCGTGGGCAAAGCGGAAGGCTCGGCATTGGTGCCCCCCTTCCTGGTCTTCCGGGGGGCCTCCGCTTCGGGTGGATGAGGCAGAGCTCGAGCCTTCTGCTTGCCTCGCTTCCCCTGGACTAGGGCCCGGCCCTCCATGGCATCATCTGGCAGCTGGTTAGCAGGGGTCGTGTCAGGAGGTAGAGGTGATGGCTCAGGGACTTGGGGGGGGAACGGTGGGGCAGCATAAGGGAGGGAGGATTCTCCCTGGGGCAGGCTCTCTCCCATGCCTGGTGGTATCTCTGCCACACCCTCCTCCATAGGCCCCGCCACATTATCAGCAGCGAGGGCGGGGCTCTCATCTGGGCATTATAGGGGAGGTGCCCCTTGGCTCTGAGCGGGAGTAGTGGTGGTCCGAAGAGGACGACGGGTGGGTTCGGGTACCGGGCGGCCAGGGGCGTCAGCAATGACAGGGCTGATGTCCTGCCAGGTCTCGGGGATCCCAGGTGCCCCTCCTTGCCGGGCTAAGGGGCAGTCCCTCCGGACATGCCCTGACGCCCAGCAGAGGTAGCACCGGGCTTCCCCCGTGGAGAAGTACACCCGGTAACGGGCCCCCTGGAGGGGGACTAGGAAGGACCCCTCGAGCGCCTCTCTGTCACGCGCCGCTGACAGCAGTAGAAGCTGCACTTGCCGGCGGAAGGAAAAGATGTGACGGAGGGTGGGGTCCTTGCAGCCCAATGGGAGAGGGCAGATAACAGAAACAGGTTTCCCCAGGGTGGAAAGGGCGGGTAACAGGGCAGCATTGGGGAGAAAAGGAGGGACAGAGGTCAGGACCAGGTGGACGCCCAGGTCCTCTAGCGGCTCTAGGGGGACAAAAACCCCCCCACCGCCAGGCCCCTCTCCACCGCTTCCTGGGCGGCAGCCTCCGATGCTAAGAAGAAGATGACCTTCCCGTACATTTTGGAGGCCGCCACAATGGCCGAGGGCCCCACCACCCTCACCAACGCCCGCACGTAAGTCTCCACGTGGGGTGAGGTGGGCACCAGGAGGCATAGGACACCATGCTTCCTTGTCATGATGGGAAAGGGGCCCTGGATGCTATTGATGGTGGCGGAGCCGGTGGGCGGGAGAGATGACGAGGTGGCAGGCAGGGGGGGCTGCCGCCGCTCGGGCATACGTCCTGGGGGCTGAGGGAGGGACACCCGCAGAGCTGGTGGAGGAGGCAGCGGGGAAGGAAGCTGTGGTCGGTGGTGGGGCCGCAGCAGTGGGGGTGGCCTCTGCCATGGAGGGCCTGGTGGTTTTAGCGGGGCCCTTCCCCTTCTTCTTGCCCTGGCCTTTCCCGCCAGCTGAGGGGCTCCCCTAGAGTCTGGGGAGGCGATGGGCATGGCAGCGGCGGAGGTCACCCCGGTGCCCTCCATTGCCGATGCCCCAGTGGAGGCGGTGGCAGGTGGTTAACAGGAGTTGGGGTCAGGTAAAAAGGGACAAGCTGTGGGGTGGATAATTCGGGGGGGGGGCACATGAACCACCGTACGCTTGTACAGAGAGTCCTGTTTGGTTGACTGGTGCTTCTGGCCCACACGGTGGAATCAGGGCGAGCAGCTGAGTCCAGAGGCAGATGTTAAACAGCCAGCAAAGACGATGGAGGGGGGCAGTGGTGAAGATCGTAGTGTGGGGGTTGGGAGGACACAGATGGATCGGGGGGCAGCTCCGTGCCATACCCCCTGTGTCCCTACAAACACAGTCAAGACACAGTCAAGGCCTCCCCCCACACGAGAGCACAGTTCGAAAGTTACTCAGTCTTAAGGCCCCCTCCACGGCGATTTGTAGATTCCCCGGGTGGTGTTCCTCCGGTAGACGGCTTTTTCCCTTTCTTTTCCGGGCTTTCTTTGCAGCTGTAGCATTCCAGGGATGCCGGAACAGATGATAAGAGTCTCTCTCGGCCGGATACGGGTCCACAAACAAACAGCAAGCGGCTGGGTCCAGGGGCTGGGTCTCTCCACTCCCCCCCTCCGGGGAGCCTCCTCAGGGGGCTTCAGCTGGAGCGGCAGCAGCGTCCGAGGGCAGGCGGGGTGGGGGGGGGACAGCCAACCACCACCCAAGCAACAGCAGAAAAACAAAAAAAAAGGGGAGGAGAGCATCTGGCCTGGTCGGGAGGGGAAGCCGAAAGCAGGGGCAAAAAGCAAGGAAAGCCCAGGCCAGAGGGCAGCAGGAGAGTGCCAGAAGGGAGCCTTCTTCCCTGTAGAGGGAAGAAAGTTTGCTATAGATTAATTAAAGCACCTGAAGCCAATTAAAGCACCTGAAGCCACTCACCTGATAAAACCCCCCTGCTTCAATCAGACAAGGGAAGGAGTTGAGGCAGAATAGACTGGTGTTGGAGCGGAGAGCAGTTTGGAGGAGTTGAAACAGAGTGGATTGGTGTTGGAGCAGTTTGGAGGGACGCAGATGAGAGTTTGGAGAAGTGCTGTGGTGGGCTAAGAAGACCAAGACCCTAGGTAAAGGGACACCTGGTTTGTGCAGAGGGAGGGCAGAAAGCCCCACAAGCTGAAGGGCAGGAGAGGGAAGTAGTCCAGGGGAAGGAACTGCTAGTTTAAGCAGTTTACTGCTATCCCTAGGGCCCCTGGGCTGGGGACCGGAGTAGAGGGCGGGCCCGGGTCCCTCCCTCTCCACTCCCCTCCTCTAGGAGACTAGTGGGGCAGTTAATACCCCAGTTCAGGGGCAAGAAACTGCCCTGAACCCTCCCCAAGAAGAGAAAGTGCGAGACCCATCAAAGTAGTGCTGGCAATTTGCCACAGTAGTTATAATCCATGAGGAACTAAGGCAATTATAATCTTTTTGTGCCAATTTCCTTAGAGTTCTACCATTGCTCTCTCTGCCTGTCTCAACTAGGGACAGTCTCCAAATTCTGTGAGGTTCACCTTTCTGAACCTTCCCTCTCAAAATATTTTGGTTTGACCTACAAACCCAGTTTGAGTACCCAAAGCTTTCTCCTTGTGATTTCAGCCTGTGTATGTGTTTTTTTTTTTTTCAAAGTTTGTTCAATGTTTTTTTTCCAGCTAATGGAAGCTTGTGAGGAGTGCTAGGGATTGAAACACTCACCCAGCCCCTGACTAGCACAAGTGGGTGCCCTATATACAGTGTAAACACTATGGCCAAGATTTTCAAAAGTGACTAGTAATTGTGTGTGCCCAGCTCAAGAGCCCTTAAAGAGGTCTAATTTTCAGAGGGTGGGGGGTCAGCACCTTCTGAAAAATCAGGCCCCTTTAAGGTGTCTCAAGTTAGGTACTGAAAGCCTGAGGCACCCAAAATCATGAGTCACTTCTAAACATTTTGGACTTTTTTTTATGCACATTTCTCCCCCCCCGCCCCAATTCTCTGTTCCTTTTATCTATAGTATCCTTAAGTGGAACATGAACCCAGTGATGCTAAAACTTAGACTGGACTTTAGAAGCCACATTATATGAGGAGGTTGAAATTAGACAAGCGTATCCATTACTACTTAAACAACTGTTAAAAAGCAAGCATTCAATAAACTAGGGCCCATGTACAAAACACTGTCAAAAGCAAGGAAGAGCAACCCTAAGGCCACCACTCTGTCCGCAGCCTCTCCTTTTGCCTCTGTGTTACTAGGTTGGTCGTAGCAGCTGATGGCATTACACACCAGGAGCCAATCTCCCATTGAAGTCAATGTGTTGATGAAGGACTTGCTGTGTAAGTCCTATGGGTTTATTCAAGGGGAAGATCCAAGTTTTCCTTACATGTGCAATGATCCCCAACCACAGTCGAAAATACTGAGGGCCGAGAACAGCCATACACTTTAGGTGGCTGCTTCTTTTGGAAAGAATCATTCTATCTGCATTTTAGCCTAAGGAACTGGGTTAATCGGTGCAAAAGAATATATGTATTTAATATTGCCTGTGTCTTGCTGCCTATATTGCATGAGTAGCAAAGAGGTGGCAAGAAGAAGAGGCAGGAAAGCCAGCCACAAAGCTAGTGCATCGAGCAATTTTTAACATGCTCATCTCCCTTGTACCTGAGTGCAAAGAAAACTCTGTTGCTCCTTTCACAAGGGAAATGATATCCACGGTTACCACTTAAAATGTTTAGCAAGGACTGCCTTATAGCAGATCACCACTTACCCTCTGCCTTTTCAAGCACACACATGCACCCTCTGGCAAGTATAAAACAGCTGCCAGAATCTGCTGCCAGCTACCAAGGGGCCAGATTCTGATATGCCACACAGCACTTTACTGCGCAAGCGGTCTCATTGTCGTACTCTTGGAGAAAGATGCTATTCAACACAATTAAGGGCATCAGAATCTGGCCTAGATATCTAGTAGTCTTGATGTTTTTTAGGTACCCACTAGGAAGCTTGCACAAGGAACCCCCTGATATGCTCCAGCATGGAGACGCTTCTCCAGTACAATTTAATAAGAGGCACATGACAGCTTTTGTCTTTATTATCTGCATTGGTTTTTGCACTTAAGAATTTATATCAGTGGAATCACCAGTAATAGTCCAAACTGCACATGCTCTACCCTGTCACAGAGGGGCTTGTATATTATTATTTAGTTGATCCTTTCTGAAACCTAGGTCATTTTTTGTTGTCTATGGAAGCTGTCAGGGTTCCTTCCCCACTCTGAACTCTAGGGCACAGATGTGGAGACCTGCATGAAAGACCCCTTGAGCTTATTCTTACCAGCTTAGGTTAAAAACTTCCCCAAGGTACAAACTTTGCCTTGTCCTTGAACAATATGCTGCCACCACCAAGCGTTTTAAACAAACAACAGGGAAAGAGACCACTTGGAGACATCTTCCCCCAAGCCCTATACCTCCTTTCCTGGGGAAGGCTTGATAATAATCCTCACCAATTTGTACAGATGAACCTCCAAACCCTTGGATCTTAAGAACAATGAAAAATCAATCAGGTTCTTAAAAGAAGAATTTTAATTAAAGAAAAGGTAAAAGAATCACCTCTGTAAAATCAGGATGGAAAATACTTTACAGGGTATTCAGATTCAAAACACAGAGGATCCCCCCTCTGGGCAAAACCTTAAAGTTACAGAAAACAGGAATAAACCTCCCTCTTAACACAGGGAAAATTCACATAAAACAAAAGATAAACTAATCCGCCTTGCCTGGCTTACCTATACTGGTTGCAATATTGGAGACTTGGATTAGGATGGGTTGGAGAAGATGGATTTCTCTCTGGCCTCTCTCAGGCCCAAGAGAGAACAACCAGGTAAACAAAGAGCACAAACAAAAGCCTTTCCCCCCTCCCAAGATTTGAAAGTATCTTGTTCCCTTATTGGTCCTTTGGGTCAGGTGCCAGCCAGGTTAGCTGAGCTTCTTAACCCTTTACAGGTAACAGGATGTTGTCTCTGGCCAGGAGGGATTTTATAGCACTGTATACAGAAAGATGGTTACCCTTCCCTTTATATTTATGACAGAAGCACTGGAGTTAAATTGTTGATCCAACAACAAATAGAGGTGCTGGAGTTAAATTGCTGTGTCAATAACAAATATGTAATTGCATTTAGCAAACAGAAATGGAGCACATTTATTTTATGGACTGAGTATAGATTTTGGCATGTGGGCTGGGCACTTGCAATTGCATAGAGTAGTTTCCATTTTCTCCCATCAGGGTTTTCCATGGAAAGCAGCATGTCAATGAACACTTTGCCTCAAGGTGGATTCAGTTATACTGGCTAGTGTCCAGTTTTATAGCAAGTGGATCTACATCTATTAGTGTGCATAAAGCACTTTGAGATCTGTGGATTAATAGCTTGACCTACCTCCCTTTCAAGTCAAACTTCCATTCATTCCAGTGGGGCAGGATTAAGGCCTGACTGCACTATAGAAATCCTACACATTATTATTATTATTATTATTATTACAATTGCCATCAACTACTACAGCAGAACCCTATTAAAATTAAGCCTCTGATTTCCCAGAGTTAGGGCTATATCCTTGTCTTTGATGGAAAACTCTTGGGAAGGAAAAGGAGGGTCTAGGAAACTGCACGGGATTCATGGTGCAGATTCAGCACAACAGTGGAGTCCGTAACATAGAAACTGCCATAATGACTCAGACTAGTAGCCCATTTCAGAAAGGCTGCATGGTCTATTGGCTGGGCCACTGAATGAGGTATCAAGAGACCTGGGGCCTCTTCCGGGCTCAGCTGCTGATTCACTACGTGACCTTCAGCAAGTCACTTTATCTTTCTGTGCCTGTGTTTCCCCTCCCATCTTTGATCTGTCTCGTCTAATTAGACTTCAAGCTCTTTGAGGCAGGGACAGTTTGTACTGTGTTTGTACAGTGCCTGGCACAGCCTCCAGCACTACTGAAATACAAATAATAATCCTAGCGCTGACAGGGGTCGGTACCAGACGCTTCAGAGGAAATTCCTTCTTCATCCAGGCCAGTTGTTCTCAACCTATTTATCACTGTGGGCCGTATATGTGGCCCACAATGTGTTACGTGGGCTGCAGGTTGAGAACCACAGTGCCCCCCGCTAAACTACACCACAAACCCCTACGCCCAGCGTCCCCCACCCGGAGACCTCTCCACAGAGCGGGGCCAGGAAGCTGGGACCCGGACCCCGCTGAGCACAGGGACGGGCAGCCAGGACCCGGACCCTACTGAGCCCGGGGCTGAGCTGCCGGGACCCCAGACCCAGTGGTGAGCTGGAGCCGGTTCGCACCGGTTTGCTAGAACCGGTTGTTAAATTTAGAAGCCCTTTTAGAACCGGTTGTTCCGCGAGGGACAACTGGTTCTAAAAGGGCTTCTAAATTTAACCGGCCAAAAGTGGCACCTTAGGCACCGACTCCATGGGTGCTCTAGCCCTGGAGCACCCAAGGGGAAAATTTAGTGGGTGCAGAGCACCCACAGGCAGCTCCCTGCCCCACCCCCGGCCTCAGCTCACCTCCGCTCCACCTCCGCCTCCTCCCCTGAATGCACCGCCCCACTCTGCTTCTCCGCCGCCCCCCCCCCCGGCTTCCCACGATTCAGCTGCTCACACGGGCAGCCAGGGCGGGCTGAGAAGCAGGTGGCGGCTTTGCACTCCTGCCCAGGGAGGCGGAGGTAAGCTGGGGCGGGGGTGGGGCGCGAGGAGGGCCGCCCGCACCGCAGCAGGTAACCCGGGGGGCGCGCAAGGGAACTGCTCCCCGCTCCAGCTCACCTCCGCCACCCTCGGCCTGAGCGGGAAGCTGCCGCCTGCTTCTCAGCCCTCCCTGGCTTCCCGCCGAACAGCTGATTCGCCGGAAGCCGGGGGGAGGTGGGAGGCGTGGAGAAGCAGAGCGGGGTGGTGCATTCAGGGGCGGAGGCAGAGCGGAGGTGAGGTGAGCTGGGGCCGGACGTGGGACGGGTAGCTGCCTGTGTGTGCTCTGCACCCACCAAATTTTCCCCATGGGTGCTCCAGCCCTGGAGCACACACAGAGTTGGCGCCTAAGGCGCCACTTTTGATGTGATCAGTGGGGGGAGCGGCCGCTCCCCCTGCTCTCCCCCAGCTACGCTCCCCCGCCCCTAGGAGCCAGAGGGATCTGCCGGATGCTTCCTGGGAGCTGCCCCAGGTAAGCACTGCCAGGACTCCCCACCTCGCCCCCTGGCAGGTCCTTCTGGCTCTTAGGGGTGGGGTGGGCACCCACTACGATGGCCCACGAGACCCTCCTGCCCAGTTCTGGGGGCAGTCAGGGGACAGGGGATGGGGGTGGATGGGGCAGGGATCCTGGGGTGGGGTCATCAAGGAACTTGGGGGGTTGGATGGGACAGGAGTTCCAGGGGGCAGGGGTGGGCAACGACCCCCTTGTGGGGTGAGGAGGGAACTGGTTGTTAAGATTTCGGCAGCTCATCACTGCCCAGACCCTGCTGTATCCGGACTCTGGAACTCACTGTGCATGGGGTCGGGCAGCCAGGACCTGGATTTTTTTCCCGCACGCAGCTGGGCCGCAGCTGTGTGCTAATTGGGCCGCGGGTTGAGAACCACTGAACCAGGCAACTAGTGGTTAGTTTATGCCCTGATACTGGACGGTTCCAGTACACGTTTTTATCCTGTGCAATGTGGCTGAGGAGGCTCCCCTTGCTCAGCTGGACCCACTCTGGTAAGAGGTTAGGGGCCTGCTTCAAAACGCAATGACTTCAGTGGGCTTGGGATCAGGCCCTGCAATAGGAAATGGGGAACAGCATGCCGTGGGGAATAACCTGCGGTTTTGTAGGGGTTGAACAACCCCGGATGCGGAACAGGCAGCTTGGCAGACCTGCACCCAGCTCTAAGGCTTGACTGTTCCTCGAGAGAAGTTGAATTTTGGTCATTGCAAAGATGATTTTACTTTAATGAATTTTGGAAATGTTGATGTTAAAGGAAAGAGGGTTAGTGGAGAGTCACAATCTCAGGAGTTCAAAAAAATGCCATTTCCCCCCACGTCCAGTGCCTTCAGCACAAGACTATCCTTCCTATCCAATCAGCCAAATCATAACTCCACTGGCTTTATATCAGGGTTGGTATTTGGCCCCAGGTGTCTGACCTGCCATAAAGATGCCATCGTTTTGACCTTGCTGATCTTCAGCTAATGGTTAATGCTGTAAAGCATTTCTATGACCATTAAAATACAAGGCGTACGTCTTTCTCCCATAATAGCCTGACAATCTAATTTCAGTCATGCTGAATGCGGTAATGACCCTATATTATCAGAAGAAACTATTAAGTCACCAGCACAAAAGTTGTTCCTATTGATTTTCTTCTCAGGTTGTCATAATATTCCCAGTCCAAATCATTTCTAAATAACTTACTCTCGTAGAGCTTTATACTCTTAAATTAAAGAATTGCTGTAATACTTCATTGCTTTTTTCCCTTTCTAAAAGTGCAGCTAAGCCAACCTCAGAGGATATTTATGAACCAGAACCTATTTTGCCTCAGCCACCATAAGCATGGTGCACTTCATGCAAGGAAGTGAACTCCTAGATTCAGAGAAATTATATGTCAGGGAGGAAAACCAGGGACAGCTCCTGGAATCGATATTGCAGAAATGTTCAGAATTAAATGATTCCTGGTTGTATTACAGTAGCTGCCCAGGAGCCCCGACCAATACCAGGGCCCCATTGTGCTAGGTGTTGCCCCAACGTGTAGCAAGAGACTGTCTCTTCCCCTAAGCGTTTACAATCTAAACAGACAGAGGGTGGGTGAAGGGATCTTACAAAAATTATCCCCATTTTACAGCTGGAGGAACTGAAGCACAAGGAGATTAAGTGACTTGCCCACAGTCAATCACAGGAAGCCTGTGGCAGAGCAAGGAATGAAACCCAAATCTCCCAAGTCCCAGCCCAGTGCCTTAATGACATGACTACCTTTTTGGGTGTGTTTGGCCAAATAAAATCATTATTACATTTCACTGGCTGTGTGACCGATCGGCAAAAGTCTACTAATATTGAGGGGGAAAACAATGCATACACTAGTTTAAAAAGAAAAGGAATTATTTCCCCAGTAGGCAAGAAGCCTTGCTGAAATGGGTTAGCACTCACTGAGGGGCAGTGACGGTCTGCAGACCAGGCTTTGGCTAAGCTAGGATTTAAGCGTGTATCACTAGATTGTGTTAGCTCGCTTGATCTAGGAAAGCCCCCAGGCCTTAACTCGGTCAGTGTAGCACCTGTTACAATACATCTTGCTTTATCTTGACTAGCTTTTTAGAAGGTGTTAATACCATTGAGCTAGCAACCAGGATCTAGCATCCCACCTTGAAATCCTAGTCTAGACAGTGATCATCCAGACAGCATCGTTTCCATCTCAGATGCTCTCCAAAGCTCTGAGCACTTTGCTTGACAACATTTGTCAGTCTCTTGCACTTTCCCCTTCTGTAACCTAGACCTTTACTCCCACTGGACTTTTTTAAAGCCTAGTTTTCCCAGGTGAGTCTGAGATGTCTGCCTGTATATCTAGTTGATACACCACCTCCTCTTTAGTATCTGCCCATGCTCCCAGGGGAATCCCACCCCCACATCACAGTGGGTGTAGACAGTGACCCCACTTTCCCCAGTTAGTACCAATGAGACTGGTTAAACATTTTCAATCCCTGTCTGTCTTGCCATGTGTTTTCCCTTTTTAAATAGTGCCTCTACCTTTATCCTGAGAATAACGGCACCAGCTGGTCCTCTCTGACTCTATTTCCCCCTGGGGCAATGCACATGGAGTGGCTCACCAGCTCTGGTAAAGGGATTGATTCCCTCTCAGAACAACACACGGAGCAAACAGTAAGGAACACCGTCTCCTGCTTCTCTTCTTTTAAGCACAAACTCTGTCAACCTGCCCAAGGCTGAAAAGATCTTCACCAGCTGTGAAATCAGTGCCTGAGCGGGGCAGGATTCTGGGCCCACAAACAGGTGATCCTTATTCAGGCTCCAATCCAGCATGTGTATAACTTTGAGCATGAGTATCCCATTGCTACTCACTCACATGATTGAAGCTACACCTGTGAATTAGGGCTTTGCTGGATCACGGCTCCTTTGCAGACTACAGACCTGTACTCCACGGAGGCTCCATAAGCCACTTGGGCATGGGAACAGGATAACAATGGTAGATCTGTAGTGTACAACACCCCCTTAATATAGCTCCCTGCTGCATGTGAATTATTATCTTTCCACAGGACCCCTACCTCATTTCATGCACCATCTATTCTGCTTGCTATTCATCCAGGAAAGTGAAATTGGATTGGCTAGTTGCATTTACTAGTGATAGCAGCATTCCCAACCCCAAATGCTCAAAAACCAGACTGACTTAAAAATCACAACATTTTAAAAATAATACCTATGGGATCCTTTTTATTAATTATTATTTGTACTCTGACAAAACTTAGGGGGCCCAATCATAGACCAGAGTCCTGCAGTGCTAGGTACTGTGCAAACATAGAACAAAAGGATAGACCCTGCCCTGAGGACCTTACAATCTAAGTATAAGACAAGAACCAACAGGTGGCTACCAAACAAACAGAGAGGGAGCACACGAAGACAGTACTAGTCAGCCTGCTAAAGAGTGGCCACAGCACACTAGCTGTCTACCCACTGTTGAGTATTTATTTGCCTTCTTGCTTTTGAGCTGCTAGAGCTCATGTTTTCAAGCTTTTCTCTAAAACCGTAAGGGCCAGAGATGTCCTTTTTTAAAATGAAAGCTGCAGTTCTGATATCATCACATTCCTCCAGGAGCTTGAGCTTCATGAAAAGCACCAAGAGAGGACAACACTGTGATCTTCAACTTTGTTTTCTGATTCTCTGGCATGTTCACAGGGGTGTTGTATTTGGGTTTCATCATAGCTCAGGGAGTTCAAATCCCCAAAGCCCTGTTTTCACTGTAATTCTTTACTTTAAACACTCATGAAAACATCTCTATTTAATATTAAAGTTTGCAACCCCTTCATTTCCCCCTCCACCCACTCCCCCTTTCTTTTTTAACAAACATTGATGTGGGCCCTAAAATGACTGGGATAGAGTGATTTAAAAGGATTTTTTCTCTGTCCCTCAAATCATTTATCATTACTGTTGAACCTGCCTGACTGCATAATCCTGTTAACGTGTTAATTATACAGTTCCATTGTACTGATAACGATTGTGAAGAAGCAACTGGATTTTAAATCCAAGACCGCTTAAACTGACCTTTTGCCAATGCCAAATGACAAGAGCTCATTTAACATTTGACTAGGATGGGATCGTTAATGTCTCCGTGCATCGCAGACAATGATTGATTCACAATAAATGACATTATCCCCCCGGCCCGGTGCAGTATGAGGCTTATGTACCTCTTAAGGCCCATGTAAGTCCCTAGCCCCATAGGCCTTGTACTAAGGGCTTACGTGGTAAATAGACCTTCATGCTGCCCCTTGTGTATGGTGTGGAGAGATGACATTTAACTTTCTCATGATCGAAGAGTTGCTTCCCGGCATTTCTATTGTGGCACTTACGTTTCATCCGTGAAGGCAATTCCAAAGTATTCTTTCTCCTTCAGGTTGAAATGAGACGCCACCAGGTCAAGCAGCTCCTTGGCCAAAAGCTTTGGCTGGAAGGAAGGAAAGAAAGTGATCCATGAGGTTAGGTTTGATATACTCCCTTGATGCTCCCTAGCACAAGCAATGAAATCTCTTACACCCTCACACAGGGACTCGCTAAGGGACAGTCCTGTTGAGAGGGGTTGGAATAGAATGCAAGTGTCACCCATTGGTGAGTGTGTGTCACGGGTCTTCCTCTGTGCCTGATCCACGTAGAATAGGAATCTGTTCTAGGGATAGCTAGGGAGCGTTGGCTCTTTAGCTGTAGCCACTCATGCTTTTAGCTCTGGAAGCTGCTGCTTCAATCCCCAGTGTGTCTACCAAGATGGCAGCCATGACACAAGATCCTCATATCTGGAGCCAGTAATGAAAATCCTTCTTCAAAGGGTTCTATGAGGTAAATTACCTCCCGAAAGATTCTGAGCACCCTCAACTTCTGCTGACCTCATGAAGTGAATGAGAGTCAGTGGGAGTTGTGAGTGGCCAGCACTCACCAGACCATGCCTCTGTAGCACTGGAAGTCAAAATCAAGTAGTCATTTAAAGAAAAAATAATTAATTATTGTTTGTGTTGCAGTAGCGACTAGAGGCCCCAAGCAGGGATCAGAGCCTCATTGTACTAAGCAACGTACACATGCATAACAAAAATCTCCCAAAGAGATGACAAGTTAAGTATATGAGAAGGCGACACAATGAACAAATGCAGTGCTGCAATGGCGGGTCTGAAGACCAACGTCCTCTGTTTACTTGAAAGTGGGCCCCTTTTGCAAACCTTTCAGTAACTCTGTCTGAGTGTCAGTAGCAAAACCTGAAATCAGGTGACTCACATCCAGTTTTCAGTGGGCACTGCTCTGCTAACAACCTCTGCTCATGATTCTACACTGGGGCTAGCAACGCTTAGGAACTCTTAGTGGTCATTTACAGAATCAGTAAGGGCGGATCTCTTGCTGGGTCTTTGACTATATCCAGCAGCATTGTAGGGATGCTGTATCTATCACTGCTGCCAAACTATCCCGTTATATAGGTGTGAAGTTAAACCAGAATATCGATTCCATAGCCTCCCTATGGGATTGTTCCACCCCATTATTTAAGCAAAGTCTTCTAATTGCAGCAGCTCTTTTAAGCAAGATTTTCTTCTTGTGGACTAATGAAAATAGTTGGTCCCTGTCTTCTTTAGACCTTCTCTTCATTTATTTGTAGACAGATAACATGCCTTCAATTGGTTGTCTTTACTTCAGACTCACCATGCCCAGCTTTCTTATCTTAGTTTCCAGAGCTTTTTTATTGAGTAACCTTTAAAAGCACTTTTCTGACAATCTGATTTATTTGGGCATAAGCTTTCGTGGAAGAAGTAGTTTTTTACCCACGAAAGCGTATGCTCAAATAAATCTGTTAGTCTTTAAGGTGCCACCAGACTCCTCGTTGTTTTTGTGGATACAGACTAACATGGCTACCCCTCTGATTTCTGACACTGTCACATTATCTAGGCTTATGACATTAATAAAAAATGTAGCATCAGGAGATCGGATGTGTGGGACCAAATGAGAAGCACATCAGTTGTGATGACAGAACAAAACTGTTGCCTGTTAGGTCCTCTCATTGTTTGTGGGTGAGATTGTGTCATGGGATTTAGGGTCTTGGGAGAAAAGAGCAGAAACAAAGGCATGTTTGCAAACTATCTTTCACAGGAGCATCAAATCCAAATTTACCACTGAGGTTCACCAAAGGAGGTGTACCTAGAACTCCTGAAGCAATGTGAGGAGACCCTTTTGCATTGTATGCCTTATTTGCCCGGTTTATGTCTACAATTAGTCCTTTCCTCCGAAAATTTCCTACAATAGCAGCTCCAGTGGTGGCAGGCGCTCTAGTGTAGACAAGGCACTGGAAGCCACTAGTGTTTACCACCACGTCACTGTGGTCTTACCTAGACTAGAGCTCCTAGCGTTGATAGCACTGGAGGAGCTATGCCAATGTTAGCAATAGTTGGGAAATTTTGGGGAAAAAAGACTACTGTAGACAAGGCTGTGGGACCAAAGTTCTGTTAGTGACAGCAGCATTAAAACATGGTTATGGCCAGTGGCTACTAGCACAGTTTCCCTGACCACTGTTGATACGGATTGTGGCCCTATCTACGCTGCAAATCCTACTGTTTTGGAGGACCCAGTTACAGTGCAGCAATTGGCAGGCTTCGTTAACACAACTCAAGTCAGCTAAGTGTTGGAGTCAACAGAGTTACACCAGGGATGCATCGAGCCTGGAGAGATTGAGTGATTTGACCGTGATTGTATAGGAAATATGTGGCAGAGCTGGGAGAACCGTGGTGTCCCAATGCCTAGTCCTATGCCTTACCCACAAGAACCTCTCCCATACCCTCCTGCAGCCCACACTAAACAGAATCCAGTTATTGCTGTACTCATAGAGCCATTTCCTTATCCTCTGAAATACTTCCTTAAAACTCACCTCTGCCACGAAGCCCATAGCTCACTGGCATTGGTGAGGCAAGTGGCAGCCTAAGACATCTGCTGGTGTGTTTATTTAATTGTTACCTCATCCTACAACAGTTCATATGTTTTGTCCACCCGTTACATCCTGGCACCTAGAGTAGGGATTACTTATCTGTACAGCGACTAGCACAGTGGGGCCCTGATCTTTGCCTGTGGTTTTTAGGTCCCACCACAACAGAAATAATGAAACAGCAGCAGCCATGTTCAGACGCGGCTGTAGCTAAAACAGTTTGTTCCCCATGTATAGAGAGGGCCTGAGTTACCGGACAGGAAGGATGGCCTAGTTGATAAGGAAGTGGAATGGGTCTCCAGGGACCTGACTTCAGTTCTTGACTCAGAACTTCTTATGCCTGATCTTGGCCAAGTCACTTCGTCTCTCTGCTCCCCCTCTGTAAAATGGGGGTGATATTTTCCTAATGCAGAGGGGTGTTGTGAGGATAAAATCCATTAATTATTGTCTGATGCTTGGACACTATGGTGCTGGGGGCTATACGAGTACCTAGATAGATACACAGAGACAGCTCAATCCTTCATCACACCCACCTCAGATTAGGAGGATCAGTGGCAGGACAGAGTAGTAAAAATGGTCATTTCATTTAAATTTGAATGCCGATAACCCCTCCCCCCATGCCTGCCTCACCTAACTGGAATCTCCCTTGGGTCCTTTTCCATCCCCCTCCCTGCTCAGGGGACCACGCAGCAGTCCTCAGAGTCATATGCAGCCAGCCGGCGGCAGCGGAAGAGGAGAAAGGCTTTTCTGTTTTCCTCCGATTCAATGACGACTTGACAAAGCACGTGCGTGGTGACGGCACTGTCTGTGCAGCCAAGGCCATTGATGGAGGCCAGGTGAAGCAGGCTCCCCACAATGGCATAGATTGCAGCCCTGAGCTCTGCCCCTGGCACCGCCTGGCAGCTGCCGCTCTGCTACCACGCAGATATTCGATAAAGGAGCCATTATGCGGCCGAGCAGAGAAGCCAGACGTCAGCCTCAGCGGCCATGCTACCTGCCAGGGCGGAACCAAGCTGGAGATGTGGTGACATGACACCTCCCTACTCCCTAGGGCGGGAAGTAGTGGGGAGGTCAGATTTCTCTCTCTGGGCAGAGAAAAGAAAAGGAGTGCTAAATAAATGACCTGAAATAGGCACTCCTGGTCCTGCGGGGCACCAAGCGCCTCCTGCTTTGTGTGGCAGCAGGCCACAGTCGCTAGTGCTACTACCATTCACCCGTCATCCTCGGGGAGCTCCACTAATCTGAATAAATGCAAAGTGTTTGCTCATTATTTCCGCAGAGTGGAAGCATCCAACTGATACAACTCATGATGTCGTCCAGTGAGGGGTACACTGGGGTTTCCGCCTCCCTCGCTTGCTCCCAGGTTGCTTGCTCTGTATTCTTCTGACCCAACACCCTTGACAAAACCAAAATGTCCTTCTTGGCCCTTTGCTGCAGTGGGTCAGGAGGGGCAAGGCGGGCCGGGGGGGGGGGGGGGGGAGAAATAGAGGGGTGGGGAGAGGGAAGTAGAGGGGAGACTGCTTCCAGCTATTGGGTGAGTCACTTTAAAAAACTGCTGTATCAGATAAGATGGGATAACCCTTGTCTTGGCAGATAAGGGAAAGAACAATAGATGCAAAGATGGCCTTGGCTCCGAGCCAGGTTAGTTACTGGCTCAGCATCCCCGCAGAGGCTTAAGACTGAAGTTAAGCCCTGCTAGTCCTCTCCAAGATTACTTTCCTCAGTCATCCTAAGCCTTGTCACAGCTGCGCAAGGTTATTGGCCTTTTTAGTGCAACGGAATGAGCCCCTTCCTTCCCTGCAGAGAGCCCTGGAAGGGATGAGTGTCAGTGACTCTGATTCTTGGTGGCAGGAACTCACTGATACTAAGGGGACGGCCCACCTGGCTGGGACCCAGGGCAGGAAAATTCTGGCCGAGACAAGTGAAGTCGCAGCCTGAATCCCCATCTCAAGACAGACCTGAGTGCTGAAAGTTAACAGTTAAGCCGATTGCAGTTCAGGATGAGAACGGATGAGCCATGACCTCCTTTCGTGTGAGCTACATAGACAAAGAGCTCATTAGCCATGTCCATGGCATGTTTTAATTCATTATTAATTTCTGGACTTAACCTTCCAGAGGATGCTTGTTTTGCATTAATAAAACCTCCACCTTAGACACAACGAAGAAAAGCAGGTTAGCCCAATGGAGCAGAGGGGTCTGCGGTATGACTGGGCATTATTGGGACATTAGGACTTCTCTGCATTAAAATATATCATCCAGACAAGGTCTGCAGGTTGGATCCTGATGTCACTCCTGTAGGTGTAAATGGGGAATACTGGAATTACTCCCGATTTACAATCATGTAAACGCAATCAAAACGTGTCCTCAAGTGTGCAAAATTGCAGGGTCAGACCGAAGTGCATTAGTGCCCTACTAGGCCAGTATCTGGCACCCCTCTGCCTCAGCCAGTCTCTGTTTCCTTCCCATCCAGCCTACTCTGCAACCCACACTCTGCCCTGTCCTCAGTTATCTCCATTTCTGCTCAGTTGACCGCAACAGCCCCCAGAATCTTTTGTGCTGGCTGCGGCACCATTTCTAAGGGCAGGAAAGGGTTATGGGAAATATCCAATGCACAGCAGCAGCAGGCTGCTGGGCCAAAACTGGGACAGGGCAGGTGATCAGAAACTCGCAGCTGGAGTAGTGAGGGCTGAAGGCCGGTTTGTTGGTGAGGGATATGGTACCAGGGCTATTCTTCCAGTATTTTCTTCCACAGGGTGCCCTAGTTGGCTGCTTATTTAGCCTACGTCAAAGGCCACCTCTACAAAACCGCAAACTAAGAAACAATAATGCAATGGAATGTCTTTCTATTTCTAGCACAGAAATCACTGCAGCCCAGATCCTGGTCCTACGGCACAGCACGAGCTGGAGGAAAAGAGAAGGGAGAAGGAATCCTTCCTCTAAGCTGCAGCCTCAGGGATGGAACAGCTTGCCCTGGCAACTGGGCTCCCACTCTCTTGGAGGAAAGGTTGGTGGACCCATGTGCTGGTGTTGTGGAGCCCCTTCCTCGGCTGGCACGTGCCCTGTCCCCACGCCCCTGCTGCATGGCAGCGTGTGGAGGAGAGCCCTTCAAGAGCTGGATTCCCACCTGGCCTCCTCAATTCCTGCTTGGTCACATTGCACAGCAGAACTGCCAGGGCTGCATGGCAGGCCGGGCCCTCTGTGCCTGTGACAGTCAGGGCAGCGTCACCTCTGAATTATACAAGAAGCAAAGCTTTGGTGCCTAGACACAATGGTGATGGGCTCGTTAGGAATGGATTGACGTGACTGTCTGAGTGGGTGACTTCTGACAGGCTAATAGTCTGGATATTGAAACCAGATCTGGCAGCTCTGAACAACTGAGGCGTTCCTCCTGCCCCCTTGGGAAGGAAGGCGAGCAGATGGGTATTCGTTAGAGGCTGCCTCCTTACAAACACAGCAACCCAAACACCCTGCAGCACGCTCTGGGCAGTGTCAGAGGGATATTTATCTGACATGGTGTTCGATGCACAGCAGCAGCTCGGCGTTTCTGCCTTGATAGCGAGGCACAAAATCAACACAGAGCTGGGGCTTGGTTTCTGCAGCCTAGAAGCAATCGGCTCCCTACGCAGCATGGGTCCTGTGGAACGGCTGCTGGGAGCCAACTTAGTGAATGAAGGCAGAGAGCGTAACAACACATGGTTTACAAGAGGACTAACCAATAGACTGGCAGTGGTGGGGGCCTGGATGATCCAACAGTGCTGGTGTTGGTCCTGCTTTGCGCAGGGGGTTGGACTAGATGACCTCCTGAGGTCTCTTCCAACCCTGATATTCTACGCTTCTAACAGGCCTTTGTCAGCTCCTTGCACTGATTGGTAGCAGTTTGGTACTGATGGGTAGCAGCAGATTGATGAGCAACTGGAGGTCTCATATGCTCAACTGGAGTCATGGGTGCTCAGCATTTCTGAAAAGCAAGTCTCCTGATGTCTGTGTGCCAAATCCTAAAGTCTTTGCTCAGACAACATTCCCATTGGGCCAGAACCTGAGGGCTGAATAAAAATTGAGCAGGGACCTAAGGATTTGGCCCCAGGATTACAAAGGAGGCCGTTTTTAATTAAAAACAGGAGCAGATTGCTCCAAAATTTGAGATGTCCTGTACCAACCTCTGAAAGGCCTCTGTGTGCTTTGAAGGGCTAGTGAACACAATGTATATTGATCACAGAACCGCCAGTGCAGGCTTGGATCTATTCACAGAGCTGGCTTGGCCACACCACTTTCCTTTGCAGCACATGAAAAGAATGCAAATTTGGCTGACAGAGAACCCATCATAATATCCCTGATGCCGTGGCTGAAGCTGACACATGCTAGTGACAGCCCCGGAGAATTGCATGAATAGATCTTTCGTGCATGGCAAATGCTATCTACATTTTCTTAGGTCCATTTTAAGGAGCATTCAAAAGTGACAAATTAACATCAGCACGTTGTTCATTCCTCTGTGCGCTGCCCTTATCTGTGGACTGATAATATTTTACAGGTGTCTCTTTTTAATTGGACTTGCAGGCAACTCACTGATGTAACGTTGGCTGTGGAGGAACATGACAAATAGTAAAAGCAGATTGAAAGAGGAGAAGCAGCTCTCCCGGCACACACTGAGGAGGAAGGGAGATGGGGGAACACACGCCTTCCCCAGGAAAGGAAGAGGAGGGATATGCCTTCTAGATGAAGGGAATCTATGCCCCTCTCTGCTTGCCCTAACTTTAACCCCTGGGAACTCAAGGTCAATTAAAAAAGGGGAGGGGACTGCAAAGGCTGAAGTCATTTTTGTTCGACAGGTTTCAAAGGGGAACCATTTTACATGTTTTCCATGTTGCCACTGAAAGGCGAGGGGGTGGGGGAGAGGATATTTGATAAATATTTGATAAAAGCTAAATCTTCCAATTCTGTAGGAAATGTGGACATTGTTGGGGGGGAAAAATTCCTTCATGAAAGTTTCCCAGTTTGTTAAAAGGCTACTTTTGAATGGAAGAAAAGAGCTTTGCCTGATAAAACTTCAGCCAGTTCTAGTGGTAACACGTGTGTAAGAGCAAATGTGGTGCTCACAAGAGATAGCAGCAGCTCAACAGGCCTGGAGACCAAAGTGCTCTGTCCTCAGAACAGATATTGTTCGGAATGGAGCAGTGCAAACTACCCCTACCCCAGCAACATGCCTCACTTCTGACTTGGAGAAATCTCATCCAACAGCAAGGGAGCAATATCATTACCTGCTCAGTCTCGCACACCTTACCTCCTCCCACACCCCAATCCCATGCCCCAGCCCTGAGCCCCCTCCTGCACCCAAACTCCCTCCCAGAGCTTGCACCCCGGAGCTCCTCCTGTACCCCAACCCCCTGCCCCAGGCTCATCCGGAGCCCCCTCACACACTCTGAACCCCTCGACCCCAGCCCATAGCCCGCACCCCTCCCGCAACCAATCTCCTGCCCTGTGAAAGTGAGTGAGGGTGGGGGAGAGTAAGCAATGGAGGGAGAGGGGAGGAAGTGGGCGGGGCCTTGGAGAAGGGGCAGGGCAGGGGTGTTTGGGTTTGTATGGTTAGACAGTTGGCAACTCGTAGGTGTGATGCTGGCAGACCAGGTGCCAGTTCATGCCAAGGTCCCCAAGTCTCAGCTGGACACTGACAAATACATTGCTGGTATCGGTCTGGCTCATCTCTGTGTTAGTCTTGTTAAAGCAAACATTAGGATTATAAGAATGTGTTTAGTGTTTTAAACTTTATTGAATGCTTGGGGGTTGCTGCCTGCATTAATCTTTCTTATAGCATCCGTATCCCATATTCTCAGGTAATATTTAAGCATTTGTATTGTAAGACTATCTGACTCTGTAAATCACCAGACAGGAGAGAGACATTAACTAGTATAATGTCCTGGCCAACAAGGAAGGCCCATGGACACCAGGCAGACTATTGTGGAACATTAAAGAGAACAATACATTTTGTTGTTCTGCTCTACCTGGCCTCACACCCCATGATGAGGAGCCACACCAGTGAATTACTCCCATTAGCTGAGTTCACAGCTCAGAGCACAAGGGAGCTGGGAGAGTGGGTGGAAAGGGAATAATAACTGTTAACAAGAAGGAACTGTATCTCTAGGCTGTTTGGACTCTGGAGGGCAAGGCTTTCTAGGCATAAGTAAGAGAACGCCAGCTGCTTAGCCTGGATTAGCCCTAAAGGATATATAGAGCTTGCTTACTATAGATGCTTCTATTACCTGTTGAAACTTAAGACTGTAACTGATTCATCTACATACGTTTACCTGCTTTAGCCTTGTAAATAACTCGTTTCCTTTTGAACAAATCTACCTATAATTTATTATAGGATTGGCTACAAGCATTGTTTTTGGTGTGAGGTCTAAGGTGCACTTGACCTGGGGTAAGTGACTGGTCCTGGAGTGAGAGTAACATGAATATTGCTGTGGTTGGTAGGCCAAGGCAATGTTTCTTAACCTTTTTGATACCAGGGACCAGCCTGCTGCCTTCCTAAATTGTGTCAGGGAGATCTCCAGGATCTGCCCCAGTCCACAGACTGGTCATTGAGAAACTCTGGTCTAAGGGACCATCTATTACAAAGGCTTGCTCACATGGATGGTGAAATAGATTGGAATACCCACAGGGACTGTCTGTTATGTTTAGGCTATTAAAGTTCCAGAGGACTTTACACTTGATTGGTGAAATCCAAGTATAGACCTCACAACCCATTTGGGGTTTGTGCCCTGGTTCTTAACCGTCTACCCTGAGGTTGATACTCATGCTCTTCAGCCACTGCAAGCAGCTTGACAGCTAAGACAAATGATTTCCTCCTGGCAACACTGGTCTGGTTTTGTAAGGTGCTCAGAAAGATTTGGTTGTTAGGTGGGCATCCTAATATTAGAGCTATGCTATGTTCAGTGTAATTAGATCAGATCTCACGTACACTAGTGTAACTTCAGAGTAAAGCCATTGGGATGAATCCTCTAAGCCACCTGGCAAACAGGATTTCATTGCAATTTAGAACAGCCAAAGGGCTGTTCTAACTTACTGTTGCTACAGTGTCCCTTAGGGGCCATTTGGCTAGACTACATCACGCTCTGGCTCTGCCCACTTCCACTCCTGACATGTCTCTCGATGCCCTCTCCCTGCCTCAGGGTGTGTGAAGGTGGTGAATAGTCAGCCATGCCAAGGCTAGTTTAAAGGATCCTTTGTGCCATGGGAGCATTGCAAAGGGACCTTAGCTAGGGCCAGGAATTTGGACCATTGACTTCAATGGAGTCACTCCAGATTTACGTGAGTGAGAACTCAGAATCTGACTCAGTAAACCAGATTCATAGAGATTAAGGCCAGAAGAAACTACTAGATCTTCTACCCTGGCCTCCAGTATATTACAAGCTATTCAGTTTCACCCAGTTATTCCTGGATTGAGCCCAATAACTTGTGTTTGACTAAAGAATATCTTCTTGAAAGGCATCCGCTTTTGACTTGAAGATGTCAAGATATGGAGAACCCACCACTTTTCCATTGGCAATTACACGCTGTAATCAAGTCATTTCTCAATCTTCTTTCTGATAAATGAAAGAGATTAAGCTCTTTACCTTTCTCAGTGTAATTTCTCCAGTCCTTGAATAATGTTTGTGGCTCTTTTCTGCGCCCTCTCTAGTTTTTCAACAACCTTTATAAAACGTGGACATCAGAAGTGTATATAGTATTCCAATATTGGTCTCGTGAATGCCATATACAGAGGTAAAATCACCTCCCTCCTCCTACTCCTGTTTATACACCCAAGATCATATTAACCCTTTTTACCACAGCATTGCACTAGAAGCTCATGTTGTGTTGTTTGTCCACGATGAGACCCCCTAGATCCTTTGCAGAATCACTGCTTTCCAGGATACAGTGCCACATTCTGTAAGTAAAAAGTATGTATGGGAAAATCAGAGATGGGCTTGAGTCAAATAGTTCAGATCAGGATCTGAACTCTCCCCGGACTTCACAAAAGGGGTTTAGATCTGATTTGTGTTTTGTCCCATGACAGAGAAGCAGCTGGATTCTCCACTTTGTTACACCAGTTTTATGCTGGTGTTCTTCCATTGGTATGTGGGTAGAGAATCAAGTCCAAAGTTTGCTTCTGAGTCTGGACTAAAATTTCCCCAAAGCTGGGGTCTGAGCAGATCCATGTGACGGTGGCTGTGCCTGCCTCTAAACAAATTTCAAACATTGATAGAATGATCAAAAAAGACACAAAACACCAAATGGATGGATCAAATGGACCAAAAAACAGGCTCCAAAATCCTGCTAACCATCCTAGTGGCGACTCATTTAGGACAATCTAAAATCAAAGTCCCCATCATGAGTGCATATTTCCCAAAAAGCAAAGGCTCAGATATCACAGTCGGACTCACCCATCCATTATGGACTTAGTGATCACTGCATGGACCCTCTATCACCCTTTGACTCCCTAAACAAGTTTAGCCACTGCTGGAAGGACTTCAAAGTTAACCCAAAGTTGAACTCATCTTAGTCTATGAGTGGGTTCAACTTCCCAAGTATTAGGTGGATCACTGCTTGTAAAATACCTCTCCAGTTGTTCATCTGAGATGCAAGAAATTTACAGTCTGGGAGTGCTGTGCAATTGATCCTTCATATACTGGGGAGGTGAGGCAGAAGAGAGGAAGCAATTTGCATTAATACAAAATACATAATGTATCCAAAGCAACACTGACAGACTCATGAGCTAACAACTTCCAGGGCTCCTTGGCTGGAGGGAGGCTCCCTGCTCCGCTAGATCTTGGAGAGTGTTACAGAATAGAAGGAAATGAGAAAAATGGGAGTTCCACTCCTCCCTCTCTCCATTTCTCTAACGAAGTGGAGCTGTGCCTCTCTACTGTAAAAATGGTGTGGCTGTTTATATGGCATTATAGGCATAACGATCATCAGCAAAGCCATAAACGCTATGCCCATGTAGCGTGGTGATGAGTGCATTAAAAATGCTTAGATAGATAGAAATGGAAATAGAACACAGGACCTTTGTGCTCCCAGCATATAGGCTAAAGGAACACATTATTCAGAGAAAGGGCTTTTATCTACTAAAAGTCAGCAGTGCACACATATACCCACGTGCATTAGTCAGTACATTACACTCCGATTGCTTATGTACTATAATTTTTCTTGCTTCCATAGCCCTTGTGCATGAAATACAGAAATCCTTCATTGAGGGGCCATTTAGCTGTCAGTCATTCACCATTCTTTCCTGGTCATATTGGTTCTACCAAGGGCACAGGCACCCAATTGTTTAACCCACTTCATGCACTTAAAAGAAAAAAAAATTAAGTCGATCAGGACAAATGTTTTGTAAATACTAAATCACAGTCCTCTCAGCTATCTGTGCATCTCAATGCAATGTAATAACATTGTACAAATCCACTCATGCTGAAGATTGGAGGCCTCAGGGTTTGGAGCTTTGAAATTCCTCTGATGGGCTAGATTTCCCATTCTTTAATTCCATATTAATGTGTTAACATACGGAGGGTGCATAATCAAAACAGGCTGAGATGTATTTATGTGAAAAATTATTCATCAAAATGCAAGATGTCTGCAGAGGGAAGGTCTTATTTTTTTTATTGCGGAACGGTCGAACTATGTCATGGTTGTGGACAAATGATGGGGGTATTATTCACAGTGGTACTGTCAGCGCCTCTTTCAGTGAGTCAGTGTTTGACTCTGAAACCTCTGGCCCCAATTTACATAGGAAAATGAAACAATTTGCCTCCAGCAACCTCCTCAAAAATAGAGGGTGTGTGTGGGGGGGGAGAGTGTAATTGCCTTCTTTCTTGAAAAGTGAGCAACTGCAGGATGTGTGTAACCATTAAGATTTATTAATGCCAGAAAAAAAAGGGACAGAATGCTTAATAGTTAGAAAAGCTAACTTTGGAGAAAGGATTGGATATACCACACTGACAAGGCATCTTAAAATAAACCCCAGGTAACTGAGTTATGGAGTTATGCTAATACTGAATATTTAACATCTTCAGAAATCTGTACAGGCATTAACTAATTCTTCTTCGCATTAACACTGACACGGAGGTAAGTATTATTTTAGCTAGCGAAACCGAGGATCAAGTCTGTGCCTCGAATCAGTGTCGGAGCCAAGATTAAGATGCAGCACTGCTTGATTCCCACGTCAGAGCTCGCTTTCCTAGGTCACCTTAGTTCTGTGTTTCCAGCAAGGGGTTCAGGTAACGCATAAAGCACAAGAGCAAAGCCAGTGTGGTTTGCTTAATCGTCAGCAGTCAGGGATGGGATAACTGTCCCGAAATGCAAAAACCTTTCCTCCACGCAAGACACAGATCCGCAATACAAGCCACAGCTCCACAACTTTTCCCCCTTCCCTCTTTTCTTCCCCTTCAAATTCCTCTCTTTTCCTCTCCGGCCCACCTACTCCCCACCTCTCCTCTTGGTACTTGCTGCTGGAGCAACTGCATTGCAAATACCTCTTGGAGTAGTTCAGCTTTCCCAGCACTGCTGATGGCTTGGGATAGGAGGAGAAGCTGCTTCTTGTGACCGGTGCATTTTCGCACAGCGTTTATTCACAGGCCTTAAGCATGAAGCAAATTATGTGGCAACTTAGAGCACCACATCCTGTGTGGGACTCTGCAAACCCTGGGCCACCTCTCTGGCGGTGAGATCTGAAGAGGAAAGGACATTTTGCCAAGCACACACAGACTGATTTCCCATATCGCAGGAGCCTGGGCTACTACTCCTGCTTGGGGCCCCACGAGTCATAGGCGTGATGCTACTTCTGAGAAGGCTCTATGTGGATTGGGATAATTCACTGGGCTACACTTTCCTTTACATTGCTTCAGGGCAGGGTATTTTTTGTGTAATGGCTTAGACAGTGAAGTTCTAATTCACACACCCACACACACACACACACACTCTCTCTCTCTCTCTCTCTCTCTCTCTCCTATTTCAACCTCTGCTCCCCGAATTCATACCACTCACTGGATTGCTAAGATTTCTAAAGAACCCCATGCTAACATCTCCCTGCTCTGATCCTCTGTTCTCCTGCAGACCTTTCCTCCTTTTCTGCAGCCCTTGCCACTGGATCTGGATCTTCAGCAGAGCCAAGAAGCATCAGCTGCACATCCTCAAAAGCCTCCAAAATAATGGGTTGTTCTTGCACAGGTAGGCAGAAGGGATCTGCATGGCCATAGACTCTATCACAGATTACGAGGAGCACAGGGATGGCTCCCTTCTTTTTTAGGTGACTTGATAAAGGAAGTGTGGAAGTCCTAATGCCAACTGATGTAAAAATTGCTTTTGCAGTGAGGCCAAGGTCGCTATTAGCTCAGCTAATCAGCTGTGTAAATACCAGTGAAGCAGGTTTAAAAGTTGCCCCGAGTCAACCTGAGCATACAACTTTATTATTCGTCTTTATTTCGACTTGCTAGGTTTGGCAAGTGGGAGCGTGGGAACTTGCACCTTCCCATTGTTTCTCTTTGCACAGCCTCTCCCCTTTGAAAAGCAGGTCTCATCTAGAATAGCAAGAAACTTTCATTGTGAAACCCAGCATCACCTCAAACTCACCCCGTTCTTTTCACTGCAGATTTGAAACCGAGCCCTGGTTTGCTGATTGGTTTTGCTAAGCTTTTAAGTGAACCCATGCCACGTTTTCATCAAATCTCCTCTCCCCTCCATGGCGGGATGAGTGGTTTTGACAGACACCAAGTAATGCAAATTCAGATGACTTTGATAAAATAAACCAGCCCACATGAGGCAGTTTTGGCTGAGTTTTGCTTTGAATTTCTTGAAGAACTTGAAGGTATGAACCCAGAAAGACTGATACACCCACCTTTGTGAACTGAAACAATCAAGTCTCATATGAACATGGGCCCATCAAAACAGAAAAACCAACTCTAAAGTCCTGGGCTACATTTTCCCTTCAGATCTGTACTCTGGAGCTCCTAGCCACATTAAAGATCTATTGCATACCCTCCACCTCATTCTGCACAGGGAGCTCTCCGTGACGTCTACAGAATTTCCACAAGCCAATAAGAGCAGAATATACAGCTTGCTGGCAGTTCTGAGAAGAGATCCATAGGAGGGCAGATAGACATTGCCCTAGTTTGGAGAATAACAGCTTCAAGTAAGTTAGAGAGAGGAGCTTTGTTACAAAGCAATAATATACAGCCAAAATCATTCCACCCTTTAAGCTACCCATCTCATTTGATCTTCGAAGCCACACAAAGTTGGCCATGGTTAGTACTTGGATAGGAGACTGCTTGGGAATAATAGGTTATATAACCAGAAAATACATAAAGCAAGAAAGAAAGAAAGAATCTGGGCCCAAATTAGCTTGCAGTGTCTGTTTTCAACAAACATAGCTTGAATTTCAGTCTGGAAACAAAACCCCAACCAGGTGACCTATCATGGATGGTTTCATGTTTTGTAACAAAAGTTTCCCACAGCTCCAGGTACATGATACAGTTCAGTCTCACTCAGGACCTAAAGCCCTTCCTGGCTATGCCCTAAAAATATAGTGCCACAGGCAGTGACCTCAGTACAACACATTCTTGACTGTAACATTGTCAGGCAGAGTGTGGGTCTCTGTTCTCCTCTAGTGGCTAGACCACACAAAGAGGTATACAAGTCTACTACTGCCTCGAGGCTAATGGCTTGGGTCCCTTCGGTCAAGCAGTAGAGCCTGGCACGGCTAGAATCAGAGGTTCAGTCCCTACAGATGACTCTTCCAAGGGTGTGTGACATTGCACTCTATATGATTTGATGAAAATATGCTAATGAGTGTAAATATAATGTAACTGGGATATGCTTCATGCAAAAGGTCTCTTGTAAGGTATCGTTACAAAGCTTATAATCTACTGAGTGTGGTCATCCTATTTGTATAAATGTATCACTCTTGTATCTGAAACTAGAAATATGAAATATAACTGAGGGCCTATTGTAATTATGCAAAGTGTGGGCCGTTAATGGTGTCTTGGAATCTTGATGGCTCCCATCAACCAGGACAATTGACTGTGGATGGCTCTGTTTGCAGGCAGGCCTCCCTGTGAGTCAGGCTGGGAGGAATGAAGGCTTGAAGTCTTACAGTGACATATGATCATGTCGCCTGACCTCGAATCCATTTTTAACCTGGTGCTTTTCCATTTAGAAGGAGGGGTGGGAACCCAGAGAGGGACAAAGGATTCCCACCTTATGCAAAAGATATATAAAGGGGTGGAACAGAACAAAGGGGGCTGCAATCATGAGGAATCCCCTAGCTACCACCTGAGCTGGAACAAGGGCTGTACCAGGGGAAAGGATTGTGCCCAGACTAGGAAGGTGTCCAGTCTTGTGAAAGAAACTTATTGAAACATCTCTAAGGGTGAGATTTGATCTATACTCAGTTTTCCTACTGTGTTAGGCTTAGACTTGCATGTTTTATTTTATTTTGCTTGGTGATTCACTTTGTTCTGTCTGTTATTACTTGGAACCACTTAAATCCTACTTTTTGTATTTAATAAAATCATTTTTTACTTATTAATTAACCCAGAGTATGTATTAATATCTGGGGAGGCAAACAGCTGTGCATATCTCTCTATCACTGTTATAGAGGGCAAACAATTTATGAGTTTACCCTGTATAAGCTTTATACAGGGTAAAACGGATTTATTTGGGGTTTGGACCCCACTGGGAGTTGGGCATTGAGTGTTAAAGACAGGCACACTTCTTAAGCTGTTTTCAGTTAAGCCTGCAGCTTTTGGGGGAGGTGGTTCAGACCTGGGTCTGGGTCTGCAGCAGGCTAAGTCTGTCTGGCTCAAACCAGGCAGGCCACTGAAGTCCCAGGCTGCCAGGGGAAACAGGCTCAGGGACAGTCTCAGCACATCAGTTGGCAGTTCCCAAGGGGTTTTCTGTGATCCAACCTGTCACAGGGTGTCATTACAAACACAGACTATTTACAACCCGTTGTCTCTTTCACCTAGTTTGTTTCTATTCTTCATTCCTTTACTACAGCAGTAGTACTACACCAGAACCTCAGAGTTACGAACACCTCAGGGATGGAGGTTGTTCGTAACTCTGAAATGTTCGTAACTCTGAACAAAACATTATGGCTGTTCTTTCAAAAATGTACAACTGAATATTAACTTAATACCCTTTTGAAACTTTACTGTGCAGAAGAAAAATGCTGCTTTTCCTTTATTTTGTGAGTAGTTTACGTTTAACACGGTACTGTACTGTATTTGCCTTTTTTTTTGTCTCTGCTGCTGCCTGGTTGTGTACTTCCGGTTCCAAATGAGGTGTGTGGTTGACTGGTGAGTTTGTAACTCTGGTATTGTAACCCTGAGGTTCTAGTGTATCTAGTATCAAAAGTAATGAATATAACCCTGGTTTAGTCCATTGGGGAATAGGGCCTTGATTCACTTCTCACACAGGTATAACTCTACTGACTTTAATGAAGCGACACCTGATTTACACCAGCAGAGTGAAAGAAGAATCAGACCCTTGGATTGCATGCTCCCATGCATTAACATTTTTAGGTGCCAGGTGCTATGTATGTACCCCAGCCATTTTTTTAAACCACGCCTTTAAAAAGCCAAACAGGTAAAATTCTCTAATTATGGCTGAGCTGACATTCAAAGACATCCAACCTGTGGAATTCACTGCTGCAACAGACTGAGAAGAAAACAGTGCCTGGATTTTTTTTTTAAAGGAACATAATTTTAACACCGTTAATAACATTTTGTAATCAATTTAAGCGAACTAAGATTTTGATGAGAATAACCAAATCTATTTCTTCAGGTCATGGAACTGATTACTAGAGTGAGTCACATGGGACTTTTCACCTTCCTCTGAACATCTGGCATAGCTAGCAATGGATACAAGGTACTGGGTTAGATGGAAGAATAGACTTACACAGTGCAGCAAAGCTAATGTTCCTATTCGGCTAGGACCTAGTGGTAAAATAAGATAAGTAAAAATGGCTCAAGGAGTAAAGTTCAAATCTGGATTTCAAATGTCCCAAATTTCAGAATTTTTGGATTCAAGTTTTTGGTGCAGGCTCTTCTCTAAATCAAATAAAAACAACGTAGTAGCACACAATAGTTCTTTGGAACATACTGTGGTCTGTAGTTAAAATGATCCAGGTTAAAAAACACTTTTAAAACATGACAAATTTATAAAAGTCATTTGTATTCCAGACGGATGGCCTAAAATATTCTGGGTAGAACAGTCTTCCCATTTACTTGCTTCAGGGTTTCTGAAGATACGTATAATTACCAAGAGGTTAGTCAACTGCTTCAAGAAAATCAATTGTCTTTTAAAACCATCCAACTGAATCACGCACGGCAAATCAAACTTTGAGCATCAAGTTAGTTTCGGAGCCAACTTCACTTGGCAGGAATACATTCTGACACACATTCTCGGAACAGGGCATGGTGGATGCAAGTAACCAACTGCCGCGCACAAAAATTTTGCTTTCTCTTGCATCTGTTGGAGTTTTGCAGCATAAGTAGATTTTTGTTTTGTTTTGTTTTTTAATTAAATCTGTGCCGACAAGGTCACCAACAGTGAGAGGTCAGCATTTTTATTTTGAAATATTCCATCATAATTCTACCAGCCATTAAAGAATGGGTTGCTTGGGGCAAATAATTGAATCGGACAGCTCACACAACCCATTTATCTCTTCATCTATGAACCTCTGAAGCTCTCCAGTTCATTCAGTTTCAAATCAATTGTAGAAATGTCCATCTCCCTTCATTCCAGACTAAAGAAATTACTACTTGGAAATGCTCTTGATCTCTTATCGCTGATGGGAAAACAAAAAAATCATTTTTTCAGGAGATATTACTCTGGCACCATTTTTATATTACTATATTTACTTTTAACAATGTAGCCTGCATACAGATGTTTATTTCTGTCTCAAATCAAAGCCACCTCTTCATTGCTGGATACGCTCAAAATAGGAACGGTATATTCATTTTGGTAGCATGTACTGGTAGGTTTCCTAAACCCATTAAAACCATTTACAAAAAACATGTATCTACATGACCAGTTTATGTGCAAAGATAAACCTGTTCAAATTTTAGTACATTTAATGGCAATAAATATAAAAGTCAATAAAATCAATAGCAGCATCAGGTCTAATGTGTAGAATTACATCCTCCCATTATATCTCACCATTTGGATACGATTTGCGAGTGCAGAGAGACTAATTAAATTGAATAATTAGAGTCACAGACTGATGTGCTGAGATTCAGCAGCTACAGCGGAAACCTAACAGACACAAAACCTTATATGTATTAATTATTATGATTAATTATTTGTATGGTGGTAGTGCCTAGGAGCCCCAGTCATGGACCAGGCCTCCATTGTGCTAGGCGCTGTAAAAACACAGGACAAAAAGCAAGTCCCGGTGCCAAAGAGTCTAAGCAGTCTAAACATGCACTGCTTCATATGTGCACTAATTATTAATTGAATTATTTGCTAAGATATACTACAGTATTCCCGAGCTACTGGCCCCAAACATATATTGGGGAAAAAAAAACACCCAAAACCACCATTACACACTGTACATGCAATTCTCCCTCTGGGGAGGGGATGAGAAAAAACACAAACCACAGGTGACAGACGTTAGTCATAGCGCTTATGCACTATTGGAAGGTGCTTAGATACTATGGTAATGAGGGTGGAATAACAACAAATAGGGAACAGAATAGTAAGCGATTTTTAACCTCAACCCCATGATCACCCAACAACCTACTTAGAGCCAGATCCTCAGCGGGTGTCAATCACTGCAGCTGCACTAACACTAGCAGAAGATCTGGCCCCAAATTTCCTCAGCATGGCATTGCCCCAGAGCCCACTGAAGTCAATGGAAGGACTTCTCTTGACTTCAGCAGGCTTTGGAGTGGGATCCTGCAACATGCTGACTCCTTCGACTCTCAATGACTTCAACAGGAGGACATGCACCAGTGCACAGAAGGTGCTCCGCCCTAGACAGGATCAGGCCCCAGAGATGGCCAATGTTACTTTATGAGCAACTGCTCGAAGATCGGAGAGCAAAAACCTCTCCACGCTGGAAATGGATAAACACAAGTACCTTGTCTACATCTCTGAGACCTTTAACGGCTTAGTACTGTCCTAGCCAGATGCTCTGTTCACTCATCGTGGTGTTGACCACCGCTTTCAGTAATACAAATGTTATTAATTTATGGTAGGGCCTACTATGCGCTAGACAATTTCAAGAAATTCACTAAGGAACAGTCTCTACTCTGAGCATCTCTTGCACAAACTAGAGACAGACAGATGAATGGACGGAACTTGGGAGAAATGAGATATATACATATTGTTTCTTTTTACTTAATGTACATAGCAACAAGACTCACTACAGGCAGCAACATTCCCAGCCTTTACCACCCCACCACTCAGATTCTCCACCAAGCACCTTTGGGCCTTCACCCAAACTGCCCTTTGTGCATGGGGAAACTTCCTTGGGCGGAAAAAAATCTGCGAAGCTGCCTTCTTAGCCTTCAAATCCTTAATTCTCACCACTGCAGTGATGCCTGCTGCCACCTACATGCTGATCAGTGCAGTAATGTCGCCAGTTTGGTACCACTCATGGTGGTAGGCAATGCTGAGGCACAATCCAGGAGGGTTCAAACCAAATAGACCTCCTTTACTGCTGCATCTCAGAGATCCCACTGTCTGCAGCCCAAATGGATCCAGCTGGTTCCATTCCCAAGTGTGCCCTGTTACCAGCTCTCTGCAAGACACAGTCCACTACAATGGTGTGGCAAGCTGCGAGTGCGGCTTACTGTGCAAAACTTGTTCATTTCACTGTTACCGCTTCCTCTTCCCCCCTTTATTGCCTTCACCTGTTTTGTCCAAACCAAGCCTATAAACTCTTTGGGGCAGACACTATCTTTTTAGTGCATATCCATACAGTGCATGTCCATACACGGCACAATTGGGCTTTACTCCCTGAGGGGAGACTCTAGCTGTTACTAGCCCACATGTTACCCACAGTTACAATAAATCATGATGGAAACTAACAAGATACTGAAAATCAGCCATGGCTCATAGGGAAACAGAGAAAAAACAGCAGAAATACTTCCAACTCATGCTTCCAACCCAAACGGATGAAGGGGAATAAGAAAGACCTATATCCACTGGTATTTGAGAAAGCACTATCAGTGAAAAAGTAGGCCTGTTAATAAAGGAGGAGGAGGAGGAAATGAATGATGTCTGTAAAACAGCTGAGATGCTGACTTAAAAAAAAATCTATCTCCCATATGAAAAATGAAGAAAATAAGTCTAGTTGATTAGGAGGGAATCCAGGCAGCATCAAAACTGTTAGTGATAAACAGCCAGCCAGGAAATAATTGGAAAACGTAAATGCATACCAATCTGGATGATAGGCTGTATGCTAGGGCGATCGAGGAATCAGCCAATGAATTTAATGAGCCACGGAGAGATAGATTTGAAGACTTTATTGAGGATGGAGGATGGGGAGCAATTTCTGCAGAAGAGAGGAGGAATGACCCTGGCAAGCACCATCCTGTAAGTAGCACTTCAGCCCAGAGCCAAATATGAGAAGAAATATTCAAAGACAAAGAGGAAAACATCCACAGGAGCAGCTTGGTTTATCCTACCAGAGAAGCCTGACTGGGGTTTGGGGAGACAAAATTACAACATTAGTTGAAGAAAAGAGCACAGTAGCTGTGTTCACTTTGCTCCACCCCCTCCCACCACCCACCCAGGAATGTCCTCTAGGCTCAGGAGCAGGGGTGGATGACCTAGTTGGTTCTGCCAGCTTTCCATCACCCAGGCATTTGCTCTAGGTCCAGGGAATCTCTGGCTGCCCCATTAGGGCAGTATCTGTCCCCTTTGTTGGGAAGAGCTGGGGATCATGTATCTGGCTCTGGGTGTTTCTAACCACTGAGTCTGGAACAGACTTGCAAAGCTGATCAAGCTTCTCAGCTAAAGGTCAGCCACTTCTTTTAAGAGGTATTATGTGCCCACCATAAGACTACGGGCACCTGGAATTCTGGATGCTGACAGAGGAGCTCTGAAATAGGTCAAGTGAGCCTGGTGATAGGACAGGAGCGGGTTCTGAAGGCAAATGGCTGACCTAACCAGGCATTTGGGAACTGGCCAAAAGAGACAACGTACCACCACCACCAGTAAGGGTTTTAAGCTAAGGGGACCTTGGGGACATCCTGCAAAGCTCATCTTCCACCCCAGGAGTTTTATAAATACATTGGGGGTGGGGGGGCGGGGCTTGTAAAGGTGGGACTGGGGAGGACATTTTTGAATTCCCAGTTTGCTGGTCCTGGGTTAAGTTGCCTGATGCTGCTGTAACTTTTGGTTATAAAATGTCCAGGGTGCCCAGAGCATATGGACAGGTACCCTTTTTTGTGTTCACTCCAAGGCCAAATACACAGAAACATTCTGCTGACCATGCCACGGATACAGGTTAAATCAATGGGCACTGCATTCTGGTGTAGGGACTGGCCCTAGCTCCAACTGTTCAAAAGGCTTCCTTCAGCCCTGAGAGAAAATGGAACTGATGGAGAAGATGGCTTTGTGCAACTTAAAGCTGAGCCTAGCAAAAGCAGGCTGTTTCAGCCTGCGCCTCTTCGCATTAGGAGACTGCCTGCCCATCTTACATGGAGCTGGGGGAAGGAGCTCCTTCACCACAGCTGGGTCTTGCTATGCTTCCTTCATGGACAGGTTTCCTGACCAAGCAGCCCAGCTGCCTGCCCTCAAGGGAAGTTGTGGTCTTTCCTCTACTCAGGGACAGAATTAACTCTCTCCTTGCTGACTCCCAGGTAGCCTCAGTTATGCACTTAAAAAAAAAAACAGGATAGGGGCTGTATTGCCTCCTACGTGGCAAATTAAGTTCATTGGGAAAGCTCTCACTGGCCTTAATGGGAGCAGGACTGAGCTCTAGGGTAGCAATGGCAGGCAATACAATTACAGAGAGGAACTTCCTTGTTCCACTTCCCAGGCTGATAGAGCAAACATTTGAAAAGCTGGGCCAGGTAGGAGATCAGAATCCCTGTAGAGCTACCTACAGATGATGAAACCCTCTGAGCATCTGGGAGAATCAAGGGACCCAGAAGAGAGCTTGACAAGGACCCTCAGGGCATTGTCCATGCCCCCCAATGACCAGCTGATGACCACATTGTACAAGTGTTGGACTCACCTCCTGGCATTCTACCAGACTGGTGCTTCATTACATAACACTGGGAAACCCAGAAAAGTTCACTAAGCAATGAAAACTGCCTGCCTGAGAACTTTTCAGATGAAGAAATATTATGATTTTTAAAATGGCTGCACTTTATACATCAGGGTGAACAAAACAATGATATTAATGTGGCATGTGAAATTTGAGGTGCATTGATTTGGGGGTTTTCCTTTTCCTTTGGTGAAGTTAGGGAGCAGGGGACAGACGATTGGTTTATAATAGGGAGTTAATTCTAACCATTGAAGGATTAGTGACCCCCAGTAGTTCAAATTCTCTCATGCCTCATTATCGCCTATACAATCTGACTGTGTCTTTCTTTCCTCCCTCACATTTAAAGCACAGCCTGGATTGAATGGACATCTGCCCCTGACAAATGTTCATTATTTAAGTGGATGGAACTGCATTTCTATTGATTCTTTTTTTTCCAAATAACTTAAATAGTTGCAGATTAAGTGAAAGCTTTAAAAATCAGGTAAACGACTGTCTATAGCACATGCCCGCAGTCTCTTTGGAAGCCAGCGGAAAGGGGGCAAGTCAGAGGCTCTACTGCGCTGATTTAATGCTACGGGAGAAAAAAAAAAAGACCCAGATAGCACAATGGAGCCAAAAGATGGGCTCAGAGGAGCCCAGGAAATCATTGCTTGCTGCTCAGGCAAGAAGCATTTGGGCTGTTGGCGTTATTCAGCCTTGGGTTTTGTGCCTCCCAATGCAAGCAAAGCAAGTATAACCGATCCAATGTACACCATGCCACAGTGGGTGTCCTCTCATGATGGAGGGCCCGATCCTGCACCCACTGAAGTCAGTGGGATTTTTGCTACCAGCTGAAATGGAAAACCTCAAATTCAATGTTCTGCTCTACAAAACAATATCTCAAAATGAAAACAGTTTAAGACGTGATACAGATTTAGGCCACTGTGAATGGATGGACGGTCAGACTTGAACTTGACCTAGATTACCAGGGGCTGATGGAAGTATCTTGAAAAGACATTTTCTGCTAGACTTTCAGCAAGGACTTGTAGCAGTGACTCTGGCCTAGTCTCCACTAGAAGGTGTGTGCCAGTATGGTTATACTGCGATAACTGTACCAGCAACCCCTCCCACTGTCGACACTGCTTATACGGGCAAAAAAAAAGGGGGGGGCTTTTGCCAGTATAGTTTACACATGTTCCCCAAGCAAAATAAACTATACCAGCAAAAGCACATTTATACTGGTACAGCTGCATCTACAGTAGGGCTTTTGCTGGTGTAGAAATGTTATCAAATATCGCACCCATAACTGATATTACCATCGCAGCAAAGCTTTCTAGTGTAGATCTGGCCTGAGATGGACTAGGAACGATGATCTCCAGGCAGGTTAACATATAGACAGGTACTATACAAACAAAGTAATGTATACTAGGGCCAGATCCTCACCAGTATAAATGGCTGTGCGTTCATTGACATCAATGGGGGTGCACCCATTTACACCAGCTGAGGCTTTGGCCCACAATACTTTTGCAGATTTGCCAGAATTTTATTATACATAGAAGAATAGACATGGACACTTTAATATTGGAGCCTAATTTATTTACACTGAACGTACCCATTCTTTGAACAAGAAGCCCCAGTAGTGTGAATTATAATGGACAGGTGACTTAGGGCTTGATTTAAAGCTTATTGAAGCCAACAGAAAGATTTCCATTGACTTCAATGGGCTTATTAAGACAATATAAAAATGAGCCAGCTGGTTAGATTAAAAAAAAAAAAAAGAAATGAAAAGAAATGGTTTGGATTCTACAATAAACAGAGAGATACAATAATCTCAGCTGAACCTAAACCTCTCTCTGCTGACAAGGCATTCACACATTTCTGAGTTGCTGAAGTTGAACTTGAAAACTAGGAGATAAAAAAAAAAAATGCCTTAAGAGGAATCCCAAAAGGAAAACCTCCGGTGGTTTGAAACACAGCTCATTTCCTCTTGGCATGAATCAGGAGATAAGTGTCATGTATGTGTCATTTGGAGGCAGCATATGCTGTTCCTTCATGTATACTCAAGTCCTGTTTCAACTATTTTTCCAGCTGACAGCGCAGACGGCATGCACCTACATTTACTTTCCCTCAGCTGTCCTTGAATAAATCACATCAGTTACATGACATGTACGGCCATTGTGATAATCAACCTGAAATTCCCACAGAGCTGTGTGTGGTATAACCCTAAGAGGGGTACACACATTCTCTTCTATGAATGCAACTTACTTGTAATCCTCGTTGGCCTTAGACACTTAGACTGGACCCAACCCGGCAGTCCACAGTAAAAACTCCGATGGGCATCAATGGGAATTTTGCCTAATCAATGACTGCAAGATTGGACCATTATCTACATTCTGAGTCAAGTTTTTTTCTTTGACTTTTTTTTTCTTTTTTGGTTTGGGAAATGTTTGTTGACTATCAATTTCACTGTTACATATTGTCTTTTCAAGACACATAAAAACACTTATTAAATCATTCTCTTGAGTCAAACATTTTAAGGACAGTATGTTATTTCAATTTTTAAGTAATCAAATGAAAAACTAAAACTGATACATCAGCTTCCATTTCTGCTGAAGACACAATGTGTCTTTTCAGTATATTGTTTAATAGCAAAATGTAACTCAACCCCAATGTAAATTACTGGAGAATCTATTACCTAATTTTCATGATTTCTATTTGCTTAATACTATTTGAAGCATCTGTCACTACTCAATTCTCCACACACTGAAAATAAATAATTCATGCTTTGACCCTGCTTTACAAACATTAATTAAGCAGCAGAGCTGGAGCTGTTGAAAATGTCTGCAACAAAATCAGAATAATGGAAAACTCCCCTGACTTTGAGTTTCATTACAAACTTGAAACTTAAACTTGTCTGCTGAACAATGTGAAAAAGATGCATGAAACTTACAAGTGATGGAGTTGAATACCCTGGAACTTTGGCAAAGCCTGGGTCTGGATTAACCACCTGGTCTGATAGATGATTTCCTGCTGAAACCAGGAAAAACTCCTCTGGTTTACATAAAAACCCATTGAAACACACTGGTTCTGACAGAACTTTGGTCGCTTGTACTTTTGGTATCCAAAACTCAGGGAGTGCAAATTCATGATGCCCTGGGAACCAAAACTGCTGAGTTACCCATAACTGTATTCACAACATTCCCATGAAGTGGCAGGTTCTCCACAGGCCTTCGCCCCACAAGTGCACCCCTTCTTCATCTTTGCACCATAAGTGCTGACTCCGTGGGTGCTCCAGGTGCTGAGCACCCCCCGGCAGCCCCCCTATCAGTGCATTCCCCTCCCCCCAGCACCTCTCGCCTGCCAGTGGCCTCACCGATTCGCACTTCCCCCCGCCAATGCCTCCCCCCACTGTGGATCAGCTGTTCTGCGGCATGCAGGAGGCGCTGGGGAGAGGAGGAAGGAGCGAGGGCAGAGCATGCTTAGGGGAGGGGGCAGAACCGGGTGGGAAGGTGGGTGGGAAGAGACAGGGTCGGGGTGGGGCCTGGGGGGAGCACCCCCCCCCCCCGGCACATTAGAAAGTCAGCACCTATGCTTTGCACATTTTAATTCTGAAAAGGACACCAGGTTCTAGGCCAGGGGTCGGCAACCTATGGCACACATGCCAAAGACGGCACGCGAGCCGATTTTTAATGGCGCGATGCTGCCTGCCGAGTCGCAGCCACCGGCCCCGCACAGCCCGCTGCCGAACCCAGGCCGGGACCCTGGCAGGCAGCAGAGTGCCATTAAAAATCCTGCCCGCCCCCCTGGGGCAGGGTGAAGAAGCTTGGTCCTGCCGGCTGCTGCTGCAGGGCAGGCAAGTTCCCCCCTCCCCAGCCTCTTCCCCCAGCATGCGGGGTTCCTGCCCCTCCTCCTCTCCCTCCCTGCCGCCGATCAGCTGATGGCCCTTGAGCGGGAGGGGGAGAAGCGGAGCCTCCCCCGGGGCTGAGCGGGCCGGTGGCATAAGATCAGCATTTTAATTTAATTTTAAATGAAGCTTCTTAAACGTTTTGAAAACCTTGTTTAGTTTACATACGACAATAGTTTAGTTATATAATATATAGACTTATAGAGAGAGACCTTCTAAAAAACGTTAAAATGTATGACTGGCACGCGAAACCTTAAATTAAAGTGAATGAATGAAGACTCGGCACACCACTTCTGAAAGGTTGCCGACCCCTGTTCTAGGCATATAGGCCCCAGCCTCACTGAGAGATGGAAGGTGTCATGGTGACCTAAATTACACTTATAATATTTTTAAAGGTAATGAACACATTTGACTTAATTGTATAAGCTCCCTAGCCTCTGTGGACAGGAATAATAATGGGGATGGATCCACAGCTTAGAAAGTAAGGAGAGAGTTTAGGCAAAAAGATATTAACATGAGGCATAGTAGCAAAACAGCCACTGAAAGTAAGCATCATTAATTAGCCCAATAAACAGTTACATGGTTTTGCTAAGCACAGAGGAAAACATTCTTTCTAGTTACCATGAGGACCCCCATTCTCACCTTCAGAGCATTCCATTTTTTGTCCCTTCAGCTGTTCCACAGCCCTACCTTTTAAAATCTATTCCTGTACAACAGCCTGGATTTTACACATGGCTGAAGAGCGAGTAGAGAAGATGCAATAATAGTTGTCCTTAACAAAGATCAAATAGTACTCCTGAGGGAATTCTGTGCCAAAAAATTAAAAATTCTGTGTACAATATTTTGAAATTCTGCATATTTTGTCAAAATAGCACAGTATAATCACACCATTTTCAATAATTTGCTGACAAGTATTTTGAAATAAATTACCAAAATAATTGAAAATGGCGTAATTATATTGGTATTGTGTTACTGTGTTATTTTGACAAATAAAATTTGCAGGACTTTGCAGAATTTTAAAATTTGTAATTTTTTGGCACAGAATTCCCTCAAGAGTACCAGGTTCTGTGTGGAGCAATCTGGGTGTGGGGGTGAATCTGGATGCACAGGGGCTCAGTACGGGGTTCTGGATGCAGGGGGAATGGGACTCTGCAGGGGAGTCCAGATGAAGGTGGTTAGGGCTGGGGGGGGAGCTGGGGAAATGGGGCTTGGTGAGGGGTCACGGTGCTGCTGGTTGGGGCTCAGTGGGGTGTGGGTTCAGAGGCTTGTGGGGGGTTCAGAGTGCAGGGGGCTCCCAATGTAGGGTGAAGCTCGGGGGGGGGAGTTTGGGTGAAGGGGGGCTCAATGGGCGGTTCTGGGGGCGGGGAGGTCTGAGTGCCCCCCTCCCACCAGTGATTTCCTCTCCCCAGCTGCCCAAACAGACCCATCTGAGCTGCCGGGGAGGGGTGAGTGAGCACTGGTGTAGCTTCTCTTTGCTTCCCCACAGAAACCATTTTCTGTGGAAAGTAAAGAGAATCTGTGAAGGGGGGGGCATTTTTCTACTGTGTCACAGTAGCACAGAATTCCCCGAGGAGTAAAATAGGCATGAGAATCATTTGCAGCCCCACTCCTAGACTGCATCATGAGTCAGACAGAGAATATGCTAGAATGGCTATAATAATAATACCTAGCTCTTATTTAGCAAGTTCTAGCCAAAGACCTAAAGCACTTTACAAAGGTGGTCACCCCATTTTACAGGTGGGGAAACTAAGGCACAAAGAAGAAGTAACTTGCCCAAACTCAGCCAGCAGCAGAGCTGGGACTAAAACACAGATCTCATGAGTCCCAGTTTCCTAGGCCACACTGCCTATGGCTGTTCTATACAGTGCCTGTGATGAGGGAACTATCTCTGACTGGCTAAGAGAATGTTACAGCAGTATATAAGGACTGCAGTGGAGGGGAGAATGGGGCTGAACTGCAAAGTTCAGATCTAGATGAGGGCGAGGCTCTAACTTTCCCAAAATTGAAGGATGCTTGGAGACGATGGTTTTGGTGCATCTACCTACAAGTGCTTGGGTTGATCCGTTACAGAGATAGTGGCCAGCTGCAAAGTTGTGCTCAAGATCCAAACTTCCTCCTAATTCTTGCACATCTCAGGGTTTATCCATGAGCCTCTCTCTGGTTAAATATGGCCACTTTAATGGCAGAGGTGATTGCATGAGGGATATTGACAGGTGCACAGACATTAGAGTGACAAGCAGAGTCTGAATACAGATATTAGAGAAAGAGATTAGATCCATCCGTGGGTTCCAGCATGCCTTTCATCTGAACAACTCTCTTATACAGGAGAGGTCAGGAAAGGAATTTGAGAGCAGGATGAACACATGTCCTGTTTCTCAGAATGAGGTCATGCAAGATTTTTTTTTTTTTAAAGATGACCCAATTCTGAGCCAACAGTCAGCTCCTCTGTCCTGAAAATTAGGAGAGCTATCTTTGGGCATAAAAGCATCATGACATCCCACATCACAGCAAACAGAAAAAAATGCCACAGGGTTTTTTTCTGTACTTCTAGCAGGAAAGCATGAGGCTGGAAACTGTGTCTGCCCTGCTTTTTCTCTAGGCAGTGAGATGGCTGCAGTCAGCAAGCTAACATGTCCTTGGAGGAAAGGGGAGATTTGGAAAAATATATCACAAAAGAGAAAGACAAATTCATTTAGGGAACAGAACTTCCCAAGTCCTCCTAGTCAACTGTCATGAACAGGCAATTCCCCAAAATGAAGACAAAAGAACAGACAGGCAGCAAGCTAGAAATATTGCATGGGTCCAGGGAATGGATATTTATGTTGTTAGAGAGACTGTGTTTCGCTTCGCTTCCTAATAAAATACACCATATCTTGAGAGAAGCCTTTGATACACTCTCTTGGGTAAACTCAAAGGGTAATTTTCCACCAATTGAAAACAGGGATCATTCAGAGGCAGGAAATATGAAGGAACAGAGGGGTTGCTGATCAGATACAGAACCTTTTCTTTATTGGTTCTAATGCAGTTACATTCAGTGATGATCTGTAGTTGGATTACTCTTCTTAAGTCTATGCAAAATTAGTTAGTTGATAGTGTACTAGTGCTCACATCTCCTAAAACCCCCCCACCATCCCACACAACTGGCATCCTTGTTTTTCAATGTCAGGAGTGGTTCTAGCATTAAATAGACACAAAGGGCCTAATTTCTCCATTGTCTTGCACTCATCTCCTCATTTACACCTGAGCAAACTACACAACTCAGAATTGAAGCGTTTTCCATCCAATCTGCATAGGTGTAGATATGATACAAGGTGAAAAGCAATGGAGAAGCAGACCCAGAGACTGAAATAACCTTTCCCTTCTGGACCTAAGTCTCTCCACTTCATGGTTAAAACATTTGGGGCCTTGTTTGCCCTGGTTTAGTTAAACTGGAGCAAACTCCTGTTAGGATACTTATTTCAGTTTAACTTGAGCCTGTTCCCAGTTGCCATAAGTAGGCAGTGATAAGCCACTTTTAAACTGAAATAAATGTCCACGCAGGGAGGGGTGTGCATTGGTTTAACTAAACTGGTTTAAATGCACACCTTTAGGTAAATCAGTCAACATTACATGTAGATAAGCCCCAATTCTCCACTGCCCTGAACCTTGTAGAGACATTTCCACCAGCATAAAGCAAGGGCACAAAGTTATTTGACAGTGTTTGACAACCACTTTTTTATTTATTATTTGTATTGTGGTAGCATGTAGGAGTCCTAGTCATGGACCAAGTCCCCATTGTACTAGGCACTATACAAAGGTAGAACAAAGAGATAGTCTCTGCCCCACAGAGTTTACAGTCTGGCTCTCACATTGCACTGGCGTAAATGACTATTCCAGATGCCGCGCAATCCAGAACCAGCCCCATTCTCCGTCTATGCAGACACTATACATGCAAAGTCATGCCGCGTGGAGGATGCCATTTTGTAGCACACGTGTGAGGTTGTGCCTCCTGGGAGGATGCCATTTTGTTTCTGTATGTTGCCCATGGAGGTGCTGCACAACTACGTAGGCTGCCCACGTCACTGACAGGGTTGGACTACTCTGGGAATTTTTCTGTGCTGGTGCTGCCCATGCTGTTTCTGCACTGTGGACAAACAGAAAGCTTCAGTCCTCAGAGCTGTCAAACTGGCACCTTTTGTCTAAACTATATTCCCTAGAATTAAAAAAGAGAGAGAGAGCGAGCACGCCCACAGAAAACCTTTTTCTTTACACTGGGTAATATAGTCAGTCTGGCACCTGTCAGTCACACGTAACCTATTATTTCCACCTGTGCAAAAAGAAGGACGTAGTAATAGGAAATTCTCCAACATGAAAGACTGACTCAGATTGGAAGCACAAGTTCTATACTTTAGATTGAAACCTAATCTACCATGCTAGTTGATGTCAATTTCATCTGTCTTTCTACAGAGCTGCCCTTTCCTATATTATCCTGTATCTATTGAAAACACTAGCTAATATTTTTTAACTCAGTCCTACAGAACGTGCCACAGAAAATTTGCTATTTCCACTTTCACTGACTCCCAGCAGGCAGGTTCCCAAGCTGTTGTCCTGTGCTACATTTCCTCACTATTTTTAAATATATTTTTTATCTGATTTTCCTTCAGGGAAGCATGCCTAGTGGTTGCAACAGGAAACAGAGTCAGGAAACCCAGTGTCTAGTCCTGTGTCTGCCACGGACTGTGTGGCTGTGGATAAGTCACTTAATCTCTGTGTGCTTCAGCTTCTCTGTTTCTTAAAAAGAGATATGACTTGCCCTTCTTTGTAAAATACAGCAAGATCTTCAGATGAAAAGCACTGAGTAGGTGCAAAGCATTATTGTTATTTAAAAATAATAAGCAGATCCTGATTTCTATTGAGGGGAATATGAAGAGTTATTGAACAGACAATTGAATATTGCACCACTCAGTATTTACCCTGAGAGATGATAAATCCTGAAGTTCACTGAAAACATGCAGTCAATATGCTCTGTGTGTTTTTAATTGTACATACCTTCTGAATGGCTCCATCCAGAATACTTGGAAATCTCTCCATTACAGCTAGAAATTTCTAAAGGGTAATAACCAACATTCTAAAGGGAGATGAAGTTAGAAACTTACTTTGATTGGGAGCTATTTGGGGCCAAAGATTTTTAAAAATAAGTGCCTAATGTTAAGGCTCCTAAGGCCTTACTTAGACAATAAGGCTAATATTTTCAAAACCACCTAAGTGACTTAGGGATGCAAGCCCCATTTTCAAAAGTGATTATAAGAGCCAGATTTTGAAAGGTATTTAGGTGTCTAAAGGTACAGACAGGTATTTCTGGGATTTTTTAAAGTAAAATTTGTGCAAGTTAGGTATACAGGAACTTTTGAAAATCTCACTAGCCACCTCCCTGCATCTTTCTCCACTGAAATATCTTTTCAAATCTGGACTTTAGGCACTTGAGAGTTTAAATGGGACTTTTAGATTCCTAAGTCACTTTTGAGAATTTTACCCTAAGTTTATATTTTGACTTCAATGGGAGATGCTGGGTGCTTAGAACTTCAGTCATTTAGGGGCCTAAATACAAACTTTGGAGCCTAATTTTAGACACTCATTTTTGAAAATGTTGGCGTTTCTTTTTATTAAAAGTCTATACTTTAAAAGTCTATATATAAAAGCACCTAGCAGAATTATCACCTAGCGAGTAGTGCCTCTAAGCCAGTGATTTTCAATCTTTTTTCATTTGCGGACCCCTAAAACATTTCAAATGGAGGTACGGACCCCTTTGGAAATCTTAGACATAGTCTACAGACCCCCAGGGGTTCAGGGACCACAGGCTGAAAACCCCCAATCTAAGAACTATGGCTGTACAAATAATAAATAATAATAATAGCAAAACCTATTATTCAGCTCTGGTAAGTCAATCGAACAGGGATTGGCATGTCAGTAGTTCAGACACTGTAGTCTGTGAAGGGGCTGCTATCACAACTGTGAAGCATTTGGGTCTTCAGGCAGTGACAAGTCCTGCTAATTGTACCGTCGTCCTTGAGCCTTTTAGGGTTTCAGCAGCTTTTTTGAATAACTAAAGTAGAAACAATCCTTCATCTCTCTGCTCCCTGCAGACTGTGTCTTCTGTGTCAGGCATTTCTTCCGTGTAAATTCAACTGTGATCCCACCTACAAACCATTTTCAGCTGGAGGGGCAGCAAACACTCCAGAGGGCTGACCTGCAAAGTGAGTGAGTTAGACAAGTACTGGGGCCTGCAGGCAAAGGAGGCAGAGTTAGCACTCAGACCTGTAAAGCCCTATAGCCAGGAAGTAGAAATAGATAGAGAGCAAAATGAGGGGTTATAACCAAACCAACCACAGCCTCACACTTTACTGAGTTTGTTTTCATCTTGTCCCCTTTGTACTGTCCTGTTAGTCACTGTAGTTGCCCCAGAAAAGGGTCAGAATTGTGGTTGGGAGTGGAGATGGCCCTCAAGTGCCCTGTATCTTCAAAAGCATTCAGCCCATAACAATAAAATATTTAAGAGCCCTTGTCATATACTATCAAGTTAGCTCAGGCATGAACAACAGTTTCAATGAGCTCATCTGCAGCTGAGCCGGAGAGCAACAATAGAAAATTCCTGACTCATCATATGAGTGATTCCAACCAATCATGAGCCAAGCTGTTTTCTCTCCTATGTAACAGCATCCGTTAGGTGTTGGGCAGGTAATTATTCAAGTCAACTTTGTGTGTGCATATGGGTGTGCCTCGACCATGGTATGTTAATTAGCTGAAACACAACATGATTTTGGGAGCTAAACTCATCAATAGATGAATAGCAAATCCTCTGCTTTCCCCTCTCACCAACGCTGTGACTTTGGGATAAAATGGTGTCTTATTACCAAACCACCCCATGCTTTTAGTTTTGCAAATCAGAAACACAACCAGGTTAGGGAAATCCCAGAGCCCTCCATTTTTGCCCAATAGTAAGGCTGGTTGGAAAATTTCAACAATAAACAACAAAATCCACAGAATTTTTTTCTCCATTATTTGACCAGCTCCAAATCTTATCCCATCCCTCACATATTTGGCATGAATAAAAAAATATGCCTCCAGTTTATCTGCCTTCCAACAGCTCACAGATAGGTCCAAGGCCTATATTATTTAGAATGCAATTCATTGTGGACAATTAATAATGGGGATATTGATTATGAGGGACCTTTGAAACCGCATCTTCATTTTATTCCCAAGGAACAGAAGGATTGTTGTCCCCTGACATATTTATTGTTATGAGACTCAGCGGTTATCTATATGGGACCACTCTCCAAAGCTCCTAAACCTTACAGAATTATGATCATGTCATCCGAAATGCATGCAGTGCTCACTTATAGCAGATATATGTCAAAACAGGACAAGGCTAACGCACACAGGGACTGGTTCTCCATCTCGGTTTAAGTAGCTGCTGTGTTAAAAAAAGCCTACAGCTTGGAAAATTGGGAATGTATAATACTGAAACGCAGGGAAAGTCTGGACCCTATACATCTGACCCCCTCCAGTTAACGTCCTAAGACACAAACTGGTCTTTGTTGTCCATTTCTCTCTGCTGCAAGGTCAGCCATAAACTAGTGAGCTCATTTATCAGGGTCACTTGGCCCCCGAAGGGTTATTGCCCCCTGCCACCAGTAATTCCTCCTTCTACTAATTCTCCTCCTCTCCCCATTTCCTCCCCCTGGCAGTTCAGCAACAAGTCTGGAGCAATCAAGTTATCTCTGCTGGGTTTCATTAATTACTAGCCTAACATTTCTTAGTCGTAGTAGGTCTCATTTTGATACAGCTGCCTGCCTGGCATGACCTTTGTAAGCACACAGATAGTTTGCATGGCTCTTTGATAGCTCGCCACTCATTTATGTCCCCAGCTCATCTACTGCCCTGGCTCTGTGCCTCACATTTTACACCCTTTTCTAATCTGCCTGTCCACACTTACGTCCCTCTTATTCATTTCTGCCGTGCTGCTTACAGCAAACCCGGACAGCTGGCATAAAAAGGCCCATCCTGTTCACCTTCCCCTAACCTCGGTTTACTTGTCTGTTTCTGGACTCAGAGTGTGTGCTCTCCGAGGCAGGGAGGGTCCCTTCTGGGGTGTCTGCAAAAGACCTCGCTCACAGAGGGCCCTACTACAGACAAACAAGCAACAGCCATTACCCACAGAAATGCTAGCATGGGAGCCTGACAAGCAACCTGCAGCCCCACTGCTGGCGGTCCGGCCTGCGGCACTCTGAAGATCAAGCCTGATCAGGTTTGCTGCCCTATGAATTTCTTACAGAAGTTCCAGGCCTGATCCTCAGATGAGGAAAGTCAGCCTAGTTCCACTGACTTCACTGGAATGAGGCCAGTTCACACCAGCTGAGATGTGGCCCAGAGTCCCTGAGCCCTGTCAGAGATTTCCCCCAAGAGGTTCTCTTTTCTAGTCCCTCCCCGCCCTGACCACCCTGTCAGCTTTATCTTTGCAACCGCTTCATTTCTCTCTGAATGGCTGCGCTTGCCTGTCTCCTTGCCACACGCACTTCAAGCTGCCTTTGTATCCTCCCAGCCACTTATCATCTGAATTGCTCGGTCCCATTTTTCACTTCTGCCCTTGCTTCAGTCCTTGGCGCCCTATTTCGCCTCTTCATTGCTTTGGTTTCCCTTTGAATCCTTCCATTCCAGCTGCAGCTTCATTCTGCCCTCACATTATTCCACTTCATTTGCCCTTCAGTCACTCTTCTCCCCTCTATGCCGAGCCACCCAGTGCAGGGTCCCCTGCTGTCTGTGCCCCTATTTCAGCACTCAGCAGTCTCGGTCTTTGCATAGCTTTTGTATTCTAACATTCTGTCATGTGGCTTAATTTCTCTCCCTTTAAGATAACTCTGACCCTCTTTCTGTTCATACTGCTGCATTTCAAAATCCTCCAGAGCTTTCTCTTTAGATTTTCAAAGCTCGACTTCAAAATACCAGCAAGATCCTAAAGTTTAGCCATTTCATGGCTGTCCTTCTGCCTTTTGGGTTTTCTCCAAATATTTTACACATTAAACCATCTTAGGAAAGGTTTCAGAGTAACAGCCGTGTTAGTCTGTATTCGCAAAAAGAAAGGAAGACTTGTGGCACCTTAGAGACTAACCAATTTATGCTCAAATAAATTGGTTAGTCTCTAAGGTGCCATCTTAGGAAACCAGCACTGATGTTCTTGCTGCTTCTCCTGAACTGAATACTGGCCCTGCACTGGTACAAAAGGGAAGCAAGAGGGTGCAAAGATTCCTCACCCTTCCCTGGTGCTAATAATGCCATTAAAGAGATTAGTCCCTGCTAGCACCCCCGCATCGTGAAGGTGTCTGAAAGGAAAGAAGGGGCAGGGCAGTGGCATAGGGGTGGCTAGGTGCAAAGCCAGGAGTATTCTGCAAGCTCGTCAAAGGTAGTAGAGACTGCTCTGATGCAAGGACCCTGGGAGCTCCCAGGAAGAATTGCGTCTAACTCAGTTGGTGGGGAGCAGGGCTCCAGTGGCCAAGAAGCCCCTTTGAACACCTCTCCAGATAGCTTGAAGGATGCAGAGCAGAATCTTGTCCCCCAGTTTGGTTTCAAAACGGAGTCATGCAAAATATTCCACAACGAAACTCAAAATCACATGAAACTCGTCCAGTTTGCATTTCATTACAGATCTGAGCCTCAGTGTAGGGTGACTGCACAGGTCTGTGACTCCACACTGATGTATGGTTTCATAGTGGACTGGAATGAACCAAAGCGATGGACCCCCAACATTCCTTAATGTGGTGTGTGTTCAGCAATCTAGCTCAAATTTTCCAAATGTCCACTGGGCCTGATTCTGGTCTCACTGATGTGACGGCCAGAAGCTGGGACTGGATAACAGGGGATGGATCACCCAATAATTGCCCTGTTCTGTTCATTCTCTGAAGCATCTGGCACTGGCCATTGTTGGCAGACAGGATACTGGGCTAGATGGACAACTTGTCTGATCCAGTACTGCCGTTCTTATGGTGTGAATCTGGACTCATTACTGATATCAGCAGAGCTACACCACATCCAAGTGGTGTAGGTGAGCATAGAATCAGGCTCCTTCTGGCTCTAAAACGGGCCAAAGCAAAACCCCAGATTGTCCTTCTGTCCTTTGGGTTTTCTGAGAAGATTTTACACATTAAACCAACATAGGGAACTGGCATTCATGTTCTGGCTCCTTCTCCAGAGCTGAATACTGTACCAATGCAGGGCCTGGCCAGAAGTTCAGGTGGTCTAGATCCTGAACCAAATTCATATTTGGCAGTTTGAGTAATTTCTGCTGAGTGCAAGGATTTCCAAGCAGGTCAGTCCACCTTGGACCAGCGTGCCCTCTGTTTTTCCACCAGCTCTTCCTCTTGTGGGAGATTTTTTGGTCCAGTTTGTTTGCACACTGGACACTGAGCTCAATTTGTTTTAACTGTGATTTATCCTGCACAGCAACCCCACTGCTGCTGTGAGATGGGTGGGATAGAAACAAATAACCTATAAACCACTGCTGAAGAGTAACTAGAGCTTCTGCACACATGGTGCCTGCGTTAACAGCTAGGGACACATTCTGGTCACCATTGTGCAGGTGTCCTGGGGCGGGGTTGGAAGACAGATTGCAGGGAGCCTCTTTCTACCACAACTCAGCTGTGCAGGAGGATATTGATGCTATTGGGCCATGTGTGTGAGAGGGAGCGGCACACCTAGCAGAGCTCCCTGGACCTGATGATGTGGCCAGACGGTTTGGGGTGTAATCCGGGTTGCATCCCCTGTGCAACTGCTACCACCTAAAAGCGGCCCCAGGAGAAGCACACACTACGGCAGTAGTAAAGAGCAGTGATGGCGTGGTAAAAAAAAAAAAAAAAAGAAAAGAGATGGCTAAACTAAAGTAACCTAAATACCCTATTCCCCAAATGAGAAATGGGTAAGCGCTGTTTACCCAGGTTCACCCTTGATTCCCTGCTGGTCCGGGGTGTTTGTCAATACATGTCCCCGCGGCAATTCACGTGCCACTGCCCTTGCTAGCGAGGCCACTCACAGCGCCATGTCTTGGGGACTATATGCCTTGTTCTCCTTCCCCGTACCCCCTCATCACTTCAGCGGAGCCACTCCCGATTTACACCTGCTTGAGAGAGAGGAGACTCAGGCCTTGCCTCTCAGCCCCCACCAGCCAGCTGACCTGGCTGTAACACAGAGTCAGAATTTAGCCCTGTATATCATTGCTCCAGGAGAGCACTGTGCGAACATCGGGGCAGTGCCAGTAGCCGCCATGGGCTGGGGAGGGGCATGCCATACTCACATTTTCGCTGTCAGATTTCTCAGCTCACACCCCTGTGCTTGGGCCCGGGTAGCCGACTTCTGGGACGTTTAAATCACTGGCTTAGGAACACTGTAGGGAATCGTGGAGACTGCTTCGCTGCGTGAGGACAGTTACTGTGATTCATCCTTCCCATTTGCGGCCAAGGCAGCGGGGTGCTGAAGCTGTAGCAGCCTCGAAGCTGGTTCCTTTAAAGGGCCACTGACACTTTGACTCAGAATGTAGAATAACACCATAAAATGGGAAAATAAGGGGGTGTGCATGGGCAAACGCATGAAATTCAATTTAAAGAGAGGAACTGTGGCCCAGGAGACTAGGAACCACTTCTGTTTTATCTGTGAGACTTTGGACAAGTCACTTAACCCATTCCGTGACTCAGCTGACCCCTCTGTGAGGCTAAACTGATGTTTGCAAAGCTCTTAGCGCTCACATGAAAGCCTCTATACACAGTGAGGCATATTCTGCCCTGAGTAAGGCAGGTGTCATCCTCAGGGACTTAGTGGGTTTGTGCAGTCCGAACTCATACCAGTCTGATTAAAGACTGTGCCAATTTCCCCCCTACAGACCCAGATAAAACTGTTGAGAAATTAAACACAATGCTACAGTCTATCATGAGCTCACACTGGCAAATCCCATTTAATTGGAACTCCATGGCCAGGAGGCAATGCTGAAAGGATTACAGGCAACACAAACATCCTTTGGGAGAAGTTTCATTTGCTGGACATTTTTTTCTCTCTCTTATCACTGTGAGTGAAGTTAGTGCTCACAGAAGATGCCAGACCCACAGCCCTAGATATTTAAGCCCTCTGTTTATCCATAGAGCAGGAAAAGTATTACACAGCCAACACGCCTGGCTGAGTCTACTTCTGGAGGAACTGTCTGGTGAAGTGAAAAGTCAGCTCAGTTTCGCCTTCTCGACCGTGGGCCCCTCTCTGCTAGAACTACCAACTGTGGAGGTAGCTTGGTGATGTGAACATTCATCCCATGGAAATAAGCTCTAACCACCTCTCACATCAGAGGGCTCAAACATCCATCCATTGGCTCACAACTTTTAGCCTTTTACAACTTGGGCTGGCTTTGAATGGGTACCTAGAAAGTAGCTGCTGTTTATCTAGCACCAAAACACGCTGGGCACTTCATAGACAAGCCCACCAGGCCAGAGGATTCCAAATCTAAAGTCAGTGCACAGATGGACAAGTGCACAGATGGTATAAGAGCAAAGGGGCTGAGCGGGAAGTTTTGCACACACTTTGTTTACTTTGAGAGTGCGCGCCTGTGTGTGTCTGTGTCGTTAACACTTCTGTGGGTGGAGTTTAGAAATGAAATGCACCATATATCCCATTATCAAATCTATGAGCCTTCCAGTCCCTGTAGTTTGCGTCTGCTGTAAACACTGGCTGAGCTCTGCATCTGGAAACTATTCTTCCAAAGAGAAAGAATTAGTGCCTTAACACTTTAAGATGACAATTCTTTGAGCTGAAGTCAGATAATGGGAACAGACATCCATGGCAGAAGTGAAGACAACAGCAGTCAGTACTTGTGATTCAACTCTCATACAAAAAGCTGTATTTATGAACCCAACATGAAAAGAAGCAAAATGTCAATTACATAAAACCTTAAATAAAGGAACGCAAATAAAATTTGTGAGGCAAACCTTTCATGTGCAATGGGCAAAGGGTACACAGCAGAATAGAAACAGTAAATAACTAATGCAAAACAAGGCCGAGAAAGGGGAATGATTTGTATAAACCCATTATCCACAAGTAAGAAAGAAGATTCACTCACTGGAAAGGATTAACTGGATAAAGCCAAACATTTCCCTAAAAAACTTGCATTATAAACCTCAACACACTTCAAACAGAAATGGAACTGTGAAAGAATTCAAATGTAAGGAAGATGCTAGGAGCCAGGCTCTGTTGCTTCTCCGAAAGAAAACGCGGTCAAAAAAAATCTTATGTAAACTCACCGCACGCAACAGAACATCAACAGGCGTTTATCAAATGAAACACATACCAAATGCAACTCCTTTCCATAATCCCAAATCCAGCAGGCTTTGGATTTCAGAGCCCCAGGAAGAGATTTTCATGCGATGATACTCTGCCTGGTTTATGATTAGAGCTTCTCATTTTTGCTACTTATCTGTCAAAACATTTTTTTGGTTTCTTTATCCCCAAAGCCCATGTTTCTGCTTTTTCTTTGTGCTGCTGTAAATAAAGCTCTGTGGCCACTAAAGTTGGGACAAAAACTGCAAAAACAACACAAAAGTACCTCAGGGTCACTAGTTTAAATAAAAACAGCACATTTGGCATGGTGGTATTTACAACCTTACTTTGCTTAAGAGCCTTCTTCACACAACGCATAGTCCACCTGTGGAACTCATTGCCAGGGGATGTTGTGAAGGCCAAAAGTATAACTGGGTTCAAAAAAGAATTGGATAAGTTCATGGAGGATAGGTGCATCAATGGCTATTAGTCAAGTTGGTCAGGGACGTAACCCCATGTACTGGGTGTCCCTAAACCTCTGACTGCTAGAACCTGGAACTGGACGACAGAGGATCGATCACTCGATAAATTGCCCTGTTCTGTTCACTCCCTCTGAAGCATCTGGTACCAGCCACTGTCGAAAGACAGAATACTGGGCTAGATGGACCACTGGTCTGACCCAGTTTGGCTATTCCTGTCTTCTTATGTTCTTAACCTCTTGATTCATTTTCTGCCAACATTGACAGGATTCAATTTTAGTTCACAGGAATGTTTGCAGAATATGTTGTGAACATTCTCTTTGGGGAAGGCACGATCTTTGTGTTCTGGGTAACATAGATAATAAATAATAATAATCTGTATCTGCATACATTCTCCCATTGGAGATGATCGCGGGATCAGCTTGAGAAGTATTTGAGGCTTTGGCAGTCCAATCAGGGTTCTGAAACATCACCACATGACTTTGGTGAGCTATCACACAGAGCTAAGGTCAAATACTCAAAGCAACAGTTGTGGCAAATTTCTCCCCTCCCTCCTTGGGCTGAGGTATAGGCCCATAAACCATGTGTTGACAGACTTTGGACAACTAATTCATAAGACTCCAAGTCGGATCACAACTAATTCACAACATAAAAAGAGGATAAATTTGTCCAGTAAATTCCTTTTAACAAATCATTCACCCCGTTCTAAAGGCCACCACTGCTTTCAGCCAACCGCAGGGGCATGGCTTTAGGAACAGACCTCACTTTGGCTCCAAAATGGCACCCAGCTATCCAGTTTCCCTAGTTTGGCTGTAGGCACTTGGACAGCCCTGACATCTATTGCATCCAGCACGGAAGTAGTACATATCCTCCTAGGCATATCTGACCCCATTTCCCTCCCCAGATACATACAGTCTCCCTCCCTTCAAGCTGCAAGTTCCCCAAAGCCTTCTGTAACAAGGGCAAGTGACACAGCAGTGCTGCTAAGAGACTGTTCTTTGTTTCCTAGCCCCAATTATATGACACAGTTACAAAAAGACTAATACCTCCATTGATGTGGCAGAAGTCTGTCTCTCCACTGATTCGGGTGACCACTGTTAGACTGTCACACGACAGTGACTGCTTGTCCTATGTAGCAACAACAATTGCTAGGTAGAGGCAAAGCTTCCATCAGAGCTAGTGTTGCTGTGGAAGGCTCAAATTTCCATACAGGATTCACCATGGTTTGGGCCCTACCAAATTCACGGTCCACTTTTGTCAATTTCATGGTCATAGGATTTAAAAAATCATAAATTTCATGATTTCAACTATTTAAATCTGAAATTCCTGGTGTTGTAATTATAGGGGTCCTGATCTAAAAAGGAGTTGGGAGCGGGGGGGAAGGGGTCGCAAGGTTATTGTAAGGGGGGACTGTGGTACTGCTACCCTTACTTCTGCGCAGCTGCTGGTGGTGGTGATGCCTTCAGAGCTGGAGAGCAGCGGCTGCTGGCTGGGAGCCCAGATCTGAAGGTAGAGCCACTGCCAGCAGCAGCGCAGAAGTAAGGATGGCATGGTATGGTATTGACACCCTTACTTCTGCGCTGCTGCCTGCAGAGCTGGGCCCTCAGTCAGCAGCCGCCACTCTCCAGCCGCCCAGCTCTGAAGGCAGCAGCGCAGAAGTAAGGGTGCATGGTATGGGATTGGCCATCCTTACTTCTGCACTGCTGCTGGCGGGGTGCTGCCTTCAGAACTGGGCACCTGGCAAACAGCCGCCGCTCTCCAGCTGCTCAGCTCCGAAGGCAGTACAGAAGTATGGGTGGCAATATCACGAGCTCCCTAAAATAACCTTGTGATGCCCCTGCAACTCCCTTTTGGGCCAGGACCCCCAATTTGAGAAACACTGGTCTCCGCTGTGAAGTCTGTTATAGTATAGGGTAAAAGCATACAAAAGGCCAGATTTCACGGGGGGGAGACCAGATTTCACGTTTTTTCATGGCCGTGAATTTGGTAGGACCCTAACCATGGTTAAAGCCAACAGTATTGCCATTCAGGCTGCTAGGTACCAGTGCTGGGGTGGATGAGTCTTTTTCATCAGATGCAAACATATAGCAGTTAATCCTCAGTTTAAACTCTGGTGTAGGGTTACCCAGAAGTAAATATTGCTTCCAAGTGGCATCCAGAAACCCTAGATATGATGCAGAGAGCACTGTATTTAAACATTGTATTGGACACACAGCTGTTCAGCTCAGCTATGGAATAATAGCAATACTTAAAATTTACATGATCTTTTTTATCCAAGGATCTCCAAGCAATTGCCAACCAACAAGGGCCAGATTTTGATTCCCTTACTCACACTGAGTACCTGAGTACTTTAGTAATCTCACTGGAAACAATGGGACTAAGGAAGGAGCAATGTGCTACTCAGTCAGAGTAAGGGTCTCACAATCTAGCCCCAAATAATTAAGCCTCAAGACCCCTGTGAGACAGGTAGTATTACCCCCATTTTATAGACAGACAAATGTAAAGGGAAGTCTTGTCCAAGTCTACAAAGAAAGCCAGTGGCAGAGGTAAGAATTGATCCCTGCTTCCCAGCTCCCTGCTCTCGCTAAAAGCAACCTGTTTTCTACATCCCTTTATGAATATGATGTGCCAAATAATTAGGAAAATGCTAGAGAACTGGAACTAAAGTAGAAGATTCTTTGAGATCACCAGATGAAAGGGGCTATATAAGCCCCAAAGTCTTATTCACAGAGCTGGGTGAACTATCTGCAAAGATCAGCTATAAAGCAAATGTAATCCCTTTTTTCAGTCATTAATTTTCCATGATAAGATGTCTCACTTTACAAACTGGCATGTTATTCGAAAATATCCAATGGATGGTTTTGCATGGCCCAAACCCAGCCAATGGGTCACCAGCAAACTATTTACTCTGATTGACTGTGTTATTTGCATCAAGTGATGATTATTGGTCATTGCCATTCAAACTCTGTGAGCAATCACTTCAGTCACATGGTGTTGTTTCTGCTTTTTGATTCAATGACTCCACAATTTACCAAAAGTTTCAAGATGGCCTCCTGAACATTCACACATGCACCATGACACTTTCTCCTTCTGTAAGACATGACACTTTCTCCTTCCGTAAACTTTCTTGTAAACAAAATGTTACTGATACACAGCAAATAAACAGAGTCGCCAATACAGTACTGCCAAAGCAAATCCATCAATGTTCTTCCCTGGTACACTCCTGCATACTTTCCTGAAATATACCTCTAGCTGTAATTATTAAAATTGCGAACAGTGCCTCGTTAGAGCTGTTTGCAATATTCACATACATTTGTTTTTCTAGAGCAGGGGTCTCAAACTTGCGGCCTGCAGGCCATCTGCAGCCCGCAAATCTCCCCAATGTGGCCCACAGGGCTCCAGCAGTTTTGGGGCCGGGTCTCTCCCTTGGCCCCACCTGCGGCCCCAGGCACTCCCCCGACAGGTGGTTTAAAATGGCCCGGGGCCCCGGCAGCACAGCAGAGCTGAGCGACATCTGCCTGCTCGCTCCAGTGGCTGCCAGCCCCTCCCTGCAGCCCCGGGGCAGGGCGGGGCTGTGCCTCCGCCCCAAGCACCCCTGTGGTCAATGGGAATCTGCAGGGATGGTGCCTGGGGGCAGCAGCGTGTGGAGGCCCCCCGGCCCGCCCCGCCTTGGAGCCCCAGGTAAGCGCCCCACCACCCGACCGCCTCCCAGAGCCTGCACCCCCACCCCCTTCCTGCTCCCAAACTCTCTCCCAGAGCCTGCAGCCCCTCCCCACACACCCCCTCCCACCCTCAAACTCCCTCACAGAGCCTGCACCCCCTTCCCACACACCCCAGCCCACAAAAGCCCTCCCAGAGCCTGCACCCCTCTCCTCTCCTCCCTCCCAGAGCCTGCAACCCCACCCCCTCCTCCTGCATCCCTACCCCCTGCCCCAGCCCAGAGCCTGCACCCAGCACCCAAACTCCATCCCAAAGCTTGCACCCCCAGACCCTCTCCCCCACCCAAACGCCCTCCCAAAGCCCAACCTCTCACCCCTTCTTCACCCAAACTCCCTCCCAGAGCCTGCACCCCAATCCCCTACTCCAGACCTCCCCCCCCACCCAAACTCCCTCCCAGAGCCTTAGGCAGGTGGGGGGTGGAGTTTTTTTGGGGGGCAGAGTTTTGGGGGGTGGATTCTGGGTGGCATGGGTGACATTATTGACCCACTGGGAGGATTTGAGGACTGGCACTGGCCCCTGGGTAAAATTTCCAGAAGCACCTGAGGGTATGTCTACACAGCCTGCCCAGGTTGAAAGACCTGGGTTTGTGGGGCTTGTGTTAGTGCTCTAAAACTAGCTGTGCGGACAGCACTTCAAAGATGTGGACTGGGCTAGAGCTCAGGCTCTGAGGCCCGCCCCCGCCCCCTCCCTAGGCTTCAGAGCCTGAACTGAAGCCCGAATTGCAACGTCAAAGTGCTGCCTACAGAGCTCTTTCTAGAGCGCTAGCACAAGCCCGCAAATCCACGCCTGTCAATGCAGGCTCGGAGACTTGCTGTCATGGACTGCCTGCCGCAGGCTGTATAGATGTACCCCTAAGTGATTTAGGAACCCAAGACCCAATTTCACAAGTGACTTAGCTGCTTAGGATCCTAACGCTCACCGAAAGACAATGGGATATAGGCTCCTTAGGTGCGTTTGAAAATTTTACCCTTTATTTTTTGTTCCCTACAATTTTTGAACAACCGTCCAGAGTCACCTACAAATCAGTGCTGAAATGCATTTCCTGTGATTCAAACTGGTTTGAAAAGTCCCCATTCATCTTCTCCCTGTTTGCTATAGCGAAGCAAACACTCATCCTGCCCACCCCAAGCTTATCAGCTGCCGGACATTAATTTGAGTGCTATGGGAAGTTTCATTTCCTGTTTCTAGTGCCGCTTGAAACGAGGCTAGCAGCATTTGTAAGAAGAAAGTCATTTTTCTAATTCTTATTAACGCTTTGGAGAGCTCCAGGACAGGTCAGAATTTCCAGAGGGCTCAGAAGCTGCAATCAGGTCCCGATTTTCAAGAAAGCTCAGGTCCCGATTTAGGCAGCTAAATAAGTAGCCAGATTTTTCACAAGAACTTAGCACCCAGCAGCTTGTATTGGGAACATTTTTGTCAGACTCTTCCAGTTTGGGGATTAAAAAACAGAAAACATTTATAAAAAAAACACCACCACCAAAATGGTTTTGAAAAAAAACAAACTTTTTTTTTGGTTTCTGGTTTTTCAATGGGAAACTAACGTTTTCATGGGAAATTTTGATGAAAGAAATCACGTTTTTAAAAATTTCCTGTGGAAAATAACTTGCCTTTTCCTACCAGTTTGATTCTTTTGAAAGAGCTACCCCTAACTGTGGGTGTTGAACATTTTTGAAAGTCTGGTTCAGTTTCTGTCTCTCTGTAGCTATAGACTGGTATAGCTTCCTGTCCAAGAAATGGGCGTATTAGTGGAAATACGTTACATTTTAAAATGAATTCATTCTAGTCAATGAATGAATTCTACAAACTGAGCTAGTGGATCTATGTAAATTAGGGAAATCCTACCATGGCCTACACATCATACACCTGTATGCCTGGATATTAAGAGTGTGGAGATGAAGAACATCTTGTCGGGTATCAATTTGTTATGTGTGCTACTGTACCTTAAAGAGATGATGCGTTTAGGCACTGATCCTGCCCAGTGTAGGTGGGGAGCATTACACATGTAAGTGAAAGGTAAAATAGTGCTAAACAGGAAAGGAAGAGAAGGGGAACCCAGCCCTGTATTAATGAGAGCTGTGCTAAATGGCTACCAAATTATTCCTGCTGAGTAGCGAGTGCATGGCCTATACCTCAGCCATTCATTGCATGAGGAGGATCAAAGGTACGCACAGATTTCCTCAGACATTCCTGCCACTCTCTGCCCACCCCCGGCCAATTTCATTACTCTGGGTAAGAGGACAGGTGTATGAGGAGGTGGGGCCGGAAGCTTATTCCCATTCAGTGTGGAGGCCATGTGCCCACATGTCACCTCCTCCACTCAGACGACTGCTATAGGCCGATCACCTCACCCAGCCTCCCGTGACCTGCTCAAGGACTTGCGGGACCAGGACCTTAGTCAGTAAGCAGTGAGGAGAAGAACCCAGAGAGTTCCTAGCAGACGCAATAATCACTGCAGCAGGTGGGTGCACACATGCTCTGTTAGTAACATCACATCACTTCATTAGCATTAGGATCTAGACCCTAGAGGCTGCTGGCCCGTCCCCTCAGCCCAGCAAGGAGTGACACCATGCCCAGGGTCTGGGTCAGGCCCCTTTCCCAGGATTTCAGCTGTACTTCTTCCACATCAAACTAGCACAGCGCATCAATCATCCCTTCCCCCAGCCTGGGGTCTTTTACAGAGGTGTCCGTCTGTCTATTCCAGTCTGTTTATTCTACTCCACAGGCTGCCTGCCTGAGAGTCATGCCGTGCTCCGGGGCCTCCTGCAGGAGCCAGCCTGCTTCAGTAGCAGTCTCCCCTTGACCCGAAGGTGTGTGACAGGTCAAACCTGGGACCTTACTGTGACTGGCAGGAAACGCTCCCTTTCCTAGGACATGTGGCATGGACCGTCAGCTCCTGCTTTTCTAGGAGGAGCTCAATCCTGACTGACGATGTACCTTCAGAATCCCCAAGCATACAGAGTGAAGTATCTGTACTAAGAACCTACCTCCCACGGGCCCTCACAGGTCTTACGCAGTTACGGCAAGCTATCCCAGAGATTTCCAACCCACTGCTGAGTGACCTCTCATCAAGCTGCAGGGGTTAGTTTGGGGGTCAGATTATACATTTTGAGGGGCAGGGGTGATGCTTCGTATGGTGCCGTGTACAATACAACTCTGATCCTGACTGGGACCTCAGAGTGGTTACTCTACCACAGTACACATGGTACAGAGGAAGGAGAAAAAGTAGCCACAGGTTTAAAACAGACACATATCCAGGAGACGTAAGTTCAAATCCCAGCAATCAGAAGAATGAAATAGCTACAGTTGGACTGCACACATGTTCAAGGTATATTCATGAATCCTACTAGGTACATTCTGAAATATCGCCAAAGATAAATCACCTCTTACATTTCCATATGTTGCCTTTTATCCTGAAGCATGTACTATCAACCTACACTGACATGCAAACTACATATGTGTGAGTCACTTCACCCATGACTGAAGCACCGCCATCTCCGACAGCAGTTTAACATCACCCAGCGATGATTTCAGAATCGAAGAACAGCGTGCGTGCAACTGACACTGCAGAGAGAATTTTAGGTAGGCAGAATGTTGTTCCTGGAGCTGAAATTTGGCCAGGACATGATGGTTAACGTCTCAGAAGGTGTCATGGGATTATTAAGGACCACAAGCGACCCTGACAGTGTGGCCCCAGCTCCATTTTGGAGCACTGGTCCTGCTCTGACACAGAGTGAGGAGTGCCAGCTAATGAATCACTGCCAGCACTTCCTGCAGCACCCTGGAGGTCTCCCATTCTCTAAAGTCTTGACCCAGGTTGATGCTGCTTAGCTTGCAAGATCCAAGAGGATCCCAGCACAAAGTACCCGAATAGCAGAGAGCTTGCTACAAGCCCAATTTACTTCATATGGCGCAGAATTCAGAGTTGTGGCAAATGCTGCTATCAGTGGATATAATTTATTACCTGCACAAGAAGTTCCAGCTTCCTGTCATCGAGGAGGTGCACTTGACATCGGCGGCCCTCCGTCATCTGCAAGAGAGAAGCAAACTATGTTTCAGGGTGCTTCATTTACAGGCTTGGCAAACATCGAGAGCTGCCGCTAAAGCACTGCAGGCATGCTCCCTTGAAGCCCTGTCCCAGCAAAGGGTTTCATTCCTTGTTTTCCCTTCCCTGGCACCAGGAAAAGAAAAGGTTGCATGAGACAAAGAAATAACACCCTTCCAACTTTCACTGCACAGCGCGGCTTTGACTCAGCTACAGAGAGCGGATCGCTCCAGCGTTGAAAATGAGGCCAAGGTGCGGAGTGAACGAGACCGCTAGTCCTGCACCGACTACGAGAAACAGCCCAGACGTTTCATACGTCTGCCCCCGTCTTTGGTGCTTTGCTTGGCCAATAGGCAGTGCCAGGGGAAACTTCTGTACAAGTTACAAGGAAGTGGTTGATGCATCATAGCAAAGATTCAACCATAGCTGAAATAGTTTAAAGGCTGGCAGGTCAAGTTCTTCCATGGTGTAACTCTACTGAATTCACTGGCGTTACATCAGGGATAAATTTGGCCCTGGATCTTTCCCACCTGCGCTCATCCACACTAGAAAGTTGCACCAGTTTACCTACACCGGTGTATAATTAAACTGGTACTACACCCCCAATGTGGACACAGCTATATTGATTTAAAGGTGCTTTATACAAGTACAGCTATTCCAGCTATTCACAGACATAATTATACCACTAAAATTTAAGTTTCAGAGTGGTAGCCGTATTAGTCTGTATCAGCAAAAACAATGAGGAGTCCTTGTGGCACCTTAGAGATGAACAAATGTATTTGGGCATAAGCTTTCGTGGGCTATAACCCACTTCATCAGATGCATTGAGGGAAAAATACAGGAAGCAGGTATATATTTTACAGCACATGAAAAGATGGAAGTTGCCTTACGAAGTGGGAGGTCAGTGCTAACGAGGCTAATTCAATTAAGGGGGAAGTGGCCTATTCTCAACAGTTGACAAGAAGGGGTGAATATCAAAGAGGAAAATTACTATTGTAGTGCTAACGAGGCCAATGCAATCAAGGTGGATGTCGCCCATTTCCACCAGTTGACAAGAAGGTGTGCATATCAGCAGAGGGAAAATTTACTTTTTGTAGTGACCCATTTAAAACGTAAGTGTAGACCAGGCCTCTTCCAAACTCATGTAGACTGTGGTTGCATTGAAATGCATGAGAGTACTTCCATGGAGTCAGGGAAGTTTCTCCATGGTCAGCCGGGAGTTTTACAGAGTGCCCCTATGGACAAGCCACTATGACCAAACGTGTGCGATCTCTATGCACTGTTAGGCATTCAGAATCCGATTCAGCAAAGCACTGAAATAAATGCATAACTTTAAACATGTGAATAGTCCTATTGGCTGTCAGGGGGATTTGTGTCTAAGTCATGTAGGGGCTTTTGAAACTTCCAGTCCTGTATTATACAGACACTCCCAGGGAGTAAGGCAGTAGCTTCGTTACTCCCTTTAAAGTCAATGCAAGTCGTACAGGGAAAGCCCCATAGCAGCACTTTCAAAGTTGACTTTTTAAGGGTAATGCAGAATTAAGAATATTCTTATCTTAAGGCCAAGGCAGATTTCTGTGTATTGAGAGGATTCTATACACAATTCAATAACATTTCGTGCCCTGACAAGCTCTGTAGGTGTTGCCGAAACAGAATCCTCAAATATCTGCCAGAGTGAGCTACAATCTCCCCAGGATGCATTCTTCACTGTGCATCTGGGGTCTTATACCTGGAAAGCAGATACTTCCTCCAGGACTAGCTCAGCTCTACGTATGGGAGATAGCAGAGCTCACTAAGTTCAGAGGCCTTCTTTTAGAGAACCAAAGCAACCAGGATACTTGAGCCCAATGGGTTAAGCAAGGACAGCTTTGCCTTTAGATCTGAGTTATCAGGATTCAATGGGTTTAAAACCACACCCTACTCCAATTTCACAGAGCACTCTGTGACATTAAACTCCTAAAGGTGAGCTTTATAATCGGCAATATTAATCAAAGGCACCTTTTCTTTTCAGTTACCACCAACCCAGGAGATTTATCACCCCGGGCATGTACAAACATCACTCAAAACCCTGCAGGCTTTGTCTGTGTTGCTAGTTATACCAGAACATCTTTTGAATACCAACAATGCTAACTAATTCCCGTTTCTTAGGCACAATTGGAGCTCTGGCATCCAACCCAAAGACAATCCTTTGTAAAACAAGACTTTTCATAAATGTTAATTGGTTACCGCCATGGCTACAAACGGTCTTGCTACAAGATATTTCTCTGGTAAGTAATGGCATGCAAAATATTGCTCTACATTGGTTATGTTGCTTGGTGAGTGAGATGTGCATTATAAACCCTGTTGGTATTTAAATGGTTTTCAACTCAGCTGTAAAGATGTGCTCTAGGCTTGCCATCTAAGGCCTCAGAAAAGAAGGAAATGTGTGTGTCCCCACTTTTTCCCCATAGATCTCAGAGTGCCTTATGTAGTATTCCTGAGCAAGCAGGGACTCTCAGGTTTTACTAAAAGGCTTTCATTTAACTGTTCCATCAGCAACTTAATGGGGGAGACTGGATTCAATGTCTTACTTGGAGAACTTCAAAATAGTCTGTCTCCATGTCTCTCTCTAGCCTATTTCCTGTCCGACACCTGCAGGGTCCACAAGATAGTGCTATGCCACACCTAAAAAAGGTGGAGAAGCATGTATATTCCAGTTTTACCTGTTCAATTAATTGCGGCAGAAAACTGGTAAGGGACTTGCTCAGGGCCACATCTTGAAGCAGTGGCAGAGACAAAAATACAATCCAATGCCCCTGACATGAAAGTGATCCATGCCCTGTTACCCAATCCCAGCTTCTGGCAAACAGAGGCTAGGGACACCATTCCTGCCCATCCTGGCTAATAGCCATTGATGGACCTATCTTCCATGAATCTATCTAGCTCCCTTTTGAACCCGGTTATAGTATTTGCCTTCATAAGATGGTTTTTTGTTTTTTAAATGTGCAGATATTTTTGGTTTTGCACTATCATGGCTCAAAAAAGGCTCAGTTTTCAACTGGAACTTTATAGCTTCCTGCTCCTGAATTTTGTAACCTCCTAGTTAAGTTTTGTTAGTAAAAGACTTCCCAATGCAAACAGATGGTATCCTGGAATTCAAAAATAAGTTACAGATATTGTGCATGACACAGAATCTCAATTAGTGTTGTGCGAAGTGTTGTGCATATTTTGATCACCTGCAGAGATGAGAAACTGTCGGAAAAGTTAATGTATCTTTGGTTTTTGCAATATTGCTTATCACCAGAGCATCTGAGTGGCTTTCATGTTAGACTGGCCATTGCAAACTACCTAGCAGACTTGAAGGGATATGTAATAGTTTATATATAGTATGATCACACAGTACATATATCAGGGTGGACTGATTTTAAATTAAGGCAATATAAATCACAACTTTAATCATGATTTAAATTACCTCATGAAAAGCCATGATTTAATGAATTGATTTTAATCAAGTTTTCCTTTTGCACTTCAGTTCTTTTCTAAAGAAAGGTGCATTCTCATTGGTTGATATCATCATTAAAACTTGTTGATTTACAACAAAATAGAGCATTTACACTAGATCTGGCACATAATTTTGCTACATAGGAAATATACTATAACTATATACATTTATATAAGCAATTATGTAGCTTAATATTCTCAGATGCTTATTAAGTGTCCATTTTTAGTATGTTAGAAAATGATGAATGATATATTGCTTATTTACTAGATAATCAACTTTTTGCTCCTGCTTTGTGTCAAACTTACTGCATTAAGGTGGTAACTGGAATTTAATTGAACACACAAAACAGCATATACAATTTATTTTTATTAAAGAAAACAACCTAAAGTGTTTTGGCTATATAAACTTTTCTTATGAAAACATGTTTCACATAACAACTAAATGATTTATTAAAAAGAGGGATTAACTGTAGTCAGTGAATAACACTGATTATTTCAGGTCAGCCTGGGAAAATTTTCAAATATGCCTAAGTGAAAGTGGCTGGAGCTTAACTTCCTATTTGCCTAAATCTCTTGAAAATGACAGTGTCTCCTAAGTTACTTAGGCTGACCTACTGTGCATTATTTATAAAGCTTGACCTCAAAAGTTAGATGATTTCCCCCTTGATTCTTTCTTTATATACAAAAAGCAGATTTTAACTCAAAGTGTTTGATCAGGGCTCCTGGATTCAGCATCTTTATTTTTTATTGAAATGTTTTAATGGGATTGTAATAAGTTTAGGCCTTCACACATTTTGTATTAAATTCAGATTTTAAATATAAACCTGTTTAAAATTAAAAGAAAAAATATAATTTAAATAAAACCAAAAAAATCTGATTTAAATAAAAAAATTGATTTATTTTGATTTTGTCAAAAAAATTCTCAATTTTTATCCATCCTGATATACATGTGAAGAGCAGGGCGGGTTCCTTCACAGTTCATGCCCAAGTTTTATAGTATCAGTAGATTCCTATGCTTCATATTGTTTCTGAGATTGGAATCACAGTGTAATGAACTGGCTAATGGGCATGGGTACTGCTGCCCTCTACTGGGCAGAACCAGAACTTTTTAGCTGACTGTCATAGGCCTTTTACTGTGACCACAAATGGAGATTTTCCTTGAGCTTATAAGGAAAGGAGGATTTGGAGCAGGAGGAGCTGAGTTCTAGTCCTACTGTTGTCTTCAAATTCAGTGTGGCTGAGATGTGCAGCACTGTGATAGCTGGGAAGTTGCTACATGCCCAGAGATTTCTTACAGACTTTTCCCTAAGATCAGGACCCCAGGCTAAGTGTATTATGTGTTTTTTCTTTCCTCTGAAGCAACAGGTACTAACCAGTGAAAAAGGCAGGACTACCAGACCAGTTATGAGCTAAGGCATTATGGCAATGCCCATATTCCTGCCGGTTTCCAATTCCACAAGGGCACCTGCTCACACTGAAAGCTATTGTCCAGCAACAAAGTAAAACAAGCTCTATTAGTGTGTTGGAGTGAGAAGCAGGAGTGTTTCATGGTACTGAAAGAGAGAACTGATCCAGCACATTCTGGCTGCACTGAGGCTGCTGCGTCTGACCCTCCACAAAGTTGCAATTCCACAGTGTCTGCTCCTCTGGGCCGGTGGCTCCATGGTCTCTCAGGAGATGAACCAAGGAGCAGCTTTGGATTGTCACATAACAAGAGAAGAGAAATCAATGCCAATGCTCAACAGATGGAACCAGGGAGCAGGAGGTCACTAACCATTAACAATTGCTCAGTGGCAGAGGCGTTTGATGGGGGAGCCTGCAAAGAGTGGCACAAGGTCTTTAAACTCCATCAATAAGATCTTGCTACTATGAGAGGGCACAGGGGGAGCTCAAAGCAGAAAGGGAGGCTGGGGACTTACTTTCCCTTAGCTACTAAAAGCATTTGGAGTATTCTGGGGGGGGGGGGGGGGAGAGAAGATTAAGGAAGGGAGGATTATGGGTAGAAGACAAGTATGCTTGATGGTGAAGGGAAACATGTTTGAGCATAAGAGATTGTTCATGAACAGGGATCCTAGAAATCCGTTTGCCATGGAAAAATACAGAATTTGCATTTTTAGTTTTTACGTTTTGTGAAAAAATAAAAACATATACAGTAGAACCCCATATATCCGAGCTTCCGTTATCCAGCTCTCTGGATTAACCGAAGCGGGGCTGACAGCCCAAGCCCTGGGCAGCAGGGCTTGGGCTTCAGCTGAATTGCAATTCTATTAATTTTATTTTATTATAATGATTGATGGCACCAATAGGCTTTGAACTTGCTTAAAAATTATAAATATATCAATAAAATGTTATGGTCAACTGATACCTATATATATTGTGGCTAGGATAACTAAAGTTCAGCATTTCATTTTAATCACAGAAAAACACAGATTCTTATGTTTTTTTATCAGAGAATTTTGGGGTTTTTTATAATGGAAAACTAGGATCTCTGTTCATGAATACTTCAAAGCTGGACTTTGTTCTGAGCTGGGCAGGAAATTATGCACCGGAGTGTCATTGTAATACTGCAGGATTTATTACTTTCACATTCAGTTCAAGAGTTGTACCTGCTGCTTGCCAGGGAGAGCATCTGTTTGGATTTCATTAATTTGTGGCAAGGCTTTAGGCTCAGATCCTCTGAGGTATTTAGGCTTCTAACTTCCAATGGATGTTGGGAGCCTAAATACTTTGAGGATCTGAGCTTTTAGTGCCTATGTATTAGCAAGAGTGTTGTAAGCAAGATCTGAGAAATAATTCTTCCATTCTACTCAGCACTGATAAGACCTCAGCTGCAATACACTCCAGTTAAAAAACTGTCCAATTCTGGGCACCACATTTCAGGAAAGATGTGGACAAATTGGAGAAAGACCAGAGGAGAGCAACAAAAATGATTGAAGGTCTAGAAAACATGACCTATGACGGAAAATTGAAAAAATTGGGTTTGTTTAGTCTGGAGAAGAGAAGACTGAGGGGGGGACATGATAACAGTCTTCAAGTACATAAAAGGTTGTTAGAAAAAGGAGGGTGATAAATCATTCTCATTATTCACTGAGGACAGGATGAGAAGTAATGGGCTTAAATTGCAGCAAGGGAGATTTAGGTTGGGCATTAGGAAAATCTTCCTGTCAGGGTGGTTAAGCACTGGAACAAATTACCTAAGGAGGTTGTGGAATTTCCATCATTGGAGGTTTTTAAGAAAAGGTTAGACATACACCTGTCAGGGATGGTCTCTCTTTCTCTCTCTCTCTCCCTCTCCGTGTGTATGTGTACATGCGTGCGCATGTGCGTATATATATATGTATAAAAAATCTCTGAGGCAGTGTGGTCTAGTGGGTAAAGTACTAGACTGATACCTAGGTTCAATTCCTGGCTCTACTGCTGGCATGCGAGGTGACCACAGACAAGTTACCTCACCTCTCTGCCCCAGTTTTTCCATTTTTAAAATGCGGATAACTATACTGACCTCCTTTGCCAAGTGCTTTGAGATCTAGGGATGAAAAGTGCTACGTGAGAACTACGTACATATTTGTTCATCCCAGAGTATTTCATCACAGCAGAAAGTAAATTCCTCGTAAAAGTTACTTGCTGACTCTCTTAGATCTTTGCCTTTTGCATTAAGGAAAGATTTTCTAGCTACCTTTGTTTGACATCAACATAAAGCTTTAAATCTCATTTGGCGACGGCTGCCCAAATATTTACATAGTGCGTTTCTGAGGAAAGTATTACGTAGAGAGGCTGGCAGTTGTTTTGCACTGTTATGTGAACTATTTTAGCAGCTCACCTCTTCTCCATTCATCTGGACTCTAACACCCAACACTGGCTCAGAGAGTCCTACAGACTGTCCCCAACATACCCTGGAAACACACCAGAACACTCAGTTAAATTCTGGTCACAGGTCAGCCTGCCAGTAAATTACCATGAGTGCGCACTGCTCACAGAATGGTTGGATTCAACACAAATAATGTTCTTTAAAAAAAAGAAACAGTTGCAACGTGATTCCTTTTCAGCTGCTCTTCAAAAAAAAAATAAAAAATCCTGTAGGTGAAAACTGCCACACTAAATAACTCAAAGGCACAAAATGCAAATGCTATCTACAGTGGCAGTTCTATAAATATCCCTGGCACATTTCATTAGCAGTTGACTGCAGAAATAAAGAGGATACAGTGTATTCTTCCGTGACTCAAATAAAAAATTATAATTGGAAGCAGAATATTTCCTAAATGCTTGCTGCATGTACAGGAGGTAATTACTGTACTGAATACACAAAACCTGTGTCACCGGAGCCTCTTGTTTGGACAGGAGGAAGGAGAGATTGATTCCTTGATTAAAGGGATACTATTGGCTTAAAAATCATGCTCCTGTCTGAAAACTTTTAACTGACTTCTGGTACAGGGACTCCTAAATTGCTCGATCTGGAAGAGATGAGAGAGAAAAAATATTTTGGTTTACTTTGTGCTTTTACCAGCACTTTGGCCCTCATTCAAGAAAGCACCTCTGTGACAAGATGGACGGGTGCTTCACAAGCCCCAGCGTACAAGGGGTTAACCCAGACCCCTGCTTGTTGGCTGACTGGCGTAAGGATACAAAAGTAGAAGGGAAGTGACTACCTTGGGGAACAGTGCGACCTTCCCCTCCCAGCTGGCTAAGAAGCCAGAAAAGTCCCAGGCCTTTGAGATCTATTGTTCTGAGTGACTTGTTTACTTTTGGAATCCTTTGTCTTGTGACTTATTAAAAGGAAGCCCCGAGAAAAAGGACTGAGAGTCATTCATCTTCCCCAGTAGGTTGGCCCGCTGGCCCACAATCCCTATTAGGGAAAACACTTACGCATGTGTTTAAAGTGAGGCACGTGTTTACATGCTTTGAGAATCAGGGCCTTTGTGCACAATCATTTTCACTGCTTTCCTTTGTACAGTCTTGTAGTCCGGCATTTGCCCCTGTTGTTTGTATGCGTCTTTTATGAAGCAACAGGGGAGAGAAGAAATGTTTTCAAAAAAGGAAAAAGTGATTGTAGAACTACAAAAATTGACACAATTGGAAATACTTCTATCACTTAGGGCTTAACGGACTACAGTCCAAGATGACAGCATCTCTGATGTTTGTAAACTGCTCTGAGATCCCCAGATAGAAAGCAATACAGAAATGCAACACAGAAAGCAATATAGAAATGTTCTCATATTTGTTCTATTATTATAAAATACGTAGGATCTTTGGTAGAAGAGGCTAGTGATGTTTAGGAACCAGTGACCTAAATAATATTTTAGCAGCAAGTCCTACGAAGTCCTGGTGCCATTTTGGAGTCAGAACACACTAAACCCAGGGGCACTCTGTGGATTAATCTTCTTTCATTCACAGCTATTCATGCTGTTCTTCTTTACCAAGAATGCTATTCAGCAGTCTGTGCTAGAAGAGGTTAATTGTAAGCCTGGTGGTTCTTCCCGAGGAAGGATGATGATCTTTGTTCTCTAAGCCCTGTCCTCGAGCATTGGCCATCTACTAAAAGTCTTTCTGTAATGGAACTGACTAGGATCTATGGCACCCCTTTAAAGCAATGGCAGCAACAGGCAGCATCCCTTTTAAAGTTAATGACAACCTTAATGGTGATAGTAGACGTAAAATTAGGTATGAGCTCATAAAACACGACAGTGTTGAACGTGCCTCGTATCCTCTAAAGCTGAATATAGGTAAATAGTTAGTTGGGAAGGTGCCAGCAGGTGGCACTGAAAAATACGTAGTATTGTTCCTGGGTTTTGTAGGCTATCTGCAACTTATGTGTAATGCAGACGGCTTCCTTTGCGCTGCGTTTTACAGCAGTTCTTAATGGTAAGAAAACAACCCACAGTGAGACTGTGAGTTTCATACACTGAGACCATTACATCCCAGACCAGGGGAGTGACCTGACATTGGTGCAGTGCCAGTTACAGTCCTGGCCCTTTAAAATTCCTCCTCTCCTGCAGGAAGGGCATGGCGGTGGTGTGGCTATAAACAGGCCTTCAGCATTATTCAATGGACTTCACCTGGCAGGGCAGGGCATCCTCGGCACAACAGACAGTATTTTAAAGGGCCGGGAATGCGGAATAGTGCAGACATTTCTGGGACTGTCAATGCCAAGAAGATAGCAACAAATAAGATGGAATTTAAGAGACCTATAACAAAAATGAGTAAGTGGGTGGTTAGAAGGATTGACTTCTTGGGAGGAAAGATTAAAACACAAAATATGTATAGCCTAAGGGGAATAACTTAACTATCTGCAGGATGGGAACAGCAACAAGGGGAGAAATCATTATGGGCTATCGGTGGAGTTAAATAGGAATAACGGGATGAAATTAAACAAAGAGCAAATTTAGATTGAATACCAGGAGTAACATGTTCCCTCGCCTGAGGGTGCGAGTGTCCTCTGTCCCCAGCACTTCCGCTCTATGCCTCTCCTTAGGTTTTGAGCAATACTGCCCCAGGAGCTGCTGAGTTCACTATTTTACCTTGACAGCTGCCAAAAGAAGTCTTGGCCTACAGCGGGATCCTTTTCTTCCTAACGCAGGGAGGGTACCATTCATGCCTATGTAACTCAGGGTATGTCTCCACAGCAACTGCAAGGCGCGACTGGGCACCCCCAAGCTAGCTTTGACTGAGCTAGCTCATTGGCAATAGCACTGTAGCCGTGGCAGCACGAGTGGCAGGATGAGCTAGCTGCCCAAATACAATACTGCCTGGCACTGTGGGTACGGAGTCGGGAGGTTACTCCATGCTGCTGCGGCTATGCTGCTGTTTTTAGCAACTAGTTGGATCAAAGACACCCAGCGGCTCCCAAGGCACTTACACACTTTTGAAAATCTTCCCCAAGTGATTTTCTCCACAGGTTGTTTCTTCCACAAACACCAAGGGATGTAAAGGCCCAGATTCAACAAAGCATGTGCTTACACCCTTTTGTTTATGATAGGCCTTGCTGAATAGGCCTTAATAGGCTGATAGGCCTTCCTTGGAAGTTTTTAAGGTCAGGCTTGACAAAGCCTTGGCTGGGATGATTTGATTGGGGATTGGTCCTGCTTTGAGCAGGGGGTTGGACTAGATGACCTCCTGAGGTCCCTTCCAACCCTGATATTCTATGATTCTATGAATCAGGTCCAAGTGAACATTCTCCGTCTGTCTCCTTATACCCTTATGTCCGTTTACAGTACAAAGCCGAGATTCTCAAATGTGAAGACCTAGCACGCCACATCTAAAACTGAAACTACTTAGTATTTGACCTTGTAGTTAGAATGGATTCTTAGTCTGACCCTGTACTTTAAGCCAATCAGCGTACTACCCAACAGACTTCTGAATCGGCTCATCAGTGGTATATGTTTGAGAAACGCTGGCCTCAAGGGCCTACTTTCAACAGTATCCTGAGATAAGGAATTTCTTTCCTGGACATGCCGGTTTCCTCACCAGAATGATTGCTATGTTGTTTTATGTCACCGATCGCTTTCCTCTCTGAAAATAATATGTGTCTATATTCTTTTGAAAAACAAAGGAAACCTGGACATTCCACTCCCCTTTCTTCCTTTCACGAATCTGACATTGTTTCAAAGCATCGGGGTATTTTCAATATTTATGTTTTGCCGATTCAATTATTTCACCCACCCACCCTTCAAACAGACCCTGCCTAGGAAAACAGGTTGTGTGGGCTAACGCATTTTAACAACACCCATTTCCAAACACTAGTATAGCGAGAGTTTAACCCCTTTAAGGCATGTTAGTCAGCCTAGGTTCCAGGGCTACGGTGGACCATGAACAGCTAGCATGTTTTTCATCATGACCTATTTTCTTAGTCTGAGACACGGCCAAAGATTCATTGGTCACAGGGTCAGACCTCTCAAATGCTGCTCAGTTTGCAAAATACTCTGCATTTGGGTTCGGACCCTGAAAATGCTTCTTCCTTCCCACGTGCATGGCTCCTTACCATATAGGCTTCCATTCAGCAAGGCAGTTAAGCACATGCTTAACTTTAAGCACCTGCTCAAGTCCATCTTGCAAAGTTAAGCATGTGCTTAAGTGCTTATCTGGATCCGGGCCGTGCTGCCCATCCAGCCTTTTCTTATGGTTGGATCTGGGAAGTGTTTGTTGCTCCTGTCTGACGTCTGTACTTTTAATGTAATTGTTACAAACACCTCAAGATGATAAGAGCTATAGAAATGGAATAAATAATAAATAAATGAATGATCTATCCTGTCAGGACACCTGCTCCACCCTCTGCCAGCTCAGGATTGTTCCCAGCATTACATTTTCCTCATGCTTTGTCCAGACTAGGTTAAAATGAGTCAAGTGATGGGGCTTCCATCACTTCCCTTGGGAGACTATTGCACAGGCTAATAGATCTAATAGATCAGTTTCTGCCTAGAGCTGACTGCAACTGCTGCTAACAGAGGGAACCCTGAAGTCACTCAGAAATGTTCTGCTCAGCTGCTTGTGACTCCTGACTGCGAAGTTGACATGCTGTGCGTACCGAATGCCGGGAAGTGGCTTTAGGTGTCTTGGAAGACACTTGATCAATGTGCCAGCTTAACACGGAAATGTAAAGAGCAAATGCTACCAATGCTCTGCTTTCTGCGAGCATTGCAAAAGGGGGAGGGAGGGGGGGCATCTACTAGCCAATGGAAGTGACATGAATGGACTTGACAGTGATACACTGTCCTTACTGCATATGTATGGGCTTCATGATGAATTATTATTTGTATGACTGTAGCGCCCAGAGACTGTAATGAGGGAGTGAGGTGCCATTGTGCCAGGCACCGGACAAACATGTAGTAAAAGAGACCTGAAGAGCTTACAATTTACGTTAATGACAAGACACAACAGGTGGATGAAAGAAACACACACTTACGTATATTGTAAGCTTCTTTGTGTCCTGTGTTTGTACAGCACCTAACAATGGGGTTCCTAGACACTTCAGCAGTACAAGTAAATAAGAAGAAGAAAGAGGTGAAGGGTTGGTTGGGAGGGAGGATGAAGAGTCTGAGAAAGGAGTATGTTTTTGCATAGATTTGCAGAGCATCCAACATTAGGGTGGTTGGCTGATGGGAGTTTCGAGCATATCTCTCGGTGTTTTGATACCTGGGGCCAGACATCACTTCCCCTCCTACACTCCCATATTAGTCCCAATTTTTAGTGTGGAAATCCCCACTGACCAAGAGACAGTGTGGTCTAGGGAACAGGACTGGGAGTCAGAGTTCTAACCTCTGTTTCACAACTGATCTGCTGCATGATCTTGGACGTTATGATTAGTTTGTTATCTGTATTACCATAGAAGCCCTAGTTATGGACCAGGACCTCACTGTGCTGGGGGCTGTACAAACAGAACACGCAGTGCCTGCCCCAAAGAGCTACAGTTTAAGTATAAGACAAGAGACAACAGCTGGATACAGACAGATGGGGAAGCGCAAGGAGTCACCATGATAGGCAGTAGTCTCACAACACCAGTTGTCAAGTGACTTCATTTCTTTATGGCCTTTACTACCCTTTTTCTGACTTGTCTACTTACATTGTAAGCTCTGTGTGTTTGTACAGTGCTTGGGACAGCGGGCCCTGATCTTGCTTAGGACATCTAGACACTAATGTAATATAATTAATAATAAATTATTTCCCCCCAAGGTGTTTGAGTAGCTGTTGACTCTTCTACGGCTGACTTTTAATTCTTTTTAACAAATCATCAAAAAAAAATCAAATCTTTTTGATGTCACCAGCCTTTTACCTCATCATGTTTTCCACAAATGTCTCCTGGTCTAATTCCTTTGTGGATGTGGACTGGGTGGTAATTTTTACAAGAAAACAAACCAGCCTAATGAGAAAACATTTGCAGGAAGTTTGGCTTAACTATATAGGAGAATAGGACAATTTCTTTGTGGTTGAAACTAATGTGATCTGCTGGAAAAAAAAAATCAATGTGGGTTCCTAGGAGACTGACCAAACTGACCTAGATGCTGGAAGCAACAGAATGTGTGAAATATTCTTGAAGGGCAAATCAGGACTTAATTCTTAAAATACCCATTTTAGTGCCATCTGTTGTGTTTATTGTACTGCTTCACATTCACACATTTAGGTGGTGTAGTTGCTTTTATTAGCTGAGTAGGCTGTTTAGGGTTATGCACAACACAGACTTTCAGTAACTGTACCATATATTTAATTCACAGGGCCAGATCTTCAGCTGGCATAAGAGGATGCTGCTTCATGGAAGTCAATGGATCGACACCAGATGATGGTATGCACCATAGCCCTGAAGCTGTGTATCAAACTGTATTACAAGGAGGATGGGGAAGCACACAGAGTGTATTGGGCTTAAGAATGGGGGACTTACTGCCAAAGTCCTGCATGCTTTATTAGAGGGAGGGCCAACCTGCAAACTTTGGCTACAGACTGGAATTTCTACCTGGAAGGATATTGGAACAAATGATTAAACAATCAATTTGTAAGCACCTGGAGGATAATAGGATTATAAGGAAAAACCAGCATAGATTTGTCAAGAATAAATCATGCCAAACCAAACTAATTTCCTTCTTACACAGGGTTACTGGCCTAGTGGATAGTGGGGAAGCAGTAGACGTGATCCATCTCGATTTCAGTAAGGTTTTTGTCACAGCCCCACTTGACATTCTCATAAGCAAACTAGGGAGCTGTGGTCTAGATTAATTTACTATAAGGTGCGTGCACAACTGGTTGAAAGAACATCCTCAAAGACTAGTTAGCAGTCATGGTTCACTGTCAAACTGGGAGAGTCTATCTAGTAGGGTCATGCAGGGATCAATCCTGGGTCCAGTACTATTCAATATTTTCATTAATGACTTGGATAATGGAATGAAGAGTATGCTTATAAAATTTGCAGATGACACCAAACTGGGAGGGGTTGCAAGCATTTTGGAGGACAGGATTAGAATTAAAATGACTTTGAGAAACTAGAGAATTAGTCTGCATTCAACAAGTTGAAATTCAATAAAGACAAGTGCAAGGTACTACACTTAGGAAGGAAAAAATCAAAGGCACATCTACAAAATGGAGAATAACTGGCTAGGTGGTTGCACTGCAGAAAAGGATCTGGAGATTACAGTAGATCACAAAATATGAGTGAACAATGTGATGTAGTCGCAAAAAAAGGCAACTATCATTGTGGAGTGTTTTAACAGGAATGTCTTATGGAAGACCAGGGAGGTCATTTTCCCGCTCTACTCGGCACTGCTGAGGTCTCAGCTGGAGTACTGTGACCAATTCTGGTCACCACACTTTAAGAACTTGATGATTACCTGTTCTGTTCATTCTCTCTGGCATTGGTCACTGTCGAAAGACGGGATTCTGGGCTAGATGGACCTTTGATCTGACCCTGTATGGCCATTCTTACGTAAGAAAGATGTGGACAAATTGGAGAGTCCAGGGGAGAGCAACAAAAATGAGAAAAGGTTTAGACAACCTGACCTATGAGGAAAGGTTTAAAAAACTGGGCACATTTAGTCTTCTGAAAAGAAGAATGGGGGAGCGGGGAGGGGAACCTGATAACAGTCTTCAAATATGTTAGGGGCTGTTATATAGAGGTCTGACTGTGCTCAATTGTTCTCCAGGTCCACTGAAGGTAGAACAAGAAGTAATGGACTTAATCTTCAGCAAGAGAGATTTAGGTTAGATATGAGGAAAAACTTTCAAACAATAAAGGTAGTTAAGCCCTGGAACAGGCTTCCGAAGGAGGCTGTGGAATCCCCGTCACTGGAGGTTTTTAAGAACAGGTTGGACAAACGCCTGTCAGGGCTGGTCTAGGTTCACTTGATTCTGCCTCAGCACAGGGGGCTGGACTAGGTGACCTCCTGAGGTCCCTTCCAGCCCTATATTACATGATTTTATGCAGTTTTGGTCTGGGCCTGTCTCTGTACTGTGGGCTGGACTGTGCCGCTCAGGCTCAGCTCAGAGCTGGGATTGCGGCAGAGCTGCCCTGCCCCAGGGGGAGCTCCTGGGAGGCATTATGACTCTTATATGGGCACAATACCTCCCCGAGGGGACGGTTCAGGACATGCTGCCCCTCTGCATACACACAGCGCTCCTGGCTGGGGAGTGCAGGCTGTGAGGTATGGTCCTGCCTTCTCCCCACCCTCCCTTGTGAGGCCCAGCTCCCACAGATGCGCTAGACCTGAGCAGCCTTTGCATTAAGGGAAGCGTAGGAGCCACAGGCAAAGCTAGGAGTGGAAATTTGGGTGGGCTCTGCCTTTCGGGTGGCCAGGCAATGACAGACTGTGCTATCCACCGGCCATGCCGGCTGGCTGTGCAGCCTGGCGGGGGCAGGGAGTGCTGGTCCCCTCGGCTGTGCCTTGACTCTGCAGCAGGGGAAGAGAGGGAGCCGTTGCCCCATTGCAGGGTATGGGCTGCTCGCCTTCACCTGGGGGCTCGCATCTCCTGTGGGCTGTACGGCCCCTGTGTGGGGTCGGCTCCAGCTGTGCTGCAGGGGCATGAACAGGGGGCGCAACTTGGCCCGGACTCTGTATTGAGTTGCCCAGCACAGTGCATCCTCTCCTGGGAGCTCTGCAGAGAGACCGGCCTCGCTGCTGCCTCCCGCCGTGCAGAGGATGAGCTGTGTGGAGAGAGCCACGGGCCAACGGGCAGCTCCCGAGCACCTGCTAGTTCAGCTTCTACCCCGATGCCACACCCTCCTCCTGGCCCTGGTGCTCCCAGACACGGGGCTTCACCTGCCGAGCTGGGCACGAGCATGGGCTGGCTCAGAAAATGGCAAGGCAGAGCTGAAGGGCAGGCCCATAGCTCCGTCCAGGAGTTCAGGTGCCTGAGTGACGCTCCGGGCCACTGTGGCAGCACTAGATCCCTGCTCAGATTTGGCTGGGCCTGGAAACAAGGCCACCCGTGGCTATGCCCCGGTAGGAGCTGCAAGTGTGGCCAGCCCTTTAGCAGATATGGGGAGGGGAAGACAGTTTGCTGGACACACAGCCAGTACCGCTACAGTCCCTGCTTCCTGCCCCCAGCAATGACAGGATCTTGTACTTGCGACAGCAATCACTTTACCCACCAGTGACGTGCACCCACTTCTGGAGTGAACCACAGCGGCTATATAACAGCACACAGCAACACTACACTACACCAGAGTTTGGGACAGGAATTGAAGAATACTATACACGGTTTGCAACTGACTCGTGCCTAACTTCTGCCACACTGATCCATTCTGTGCCTAAGCGGAGAGAGGCAGCAGAAGGGGCTGTCCCAGAATCTCTAAAACTAAAGAAAGACCATTTCAAGGAGTTTCCTCCTGTTCTCATGCAGCATGTTTGATGCAGGCCGAACTTTCTAATGCTTCCCAGATGCTTCTGGATGGCCTCCAAATCTCCACGGTCTCACTCAGGTATACATCTCCCCTCCCCCCATCCAATTTCATCTTGCTGCATGAGTCCAAGTGGAAGCCTTCTGTTGCCATGTCACTGTTTCCTAAATGGCTATAGAATTTCCCATGGCAAATTTCCCATCCCAAACCTCTCCAGAGTTTTTTTTAAAAAATCCCAACAAGTTTAACATCACAAGGGGCTATAGGAAGAGCCTTAGCAATTTGCTTTTCTCCAGCCTGCTTCATCATTGCGCTGTGCATGTGCGTATATAAACCAGGCACCATATCTTATTACAAATCCCCTAAGACACCCTCGTCCTCTACAGCAAATATTTCATTTGAAAATGAAGGGGTCCAATCTCCCCCTTGATACAAAAGCATACGTGGCAGTTGGGTACCATGGTGACAGGCACCCTAGAGAAACCCAACATAGAGTTTCAGCGATGCTAATAAGAGTTACCATTCATGTATATATCAAGGGCAAAACAGACCTTTAAAAAACAGTGTGATCTACAGTCTCTCGCTGACGGGAGTAAAGTTTCAGTAACAAATGAATATGGTAAAAACTGAAGAGATTCTCTGTGACATTGCATAGGGCAGGCGCATGCTGATAATAAAGGGGATGGAGTGGTTGTTTGGTTTGGGGATTTAGGAAGCTTAATTGAAAGTGCTGTTATGAAGATTTTTGACTACAAGATATTGTGCTGATTCTGAAAGCCATTTGCTTGATACAGCAGTTTTCACAGTAGACTTGTCCTATGCAAATGCTGTCTAACAGTATTAGGTTCACATGTTTTGCTGCTCTGCCATTGGCAGAGTTGTTCCTGACTATACTGGTGCTTTCAGCACAGAAGGAGAGGATACCGATGATACTTCAGTGTGTGTGGTATGGCTGTAGCCACACTGGAACCCATGTGGCTAGGAAACTAAAACAAGAGTGGATTTATTTTGATTGAGAGATTTTGAACTTCTAAGGAGGAAAACTCTAAACACAGGATCAAAGCCTTGCACTTTTGCCAGCACAGCATTCATTGTCTAAAAGCACTCACACATTCCTACAATAATCACATCGCGTAAGGACTTATATGGGACGAAATGGGTTAGAAATTGTTTTGAATAATTTCCAGCGTGTTTTACTTTTACAAATACTGCAGCTCGCCTTCTAGACTGGGTGTGAAGCATTGTAATAGTAATACTTCGTTTTTATATAAAGTTCTTCGTTTGGTGATTTCAGTGAACTTTACAAACTTCGCTTGATTAAGTCATACAACACCCTGGTGAAGCAGGTAAAGGACAAAAGGGTCACTTAGCCACCCAGCACGTAAAAGGTAGCCACCTCTGGGATGGAACGCAGCAACCAGCATGAGGCAACATTCCACAAGAGCAAAGACGCAAAGAAGCAAGCCATATCCAATTGAAAACTGCAGTGGGAATATAAAGCAGAAAGTGTCTAGTTGCCTGAAATGGAATTTGGAACATTCCTACTCTTATGAAAGTGCAATGGGCTCTTTAAGTACCAAAAGAGGCCAAGACCCTGGGTTCGGTTCTATCTTGTGTTTTAAATTCCTCCAGGGATTTAAAGAGGAGCCCCCTGGGAATACACTTATTGTACAGGGATACTTCATGGAGCTGCCAGCCCTGGAATAGGGGGTGTAGCAGGGAAGTGATCATGACCAGAGCACACCATGCTCCAGTGACTCGTCTGGTGGATGGCCCTTAGGGGGCTGTTGTAGCCAAAGAAGTAGGTCATCAGTCCCCCAGCTGCCCCATAAGGAGCCGGAATGCAGAGGTGGCTTGGAACAGAGGAAAAGAGACTCAAACCCTGGAGTTTGTATTTCATCAACATGACAGCGTCCCCCCACCCACCACACGGGAGCCTCTATTCCGTATTGAATCAGAGAGAAGAGCGCTTTGGCAGTCAGTTGTGGTCTCTAATGGATAGATCTCAATACCAGGAAGCCGGGACACCTAAACTCCACTATAAGGCCACAGAGAATCATTTCTCTTCTTCCATTTTTCCCTTCTGTAAAGTGGATAATATTGATACTCATGGACCTCACTTGGAAGGGGGCTTGGGAGGACTAAACAACTAGTGCTCATACTTTGCAAAATGCATGTGCCAAGAGGTTGTTAGGTACCCAGTCTCCACCACCACCTTCTGAAGCACCAAGGCATTGCCTGGTGGATTGCAATCCACATTTGATCCAGTCCAGCACTTCTTAGCCCTGGTGAAAGATCGCTGTGCCACCAGGCAACATCTTCAGGAGACGCTGTTGAACAGTGAACCTGTCTAACTCTTACTTTCCTTTCATATAAACCAAGACACTTCCCTCATCACCCCACTCCTCATCAGCCTTGTTCTCTGTCCTCTCCATGGCTGTCTATCACTGGCCTCTTTTCAGATCACACCTTGCTTGGTGTGATAGCCTCCTCCACTCCAGCTCCTGCTGCAGCTGTAGCATCCACTGCAGTGACTCTCCATCTTTTCTCTCCTGTCTATACCCTGTGGTTTTACTCTTCCTCTGCTGTTATTTAAGCCCCCAGGACTCTCCTGGTATTATACAAATACTAACCAACAGCAATAATCATCATCCTATTTCTCCTCCTCGCTGCAGTCTTTAAGTCTGTAAAATATGTTGGGGTACTGTTTGTATGGAAGATGCTGTACATCTAAAGTTGTGCTGTCATGTGTCATATCACCCGTAAAGGCTTGATCCAATGGTCACTGAAATCAATGGCAAGGCTCTCACTGATTTCAATGGATGTTGGTGGAGGCCCGATATGATTTGACAGTCAGCTCACAGGATGCAGTAGCTGAAAATTTTCACTCTCCATTAATAAATTCAGAGTACCTGGGGAGGAGAGCACTAGAAGATGCCTATCCGATCAAGAGTGGTTAATACTTCCTCACTAAACCAGTGATCACTCTTGTACCTCGCTTCATTTTCATAATGGCACAGGTACCACATTCCTAGCACGTGTCTTAAAAAACAACTTTACCTAGAGCACAAGGGTTTATTTCACCTTCTCACAGGGCTAGATCCAGCCAGCCTTACTCCTGCTGAGTTGACTCCTCACTTGCAGACTACGGTCAGGTCTACACTACAAACTTATAATCGGTATAACTACGTCACTCCAGGGTGTGAAAAAAAATCCCGGTGTCAACAGCGCTAGGTCGACAGGAGAGCTTCTCCCGTCAACATAGCTACCGCCTCGTGGGGAGATGGATTAACTACGCGGACGGAGAAGTTCTCCCATCGGTGCAGTAGCGTCTTCACTAAGGCATGACAGCGGTGCTGCTGCAGCACTGTACATGAAGACAAGCCCCCCGGAACTACTAATAGCAACTTCTACCATTTTCCTCCCCTCCTGATTGATCCCCCACTTTGCAGAAAACACAGTTCCCATTCGCAGCTCAGGTTGGTGTTGATTCCCAGGCATTTCAAAATATTGTATCTAATTAAAGGAAGCAACAGGTATTTAGCTACCACGGACTTCTGCCACAGTGCCCGCCGCACGCTTTGTGCTTAAATAAACTCCATGTTCCATGGCAGAAAATGATCAGACTTGTCTGCTGCTGAAACTCTACACCCCCAGCGGCTTTTCCTCCTACAGCACACGGCAATTTGGGTTTATTCCTGCACCAGTGAAATCAATGGAAGATTTGAACGGGAACAGCAGCAGGCCCCCATAGGCTGCTGTGGATGGGCTGACCGTACTGTTCCTAAAGGTTACATCCCAAACCAAGCTCCCATTAAAGACTGCTTCAAAGAATTGCTTTGCCACCGAACCTTAGTGGTATTAAAAAAATTATGAATGGACCCCAGCTTATTGAGAAAGGACAAACCCTAAATAGTTCTGACACATTGGGACCAGATCCTCAGCTGGTATAAATCAGCATGGCCCTATTGTGTCTCTCCTCTAAAATATTACTTGCTGTACATTTTCAGCAGAGGTTAAGCTTCTGCTAACTTGTGCCAGAAAGGTTAGAACGAGTAGCTCTGAGCAGCCATCCTGAGCCAAAGCACGATAACACTGCCAGAGTCAGCAGCAAGCAATGGGTTCAAACAGTGTGCAGTCATCTATTCACGCAGCAGCCCTCCTTGTGGGCCCTCTGCCATCCCCAGAACGCGAAAGAGACTCAATCTTCTAGTTTAGCACCATCAAGATCTCTCTGGGGCCAGGGATTCAGTTTTCAGCAGGGAAAACGGCACGGCCACACAAACCAGAGCTCCCAATTCCTTGCACTACACACCTCCTTGGGGCTGTTCACAAAATCCGAGTCGTGTGAATCCAGAAGAAGCGAGCTGAAGCCACTGGAGTTACTCTGGTATAAAACTGGCACAAGGGGATGCTGAATAAGGCGCCGTAGCTTTAGAAAAAGGCATGTGCACTTTAACTGTAAGCTCCATGGCGAGCTATTAAGTGCCAAACAGAACACACACACACACACACACACACACACACACACACAGTACTCCCCATTCCATTTAAAAGAAATCTAAGTGCAGCTATTTTTACTTTGCTCAAGACAATGTTTTAAAGTCTGCGGTTCACATTTCTCCACAGCCTGGGTTGTCTCTGAGCAAGTATTGCTGGATCGCTCACGCGCCTGGATGTGCCTTACTAAACCAGTGCCAGAGCTATTATTAGAAACAATTGTCTCTCCTGGAAATTTTGCATTAGATGCTCAAATCTACTTTTCTAATTCTCCCCCAGCAGCAAACAGGCTAACAATGCAGTGAAGAAAACAATCTTACGTGTACCCATTTGCAGTGCGTATAGATATATATGCACAGAGAGGTTAGAAACAGGGTCATTTATTTGCCATTTCTAGACTTTATATGTAACAACTTTTCTGCTGCAATCTAGGAAGAGAAGCACGCCTGAAGTGAAAATATTTCCGGGGCTTTGCTTTTTCAATCCCCAGCTCTGCATTTAACTTGCTGCAGCCATTTGGAATGTAGAAAGAACAGTCCATCTTAGCAGTCAATGGAAGCATGCATCCAGATTTGTCTGAATTCAAACATCTCCACCTCCCAAATCCCCGCTCCCCGCTCCCAATGAATTCATACTGCTAGCACCTCTGCTTCTTGAACACAACATGTAGTCATTTTTTAAAATCCCTCCCACACACATTTCTGTCTCCTCATTTAAAATCCGTGGGGGGAGGGGAAGCCCTTGCATCTTGTAGAGAGATTTGTTTTTAATTGCACATGATAAGAGATAAAAGATCTATTTTGAGCTGTTCTTCCAACAGCATTTTAAATATGCAGCCCAAGCCATGGCCCCACCGAAGTCCCTATCTGAAAACAAAGGCACACGTTACCTTTCTTTTTTTCACCTCAGCGGCAGCCGCAGCACTTCAGATTTCAACCAGATTGTCCACAGAAAAAAGCATCCCATTAAATCCAGATTAAGCAGGCCTTTGGCCTAACAAGCAGCATCCATTTCCCTGTCCCTCCTCCTCTGTGTGGTTCGCTAGGAGGCAGGCACAGCCCTTTTCTCCTCTTCTCTCCCCTCCCTCTGTGTGTGTGTCTGCAAGGAGTTCCACAATGCTACCACATCCCATCTCCCAGCTAACGGTCTCTTAGATAGACACTGGCGGCGATCCAGAGTGAACCACAGCAATCTCCATCCTCAGCGCGAGAGAGAGAGAGAGAGAGAGTGGGGGAGAAAAAACAACAACAAACCAAAACCTGCTTGCAACACTGCAAGATTTCACACATGCAGAACATGCCACCAGAAAAGCTTGGGAGCAGCTTCAAACCAATAGCTCTTCTGCAGGCTTTGCTTCGAGAGCTTTTCCTATTAGTGGCTCACGTGCAGGCAAAAACACACTTTAAATGAAAGGAGGCTGGCTCTGTGTGTGTGTGCGTGTGTGTGTGGGGGGGAAGAGAGGTGGGGGCAAGCATCAGCCACTGACGCTGGGTCATGTGAAATATATGAACCCTTGGAGCAGCGTGCAAGTATATTCATCTGGTGATCTGCTGAGCTCTGCCTTCTAACATCTGGGTTTATGACTAATGCCAAACCTGGGAAGGGAGATGAAAGATAGGCAGTATGGCAGGGTTTGTGTGTGTGTGGATTTCCCTACAATGCCTAATACACACACACCCACCTTTAAATAATAATAATAGTAATCATGAGAAGAATTGGCGGGCGAGGGGATGGGGGAAGCAGCCTGGACTTGTTAATCTTTCAATTTCCTTTCCGGCATATGCAGTCAGGGCAAAGTTATGTCTTGAATTATGCTAGCAGCAGGAAGGAGCTATGCTGAGTCGGTGAAAATAGTCCTAAGGAAAAGGAAGAGGAGGGAACAAATCAGCACAAGCCCAAAGAAATCCTTCACTCAGGAGGTCCCGAGTCTGTTGGAAAAGCAGCACGAGCCTGATTCAAAGATGCAGCAGTCTGGGGCTGTATCCTGTCTACACACAGTTTTTGTACCACTTTAACTATCCTGGTATAAAAAGGTACAAGCCCCCTAGTGTGGCTACAGTGCTTAGACCAGTCTAGCTATTCCTGTATGGGAAGGGGCTAAGCTATAATGGGAAAAGGCACCTTTATGCCAGTATAACTGTGCCCACACTAGGGGTTGTACCGGTATAACTATACCAGTATAAAATCACACCCCTAAGTGAAACAGTTAAATCAGTGCAAACACTGTACAAACCAGATCTAAGCTAGGGTGACCAGGTAGCAAGTATGAACAATCAGGATGGGGAGGGGGGGGGAAGCGGGCTATAGGGTCCTATATAAGACAAAGCCCCTAGTATTGGGATGTCTGATCACCTTAATCTAAGCCCATGTGAAAAGTGGTCCAAACCACTACAGTTTACCTGTAGCATTTGGGGTGACTGCTACAAAACATTGGAGGGTGTTTTTCCTTTTCTTAGTAAGGGAGCTTCCACATTTGCTTCTCACCATTTCCCTTTGAGGACTGGAGTTTCTCCTGCAAGGTAACCGCTGAGCATTAGCTGTTGACGAGGATTTCACAGAAACTCTAGTGGGAAATGCTTTCCAGAAATAGCACTGGTTTGATGTGAGGAAAATATGAGAATCAGGCTTTTACAGAAATTGTCAGTATTAATTTTATATTACAGAGGTGCTGCTTGCAGCTCAGGCTGAGTTCAGTTTTGCAGTTAGAGTAGAGATTCAATTTTTGCTCTGTAGGAGAAAATAGTGTCTCCTCCCCAGCAATGACAGCCCTGGTCCTTTGAATAGTGACTGGGTTTGAACAAAGATTGATTCCTATAGAATCATTCTGATTCCTATAGTGGGACTAGCCAGGAGAACTCGGTTTTATTCCCGTCTCTACTGGGTGACCGTGGTCAAGTCATTTCACCGCTCTGTGCCTCAGTTTCCCCATCTGTCCAATGGCAAGAAGAGTGCTGGCTTCCTTTGTTAAGCACCGATAGATCAATGGGTGAAAAGTGCTATGTACAAGTATTATCAGAGATGACCCATTTTCACGCTCAGAAGGTGCAGCTCAGCATGGCCAGAATGGTCCCTGTTTCCAGAGCTTCGTGGTCTGGGCTTTGTGAAATGGCATAGCACATCTAGACGCAACCATGCTCGCCCTGGGGTCTCCAAATCCCAATCTCTCCGCCCCAGGCTGCTGCTGGCACTGTTTAAATAAGTAGAAAAATGATTATGCCCTCCGAGCGCTAAGGGCCAATGTGGGGAGGAGGTGGGGGTGCGGAGCCAAAAGCCGGGCGTGTGACTGACCTTCCTGCTTTGGACATGGCTCCAGAGGGCAGAGCCCAGAGTAGCAGAGACAGATCAGGCAGGCACGCTCAGCCTGGCCCCTTAACACTGCAGTGTGCGAGAGAGAGTCTGTGGCTTCCATTTCTTCCTTTCCACGTCCTCTCCCACAAACTTCCTAGCCAGGAGACAGGAGAAGGGGGACACTGCAAGAAAGCGGAAAGCCACCCCCGACAAGAGGCAAGAGAAGACAGGCTCGCAGGGGCCAGTTCTTTCCCAGTTCGGCGTGTCCTATCTGAACACTTCTCAGCCAAGTGCACCCGTGTGTGTCGGACCTGCCCACCCATGGGAATAGAAGCTGTTGCTGAGCTCCTCAGGGAGATGGAGCGGTCCCGAAGGAGGCTGCTCCGATCACGCTGTTGAGCGGACTGAGAGGAGCAGCTGCAGTGCGTGTGGAACCATGCACGCTGGTGTGCAAAGAGCCAACGCAGGCAGAGTCCGAGGTGGAGCACCCACAGCAGCACTGGCCACGCGTGGGCAAGAGGAGCGGCATTTTCAGGAGTGGTCACCGCTTGTTTTATAAGCAGTGCAGCACCTGACCTGCTGGTGGCAACATGCTTTCTTGCTAGACGAGATGGACCTAAATGGTGATGCCGATTAATACACCGCAGCAGTTCTCAAACGTCACTGCACTTCTAACAACAAAAATTACTACATGACCCTGGGTGGGGAAGAAGGGGCAGAGCCCGAGCCCTGCTGCCCCAGGCGAAAGCACTCAAGCCTCGGCTTCAGCCGTGGGTCCCAGCGAGTCTAATACTGGCCCTGGCAACCCCATTACCCCAGACGCACTTTGGGGTCTCGACCCAGAGTTTGAGAACCACTGATACAGCATATAACCCTGCTTTCTGTTTATGTGGCAACAGCACAAACGCTAGCTGATTTGGTCCCTTGTGCAATTGCTTTGGAAATGGATCTTCCCCGTTTTATAGTATTGTCTCCAAATTTAGCTGAAGCTGGGCCAGAACTTTAAACCCATCATTTCAGGGTCGGGTCAGATTCATACCCATCCTTCCACAGTTTTCACCCAGGTAGGATGAAAGGGAAGGTCCTATTTTATGGATTCTCATTGGCTGCAGCCCAAGATGGCTGAAATCTCACTAGAAAGCTGATCTCAAGAGATTTTTGGCATTTGTGGTGATCGGCGGGGAACAGAAACACAGGTGCTGGAAGTAGGGGTGCTGCTGCACCCCCAGGCTTGAAGTTGTTTCAATCATATGCAGGGTTTACAGTTTGGTTCAATGGCGCTCAGCACCCCCACTATACAAACTGTTCCAGCGCCCCTGACCAGAAATCTTGCCAGAATAGCTGAGGACCTGAACCGCAGCCCTCACTGGCCTTGAATCTGAATGCCATGCTAAATCTAGTTGAGCACAGAATGGGAACAAAGCATTCCCAGTCCATCTCTCCTCAAAAATCACTGGTAAGGAAAGATGAATTTGTCTCAGGACATCACTCACCATGCAAGTGTCTGCTCAGGCTTGTTTCAGCACAGGAATGTGCCAGTCCAATGGACTTCACCCTCAGTTAGGCAGCTACTTCCATTAGAAAAGCCCCAAAGTAATATCGCTCACCCATCTCCCTGCATCTCAGACCAGCCTTTGACTGAAAGCCATCCTCTCCTGACACGGCCTCCCTCCACGTACATAACGAACCACACCCTGGCGGTGCATTATTCTGTTCACAGTGGGAAAGCACGGCTTTTATGTTAAAGAAACGGCAAGAGACAGTGGAAGCCTCTAATTGAAAAGTGACTCAGTTCATGTACAGTAACAAAGCTTCACTGGAAGGTGAGGTTCAGTCTGCTCAGAAGTGCAATTTGCACATTTCAGTGCAGCATGGGGGATTTTCATTATCCTGGGCTGCAAAGGCCAACTCACAATGACCCAAATCCTCTCCCCTCTGCACAAGGCCCCACGTAAATGGGCTGGGCACTGGCCAGGCATTAAGATGGGATGCTTTCCCCCTGGCCCACACCAGACGCGCTTATCGCTAATGCAGGGCCATCTATCTAGCTTAGGTACTTACATGGCCCCCATCACCACAGTACCTGAGCACCTCCCAGACATTAACATCTCGATCCCCACACCGCCCCTCTGAGGTAGGACAGTGCGATAACTGCCATTCCACAGATGCGGAACTAAGGCATGGAGAGACCAAGTGACTTGTCCAAGGAAGTCTGAAGCAGAGCAAGAAATTGAACCCAGGTCTTCTGAAACCCAGGCTAACAGCATAACCACTGGACCATCCTTCTTCTCTGAAATACTCCTGCATCATTCCATACAGGTGCAACGGCTAGCTAGTGCACCCACGTAGACGTGAATCTACCGGCCATGTTACTGCTACAGCCTCAGCCCACCATCCCCTTACGTAGACATAACACCTTCCCACAATCTGCTGAAGCCCAAATATGCGGGAAAGTCACCAAAAAGATGGACATAGGAAACACAAATGCAGGAAACTTTAAGCAATGTGGGACTCACTTCTGAGCCATTTTCTGCATCCTCACTGTCATGATTCAGCGTCTGTGCTTTAAATAACTGTATAGTCAGAGCAGAGATAACATCAGGTTTGTGCACAAAGGAGCAAACTTCGGGCCTAGAAATGGAGGCTGCTTCTTGCACGGCTGCAAAGGAAGAACATTCATTTCCTCTGCCATGTGGCAAAGAGGAAGGGGGGCAGACCCAGTTGCTTTTTCTGCTAACAATGGACACGGAACTCTCTTAGCCTAAGGAGAGAGGCATTATCCCCAAACTTGCCCTGCTTCACTGCAGAGCTGCTGCCTAGAACCTTCCCCAGCCTGGTCCCAACTGGCTTCCCGCTTCAGATTTAAAGAAACAGTACATGTAACCTCACAGACTGCAGGAGAGAAGTTAGGTTCCCAAGGAAGAACCAGGACCAACGTTTTCACTGATTCTGTTGGCCACTGATTTTGGGTGCCTTGATATTGGGGTGTTATAGGACCCAGAAACCATGGATTCAGTTCTCTGGAAGAACAATGTTGCGGGGACAACAGTAAGTGGGAAAGGTGGGGCACACAGAAAACAGTAAAGCAGAAGGAAATCATTTGTTCTGAGGGTCAGTGTTCTTTCCCGTTTCCCAGTCTCAGACAAATCAATCAGAAGGGATAGTAGAGAATGGTATATAGAGTCCCCCGCATAAACAGAAACAAGAGTTTTCATTTATGTAGTCCCTTTAATCCAAACATCGGCACAATATCAATTAACTGTGCTTTGCAATACCCCTGAGAGGTAGGGAAGTGTTATTCGTATGGGCAGACACAGAGAGGCCTAGTAACGTGCCCAACATTATCCCCTGAGTTAGCAGCACAGCCAAGAATTAAGCCAGGATTCATGACCCTTTATCCCAATGCTGAAACCACTAGTCTCCACCTCTTCTCATGGACATATGTATTGAAATGCAGAGTTACCTAACAATAATTCTTCCAAGTGTGACTATTCACATTATGCTCAAACCTCTTTAAATGGCCTAGTATAATTCAAAAGCAACAGCCACAATATTTTTCTTCAAGAAGTTTCCATAGCTTCACAAGGTCTCTGGGGGCTGTCAGTACCCAAACAATGAAACTACGTAACAACCGTTTAGTCTGGACTCGTCTAAGCTACAGTCACCAGGATGATTAGAAGCAGGCCGTAGCTCGTTCTTGCTCCAGCCAGTTTGTATCATGGCAGGACCTGAAAAGGGAACAGCAACCCAAATATTTAACTTTAAAATATGCAGAGGGAAGCATCTAGCAAGCAGATTCCCAGACTCAAAAACAACAACACACCCGTTGCTTGTTATTGCTTTCCGATAATAAAGTTACAAAAACACACAATGGCATCATGAGAAAGAAAAAAATGTTGACAATCATCTCCATTCTCGTTAGCAAAGATTAAAGCATCGACATGCTTTATATGGAATGTGGTGCTAGGCCTGTGGGTGCTATCCAAATGTGAGAGCCGTTATATGAGCATTTCTAGTGTTTTCAGAAGTGTAATTCCAGCCTTATAGATATTGCATATGCCAGAACTTCATTAATTAGTACGAAGGGGGTTAGACGAAATGTCACATAATGAAATAATACTTAGAGTGCTTTGCATCCATAGACTTTAAAGGACTTTGCTAAAGAGAATGTCATTATCCCTGTGTGACAGATGGTGACACTGAGGCACAAGGAGGTGAAGTGTAACTAAGTGATTTAGGAGCCTGTCATTTTAAAAAGTGACGTAGGCATTTAGGAGCCTAAATCTCATTGAAAGTTAATGGTACTTATGCTCCCATGGCCCATATCCTCTCAGCTATTTAAGTGCCTAACTCCCATTGAAATGAGTTAGGCACCTAAATACCTTTGAGGCTCTAAGTCACTTTTGAAAATTGGACTTTGATGCTTTTTGAAAATGTTACACTAAGCAACTTGTCCAAGGCCACAGAGTGAGCCAGTGACAGAGGTAGGAATGGAACTGGTTTCTGCATTGCCAGGTGTCCACTGGACAATGCTGCTGCTTTCCATTAATGGATGGAATCAGACAGACAGCCCTGGAGAGCAAGGACCACTTTCAGCCCTGCTGTAAGTGGAAGCAGCTCCCATTGAAGTCAATGGACATTGCGTACGGTTACAGCCGGGGTCACTGTGCTCCTCAGCGCTCAGTTCATTAATGACAGAAGTGTCATTGTCGCTACATGGCAAACAAACCTCTACACTAGGAAACTAGGAACTGGACTGAGATGACCCAGTCATTACACATATGCCACCAAGGAGTTCTCAGGTCTGAACTTCCGTCAGCCGTTACTCTCGTGGGCCTGGATTGAGCCAGCGACCAAGAGGTGAAAAGTTCCATACCCTGTAACCAAGCCAGTCCCCTCCTATCTCATTTGTGTTCAGTAATAGCCGGGAATGAATTGTCTTTCTGACATTGTTAGATACCGAGAGCCCGAACCAACCACGCAGAAACCACAGATGACTCATTCAGAAACGTGAAATGGAATCCGTCATAAACGGCACCTCATTCATGTAGCTGGATATGGACCGGATGGCCTGTAAACGATTCAGGAGTTAGAAGCTATAAAATACTGAGTGCCACAGAGCAGTGCATTTCAGGCTGGGACTATCTCCAAATTGGCTGCATTGCCCACAAGATGTTTCCAGTTAACTCTTACCCAGAAATGTTAAACTGCTGAGAAAACTATGCCTCTTTACTTCCATCCCATTCTTCCACTAGTTTCCAGGGCAATCCCTTAAGTCCTGGGAGTGCAAAGGAGGAAAGTGAGGGGAAGAGGGAGAGTTTGGCTTTGGACAAAATATGCCTGCAAGGCATCAGATCAGTTTTCACACAGACTATACAGAACAGATCCTGGGAAGCTAGAGGAGGAAGAAAGCAGACCTTGATGTTTCCAGAGAGTCAGTGTAATAAACTCTTGGTTCATTGGACTACAAAAGTGTATGCCAGCAGGATGCTGAGCGATTATCCAGGCAAATAAAGCCGAGCTGGGGTAGTGGCCATAACTTAGCTCTCTGTGAGGTAATGAGAGATGGAATATGGGCACAAGCTGGAATACCAGCTGCTCAGCACTGGGGCTTAAGACTCTAGCCCTGGGCTGCGGCCCTGTGGGGTGCCCAGACCTCATGGTGGCTGGCTGTGACCCAGATTGACCTACTCAGGACCTACTACAGGTGCGCCTGGGCATCCAGGGGGACATAAAAGCAAACAGCCCTGCGGCACAGGGGCACTGACAGAGCAGCATGGGGGATGTGGAGCCCACGCCAAAAAACTTCCCACCCTCCCGTTGGGACACAAGGGCAGTGGGAATCACAGCAGTCCTGTGGGAAGGGATGGATGCTTGCTTATTTTGAAACTTGATGTGAAGGGCTTGGGCCTGCTCCATCTCATTGGGAAAGAGCAGCGGATGGCAAGCTTTGGCCCTGGATTCCACTCTCCATGATTACTGTGGGGTGGAAGGAGTTTTTTGGCCTCTAAAAGTCCCTTCTTCATGCTGAGCAAAGCTCAGGAGTGCTCCTTCACGGAGAATTGTTCATAGGCCTCACAGCCCCATTAAAGACCTTTGCCAGTCAGCCAGGGTAGCACCAGCCCGCTCTCCTCCCGTCCCCCCCAATCAGGACGCTGAGAGAAGCAAGGAGCATTCTGTGTACTTCCTCCACCCTTAGAATTGGATTGCCTCTATGGCAGGGGTGGGGCAATATCACTGACTCCACCCTGCAGGGGATGGGAAGGGCACAGAATCATAGCAATGTAGGGCTGGAAGGGACCTCCAGAGGTCTTCTACTCCAGCCCCCTGTGCTGAGGCAGGACCAAGTAAACCATAGACTATCCCTGACATGTATTTGTCTAACCTAGTCTTAAAAGCCTCCAATGATAGGGATTCCACAACCTCCCCCTGGAGGCCTAGTCCAGAGCTTAACTATCCTTAGAGTTTGAAAGTTTTTCCTAATATCTAACCTAAATCTCCCTGGCTGCAAATTAATCCCATTACTTCTTGATCTACCTTCAGTGGACATGGAGAACAATCAATCGCCATCCTCTTTATAACAGCCCTTAATATAGTTGAAGACTGGTATCAAGTCCCCCCGGGTCTTCTTTTCTCAAGGCTAAAGTGCTCAGTTTTTTAAGCCTTTCCTCATAGGTCAGCTTTTCTAAACCTTTTCTTGTTTTTGTTGTTCTCCTCTGGGCTTGCTCCAGTTTGTCCACATCTCTCCAAAAGTGTGGTACCCAGAATAGAACACAGTACTCCAGCTAAGGCCTCATCCATACTGAGTACAGCAGGACAATTACCTCCTATGTCTTACATATCACTCCTGTAAATACACCCCACAATGATATTAGCTTTTTTCGCAACTGCACCCCATTGTTTACTCATATTCAATTTGTGATGCACTATAGCCCCCAGATCCTTTTCAGTAGTACTACCACCTATCCAGTTATTACGTGCACTTGGTTTTCCCTTTCTAGGTGTAGTACTTCATACTTGTCTTTGTTGAATTTCATCTTGTTGATTTCAGACCAACCCTACAATTTCTCAAGGTTATTTTGATTTCTAATCTTGTGCTCCAAAATGCTAGCAACCCCTTCCAGTTTGGTGTCAGCTGCAAATTTTATAAGTCTGCTCTCCGCTCCATTATCCGAGTCATTGATGAAAATATTGAATAGTACCAGAGCCAGGACTGACCCCTGTGGGATGCCACAAGATACGTCTTCCCATTTTGATAGTGAACTGGGAATGGGCTGCTGCTGCAGAAGACCTCAGGAGGTTGTATGCAAGGAAGAACTTCCCGTTCAGCATACAGCTACCTCCGTGGCAGAGGGGCACCTTAAGGCTGAATAAAGCCTTTGGAGGGGGCTTTAAATGACTCTTGATAGTTCATCGGTAGGCTGGGCACTTGTCTCCTTTGCTACAGAAAAACTATGTAGGTAGCAAAGGCCTGAGGACAAGCTTTAGGCAACTGAGATTGTTGACCTCTTTATGAAGAACGTCAGGGATTAGAATTAACCAGTCCCAGTATAGACCACTGAGTAGTCTTCTCTGTTAAGGAAAGACAGTTGTGAATGAAATAAAATTAACTAGTTGACTGCTCTTGGGTATAGAGTACTCTTCCTCCTAAGTGACACTCATATGGCACTAAACTGGTACCTGTAATCTGTAGGACTTGCCGCTACATTATTACTTAGGTCAGCAGTGACTAGCGTCACTATAATAATAGTCATTTTTGTTTACTTTGCTTCTTTCTTCCAGAGTGCCCTATGTATTTTATAAGAAACCAGACAGAACAACAGTATTTTGTGTTTAAACAGTGCCTTCTATCTCAAAATTAATGTTGATCAAAAAGCTTTTCCTGCCAAAAATGGTGTGATTTTAAAAACATTTTTTTCCACAATTTTTTTTCCATTTTCTGTGCCTCTTTTGATATTTTAAAAAAAATCTTGAAAACATAAAATGATATTGAAATGGTAATTGAAACTTTTTCTGGTAAATAAAAAAATATCTCAAAAGCCATTTTGATAATGTTTTAGACAATGTTTCAAAATACAAAGGTTTAAAGCAACTTTTAAAATTAAAAAAAGTTTTATGGCCCCAAGCAAGCAAACAACAGGTGAGTGTGAAACACTTGGAAATGAAAACAACATCAGCAGTTCATATATTTTTTCAAAAGTAAGTTATTTTTCAACCAACCCTACTCAAAACAGGTTACAAACACTAAACGGGTGCAATCAGTTTAAAATCTGGTCAGTTTAAAAAATATTCATATATTTTTAGTTATATTCAGGCTCAACTGTTGTGGTACTCTCTGAGCCATCTCACAAATTTCTGTTATTTTACAATCACGTTTTTTCTATTATATTTTTTCTCTGCCCTGTTGCAGTATGAAAAACCCACACAAACAATAGGGGAAACTGGCTGCAATGATACAGGCCAAATAGATTTATGTTTTTTAAATTGATGTTGTCCTTTTAATTAAGACTCAGACTACCTCTGTGAGGTGAGATTATTATCCAGGTTGAACAGATGGGGAAAACTGAGGCACAAAAAGATTAATTTACCTGACTAAGGTCATGTACCAAATCAAAGGCAGATTGGGGAATAGAACCTACATCTCATGACTACTAGTCCTTTGTTTTAACTCCAAAACCATTCTACCTCCTAATTAATCAATCAGTATTTAACAAAGGCTATTTAACTTCTAATAGTTTAATCTCCAATTTCTATTTCACATCTGGTTTGTTTTTTGGAGTCTTACCAGGCAATGCTTGCACACAAAGCAAGTAAACAGCAAATAAACCTTCACATAATGGAAAGTTCAAGAGAAAGATCTCTTTTGCTAGAAGACACTTTTCTGACTGATCATGTTTGCATTTAGGCCCAGTCAATCGCTTTAATACGAAACACCCAAATTACACTTAATCCAAAAGCATTTAAAGTGGGTTCGGTATCTTATAAACAAACATTGCAACCATCATAATACCGCACTGCCAAAGCCAAGGGCTGAATGTTACTCAATTTGTTGTATAACTTGAATTTAATTGTTGTGTGTCTTACATCTCCATGAGCATGTGCTGCTCTGAATACAATTTCCTTTTCATTAATAAAGCATGTATTTGGGGGGGAAAAACAGATGACAACGATGATGATGCTCTTTCCATTCCTCTGCTATCTCTGTCGGATGTTAAACAGCAGCTAGTAAAGTTAGACCATCTTTAAAAATCAGCAGGTCCAGATAACTTGTAGCCAAGAGTTTAAAAAAAGAGCTGGCTGAGCAGCTCGCTCGACTGTTCACGTCGATTTTCAATAAGTCTTGGAGCACTGGGGAAGTTCCAGAAGACAGAATAGAAAGCTAATGTTGTGCTAATATTTAAAAAGGGTGAATGGGATGTCATGGGCAATTATAGGCCTGCCGGTCTGACAGGCAAGATAATGGAACGGCTAATACAGGATTTGTTTAATAAAGAATTAAAGGAGGGTAACATAATTAATGGCAGTCAACCTGAGTTTATGAAAAATAGATCCTGTCAAACTAACTTGATATCTTTTTTTGATTAGATTACAAGTTTGGTTGACAAAGGTAATAGCGTTGATGTAATGTACTTTGACTTGGTACCACACAACATTTTGGTTAAAAATCTAGAATACTAGAAAATGAACATGGCACAGATTAAATGGGTTAAACGCTCATTAACATGGATCTCAAAAAGTAACTGTAAGCAGGGCACCATCATCAAGTGGATCTGTTTCCAGTGGGGTCCTGCAGGGATCAGTGGTTGGCCCTACGCTACTTAACATTTTTATCAATGGCCTAGAAGAAAACACAAAAATCATTCCTGATGAAGTTTACAGATGACACAAAAACTGGAGGAGTGGGAAATAATTAAAAGGACTGGTCACTAGTACAGCACAATCTGGATCTCCTCGAAAATTGGTTGCAAGCAATTACTATGTGTTTTGATACAGCTAAATGTAAATGTAGACACTTAGGAATAAAGAATGTAGGCTGTATTTTCAGGAAGGGAGACTCTATCCTGCAAAGCAGTGACACTGAAAAAGATTTGGGTGATGGTCGTGGGTGATCAGCTGAACATGTGCTCCCAGGGCAACACTGTAAAGGGCTAATGCAATCCTGGGATGCATAAACAGGGGAATCTCAAGCAACAGCAGCAGTGAGGTTATTTTACTTCTGTATTTGGCACTTGTGCGACCACTGTTGGAATAGTGTGTGTCCAGTTCTGGTGTCCATAGTTCAAGAAGGATGTTGATAAATTGGAGAGAGAGTTCAGAAAAGAGCCATGAGAATGATTAAAGGGTTAGAAAACATGCCTTAGAGTGACCAACTCAAAGACCTCAATCCAATGAGCTTAACAAAGAGAAAGTTAAGGGGTGACTTGATTACAGTGCATAAGTACCTACATGGGGAACAAATATTTGATAATGGGCTCTTCAATCTAGTAGAGAAAGGTGTAACACAATCTAATGGCTGGAAATTAAAGCTAGACAAATTCAGACTGGACATAAGGCGTACATTTTTGACAGTGAGGATAATTAACCATTGGATGGGGGAGGTGCCGGGGCTCAGGACTTCAGTCCTGTGGGTGTGCTGGGGCTCAGGGCGTCAGCTGCAGGGCGGGAGGGGCTCAGGGCTTTAGTCCCATGGGTGGATGTGTACGTGAACTGGGGTTTTAGCCATGCAAGGCATGGCACCGGGGCTTGGAGCTTCAGCCCCGTGGCAGGTGCTGGGGCTCCTGCAGGTTTGAAAATATTTACTGTAGGGCTCCAGCTGAATGTAAGCCCTGCTTTTAGGAATGAAGGGGTATTTTACTTTCTAAGACCTAACCTGCTTGGATTGCCAACAAGGGTGCCACTTAAGGTATCTTTGCACTGCAATTAGACACCTCCGTCTGGCCCATATCAGCTGTCTTGGGCTCAGGGGGTGTTTAATTGTGGCGTAGACGCTTGGGCTAGATCCTGGGCTGTAGGACACTGCAAGGTGGAAGGGTCCCAGAGTTTGGGCTGCAGCCCAAGGCCGAACATCTGCACCACAATTAAACCGCCCCTTAGCCTGGGCCCCGTGAGCCTGAGTCAGCTGGCATGGGTCTAACTGCAGCATAGACATACTCTTAGTGGCTCTTACAGGGGTAGTTTCTTTGATCCGGACAGTTGTTCTCTCAGAGCAGGCTGAGACACTAGGACATTTTTCAGATCACCAAGCCACCATCCGATAATAATAGCTTGTGACCACTACCAACCTGAGCTTCGTTCACAGATGTGATCGTTGAGTGAAATGCTCCATTATCCCATAACCAGCCCCTGAGCCATCCAGTCCCACCAATGATAAAACTCTTGACACTGAGTGGATTGACTAGAAAGTTGACCCAGTTGGATTCATAAAGTCTGATAACAGGGCAGACATTCATCACCAGATTTTAAAAATTAGGGATTAAATTCTGCCGAGTCACCCTCGTGTCACTCCAGAGGAAATGTGCATTGTTCGTTCTGCAGATTAATAGGAAGACTTCAGTTTTCATGCCTGAGGAAAGAGGGTCTGTGGTTGATGTTGGAGATCTGAGTTCTGTCCCCAGTTCTGCTACTATGCCTTGTATGGCCTCGGGAAGTTATACAATTGCGCATTGTTCTACAGATGGGGAAACTGAGACAGACAGAACAGTACTTCACTACCTCCCATGTGTGTTGTGAAGCTTCATTCATTAAAGTTTGAGTGGGGAGCAAATACTTCAGTTACAATAAATAAACAAATCACCACTTGCTAGTCTGACACTTTCCACTAATCAATTTACAAAAATGGAAATTAAATTCAGACAAGCAATAACAGCCCATGCTAATGGAGATGGAAGATACACAGCAATTAAACTAAAGCTATACACACATCAAGTAATGTTCGGCCTTTGGCAGAGCAGTATTATGACTGTTGCAATGTTTATTTATAAGATTCTGAGCACATTTAAAATGTTTTCAGAGTAAGTGTAATTTGGGTGTTTGTTATTAAAGCAATTAATTGGGCCTAAATGCACATATTGTTGGTCAGAAGAATATTTTCCAGAAAACAGATTTTTTCATTGAACTTGTAATGGAATGCTGCATGGGAGTAAGTGAGGGTGGGAAAAAAATTGGTCCCTAATTTTTAACATGTAAACTGCCTGGGTGCACCTCCAGAATCCATATGCACCCATGCAAACAGCTAATTACATGCACACATTATCTTTTGTACTCACATAGATTGTAACCGAACAAACCAGTGCCATTTGGATCAACAACTCTCTCCTTTATATATATATAGAATGCACATTTGAGCCACTCCCATGGATTTCAAGGGCTTTGGATTGGCTCCACTGTAAGATTCAAACTGGAAATTACACTATTTTGTGAGTGCAGTTTAGGCTTCTGTTTTTGAAAATGGGGCTCCTAATTTTTAAAACAGCAGTTCATTCCCAGCCAGTCACATCTCTCTCTTCCTCAACATACCAATCGCTTATTCCCTTCCACGACAGTGACCTTGTGCTTTGAAAATGCAGTGTTGCTAACTCTCACAATTTTATTGCAAGTCTTATGATATTTTAGGTTTTTCTTAAAGTCACAGCTCCTGGAATCATACCAGAATGTGAGAATCTCAACTTTCATTTTAAAAAAGGAAGTTTCTTGCATTCCTGGTTGCGGATAAAAAAATTGAAAAAAGTGAAACCTAAAGACTCAAACACCAGCTGGCAAATAAGAAGAAACCTAAAATCTATTATTTTTTAAAAGCAATTGCATAATTTTGAACACCTGGAATTTTCAGTAATCGCAGACTCATGGAATTGTAGAATCGTAGGACTGGAAGGGACTTTGAGAAGTCATCTAGTCCGGTCCCCTGCACTCATGGCAGAACTAAGTATTATCTAGACCATCCCTGACAGGTGTTTGTCCAACCTGCCCTTAAACATCTCCAATGATGGAGATTCCACAACCTCCCTGGGCAATTTATTCCAGTGCTTAACCACCCTGACAGTTAGGAAGCTTTTCCTAATGTCCAACCTAAACCACCCTTGCTGCAACATAAGCCCATTGCTTCTTATCCTGTCCTCAGAGAACAATTCTCCCTCCTTCCTGTAACAACCTTTTGTGTACTTGAAGACTGTTATCATGTCCCTCCTCAATCTTCTCTATTCCAGACTAAACAAACACAATTTTTCCAATCTTTCCTCACTGGATATGTTTTCAAGACTTTTATTCATTTTTGTTGCTCTTCTCTGGACTTTCTCCAAATTGTCCACATCTTTCCTGAAATGGGGCACCCAGAACTGGATACAATATGCTAGTTGAGGCCTAATCAGTGCAGAGTGGAGCAGAAGAATTACTTCTTGTGTCTTGCTGACAACACTCCTGCTAATACATCCCAGAATGATGTTTGTTTTTTGCAACAGTGTTACTGTACACTGTAATGAAAATGGAGCATGTTTTCCTTTGTCACAGATACTTTAAGGTTGTTTATCGTATTGCTTTTTTAAGCACCTTATTGCCTAGTGTATAATAATCCAATTTAGAAAGCCCCATGCCAGTGTTCAGCATTTTCAAAAGACCATTTTATACTAATAGCCATCAGTGGTCAGGTGGTCTTCACGAGTCATAGTTTCATGATGCACTAGTAGGTTCAGAAAGTTCAGAGGCCTGACTTTATTTAAAGTGGAGACTGAAAGAAATGGGAAACAAACAAAAGGGAGGTTGACAAAGTCAGCAATTAATGAGGTGAAAGAGACAGTGGCTGCTTCTCTGCCAGCGAAAAGAGTTGTTAAGTAATGCTCTCTCTCCAGATTTTGCCTTGTAAACACAGAAAAAACTATTTCCAGATTGAGAAGCTGACCTGGGTGGTCCAGTTTCGAAGTGGGGCAGCAATGCTGCAGAAGAAAGATATGTGTTTTTTGCAGGGGGTTTAAAGGAGGAAGAGATGAGGATTGTTCCAGACATAGGGGGTGGCATGGAATGAAGTATGAAAACCAGTGGTAGGAGACAAAGGGGCGGCTAAGCAGAGCAACAGAAACATGAAGTGTATTCTCTATAGCTTTGCTTCTACAAATCAGCAGTACTAATGTCAATTAATTACAGTGAGAAAAAGTGGAAAGGCAGCAGGTACGCGTGGTATGGAGGCAAATTTGGATCTAAAGTGACGGGCAATCCTAATGAAGGACAGTGGAGAGGTATGTGTCTCCGATGCTAACGATCCAACACAGGGGCTGAGATCAGTAACAGCACTGTTGTCTGTTGATTACATTTATAGCGTAAGTGCCTTTTTGCAGCGTTTTGAACAGCAGCAGCAACATATTACACTATTCATGCCAAGCGTCCCAAAGCACTTCACCAACTAATATAATTACAACGCCAATAAATTAATGGGATCAGCCTGGGGATAAGATGAGAGCAGCGGCGGTTTGCAGTTCATATTCTGGCACTGTCTGGCCATTAGGACTGGATAACAAAGTATGTGTTGTGTCCCACCAGCATCGAGGCTCCCGGTCCAGAGAACAAGCCACCCATAAAAATAAACACAACCCAAGCTGAGATATAAAAAAAAAAGGTAATTTCCCAGAGTGACACAGCCAGGGAGCTCCAGATTGAAGGACTTCAGCACTAGCTCTGCCCCCAAAGCAGTGATTCAGATTAGAGAATTAAGGGTACCTGGCTGTACAGCGACATAGCTCTGAGGTGAACTGAACTGAGTAAACACTTTGTGCATTAAAATAAAAGCGTTTTAAACACAAGGCAAAATTTAAAGGCCCCGATAACTTGGGACATCCTATTTACATACAATTCTTCCTGTAAGTCACAACTGCTGTTTTTCCCCAGTTTCATCATCAGATGGCAGCATAGCTTATTGCACACTCGGTGTTTGTCTACACTACAGTTCTGGGTCATGTTGTCACTCTAGGTAATTGATTTCCAATTCAGTGGAGTTAATTAACATGACTGTAAATCTAATGCAGGCATACAGTGGTCACCATTAAAAAGTCATCTTCCAAAAGATGCCACATTGTTATTATGAGGGAAACGCAGAGTTGCCCTAGACTTAAAGCAGGGAATAGCTGCAGTGTCTCCAGTGCCCGGGGATGAGAACTATTGACTAATGACTACTTTTTAAATGGCGAGCACTGTACGTGGTGTCTGTGCGTGTTTATTCCCAGCCATCGGGATTCCAGGCACAACAAGCTGTTCTGTAAAGCTTTGTCCGCTTCCTCCCTCTGAGATCTTACTCCTGTCTGTGTCCAGTGGAAGTTATGTCACAAACAAAACATCCACTAAAAGCAAATGGGGCCAGATTCTCAGTTGTATATCGGTGGAGGAAGTCAGTGGAGCTCCATTTAAGTCAATGGAGTTATGCTGATTTACACCAGCTGAGAATCTGACCCTTTCTGTTTTTATTCATCAGGCAGAGATGCTCTTCCTCTATGACTTGAACTCTCAAGGCACAGTTAAGAATCATACTTACTGCCCATACCGGTATATGGTACTTTCCATTCATCTCAAACTACTTTGAACATTGATAAATTAAACCTTACCCCACTCCCTGAGGGGCTGTAAAGCATTAAAGTCCCTATTTTATAAAGGGGAAAGGTGAGGCACTGAGAGATAAGTGACTTGCCCAAGATCATACAAAAAGTTAATGGGGTTGCTTGGACTAGAATCCAGCTCTCCTGACCCCCATTCACCTGCTTTAACCCTAAGCCATCCATATGGCATATGCCACTAGTAATGCAGAAGCAGGTGAAGTGAAAGACAGATCCTAAGAGTTTCTGCAGAGCAGCAATGGGTTTTTATTTGGGGATCAAATAGACTGTAGAATGGATATCAGTGAAGAATTCACTGTGCCGTGGTACATCCCGTCAGTGGGCCAGCATGCAGCAATGCAGCCTTCCTGGATCCTGCTCCAGAAGCACTGGAGGCCAGGCCACACAGTGCCAGCCAGGTGATTTGGGAAGAGGACCCGGCCTATTGGCTGCCCCTGCCCCTGCTCCTCAGAAACCCACACCGGAAGGGGAGTACATCTTTCGCTCATTTCCTAGAGATGCAGAAGAGGGACAGAAGGCTGCTGGGATCCACCTTTGGAGGCCATAAAAGAAAGGTGGGAAATTAGGTTTTTGAGAGGGGAGCAGAGGAACAGAGGATTGCAGAGCTGGAGGTTGAAAGCTCTAGATATTTCAGATGAGCCTCAAATGAGCATCCAGTGCTGACCAGCATGCAATGAACAGCCCTAAAATAATAAACTGCTATATCCATATGACGGAGGGTAAACTATGTACCAAGGAAACAGATTTCAATGTCAGGCTTCCAAAAGACTATTTGTTAGGGCTGTGCCGTGAAATTTGAACATCTAGGAATTCAGGTTGATGCATTTTTGTTGCTAATTTACTAAGGTTTTCAGGAAAATGAACAAAACCAACCAACCAACAACGCCCCTCTGCCCCCACCTCTACCTCAAACCCTGTGAAACATCCCCCAGTGTGTTGGGCCCAATTTCCTGACACTTTTTATTCCCTTCTAAACAAAATGATGGATGAAGATCAACTTTGTGAAAAGCAGAAATGTGACTATTCCACAGACAGTGGTGCAAAATGAGTTATTCTAGAAAGCTACTGAAGAAAACTCATTTCTGAGCTGCCAAGTGACTCAGCACAAAGTTATATAAATCGTGGTGAAATGTTTTAAATATCCGTTTTACTCACTTACTAGCAGCGAATAAGAAGGGCGTTTAACAAAAGATTCATTTAACCCTCCATCGATTGCTACAAGAGCATCATATTAGCTCAGAGCGCCACATATACACATATAACTGTGTACGTGATTTTTGTTGGGACCGGAGAACCAGCTTGCTGGAGTGCACGCCGAGAGTGACAGCTGTTTGCATGCTAATGCTAAGGGAGGCGTTATACATTTGTGTACGCAGAACTTATTCCTAGAACAATTATAATGTCCGCTGGACATTTAAAAATGATCTTAATGAGCAGTCCTGTTTCAAAATGTTCTTTAAAGTAGAAGTGAAAGAGAGCCGGCCAGCCAGCTGTAGGAGAATACATTTTCAATGAGTTGGTTTACTAGTGACTTTGTGTCTATTACAGCAGAGTATCATTTTACTCTTGTGGCTGTTCATACATCCTTGTGCTAATGAGGTAATGAGTAACTGGGTGCCTGTATATTATAAGGTGCAGGCCCTGCTTTATTTCCTGACAATGCAATCCAAACAAATTGAAAAGCAGGTTCTAAAAATAAACATCAACAAACAGGAGATGGGGTGGAAATAGTGGTAGGTGAATAAGGCTGGGAACCAGGACAGATGCTGCAAACTTTGCTAGATTAAACCTCCCAGCACCCCTATGTTAGGAGGTCAGCATCGCTGTGCCCACAAAGGAACAGACACAGAGAAAGCGTGGCAAGGGCCTGACTTTCCAATTTAGGGTTGCCAGGTGTCCGGCTTTCAACTGGGAAATCTGATTGAAAAGGGGACCTGACAGTGTCTGGTCAGATCTACTGATTGGACACGCAAAGTCCGGTTACTGTGGGCAAGGGGAGAAGGGCAGGTGCCGAGTCATCACCCGCGGCAGCCCCTACTCAGCTGGGGCCACCTTCTACCTGTGTCAGGCAGCTGCAGTTCCCAGCCCCCGCTCCGCAGGTGAGTTCCCGGTGGGGGTGGGAGAGGGGAAAAGAAGTAAGTGATGGTGAGAGGAGTGAACGGGGGTGAGGTCCGGGGGAGGGGAAGAAGGGGGGCGGGGGAGGTTCCAGCACTCCTGCTGGAATGTCCAGTTTTTAAATATTAAATATTGCCAAGTTGGCAACCCTAAATGTGCTGAATGCCTGCAACTCTGGCTGTCTTCAGATGGATTTGTGGGTGTTCAGCCCTTCTGAAAATCAGGCTGTAAGTTCAATAAGTGAACAACAGAAGCAGAAAGAGAACTGGGAAGTCCTGAATGCCATTCTTTGACCACTAACCCATGCTGCGTCCCTCTGGAAATGAAAGCAAGTAACCTACATTTACCCCTATTGTCTGCACCTGCACAGAGCCCCAGAGACTGCAGAGGCACACCTGCAGGATTGGGGCTAAAAAACCACCAAGCCCCAATGATTGAGAGTAGGCTCAATCCACAAACAGTGCATGGTTTGAGGGGACGGGTCTCGTTTGGTACAGTGGGTGTGACATGTAAATACTTCCAGCACACTCATTTGTTTTTGACTTCATCAGTCTAGAGTAATGACTAGCAATAAATGGATTGCACTCTGCATAGCAGGATTGATTTGCTATTTAATAATAAGGCTAATGCTGAGCAGGTCCTCCATTGGTAATGGCATGCCTAGATATGAGCAGGCCTGATGAAAAATGCACTCAGACTACAATGATAACCGAGAGTAGTCACTCCAGAGGTCCCCATAAGGAATCTAACCCTCATCAGATGCAAATTTTGTGCTAGCAAATATTAAAACACACGCTCCATGGTATTTTGGGCCTCAAACACAGTATTTACCATACTTGGCAGGGCTATTACTTAACATGATGACAAAGCATAGAGAATGTCTCTATTTTTCCACACACGCTGTTTTTCTGAAGGTCGCGGCTAACCCGCAGTACAGTCTGAAAAGGCCTTTGGTTGCCTGCAAGTGAAGTGTGGTATTTATATTTAATTACAGATCAGTGCTGGGAAGCAAGGAAATGCAAACTCCCGTCCTCTACTGAAGACAGAAGAGCCCAAAGCAATCGAAATACCACAAATATAAAACATCCCCCGTGAAACACTCTGCAGCCATTCACATGGATGGGTCTGTTTCTCCAAGTTACCTCTTGCCTGAGATACAAGGCATCTTGCAAGCTGCTCAGGCTGCAAGTTGAGGCTCATTTACTTTTACCCTGATGCTCAGACACTGAGCAAGGCACCCTGATTCTAGCAGTAGCATGTGAAGACATCAGCCTGTGGGCTGGAACGGTGGTCACAAGCCCCTCTGTTCCACTTGAACAAGGCAGTAGGGCCTCTGGACATACATAATTGTAGATCCCATGGCTCTGCCCCACGACTGTTCTCCACATAGGGCTCTGCCTCCGTTTGGCTAACTCTGAGGGGCGTGCCGTGGACTGCTGACGCTGTGGAGAGCCTCTGCTGGTGGAGCCCTGCACAGTGCCAGCACAATGCTTCAGTGGCTGTTGAGACAATACAGACCCCTGGGCATCTTGCACTGGGCAGTAGGGCCTTGGACACTTTCACCCTGGAGCAGAATTTCAGACCAAGGCTCAGCGGTGAGGTGTGTTCGACTATGGAATGATAGCCCAGCGTTGGAGTCATCTAACAAAGCACAAACGGCTGAAGAGAATCCCGCACTGGCAAGGGGTAGTAGGGATAACTCCCGGGCCTCTGATTCTGTGAGTAATACTGAGGCAACACACACACATATTAAAGGCAAGTCCACTCGAGCTCTACAGCATGCAGCCAGCAGCAGAGAACCGTTCAGATGCAGGGCCGAAACCATGCACTCTGTAAGGAACCCCCAGCCACATCATTCAGAGCTTTAAAACAAAAGGCTCAAACCCTTGCAGTCGAAGGCGGGATGTGGCTCACTGAGATGCTCCTTCTCCTCTCTACTTATCCACCTTTCTTCCCTTGCAAATCTGTGTGGTTCCTGGACCATGCAGAAAAAGTGGGCGGAGCCAGGAGGAAAGGAACCACACTAAGCGGTGCTCCCTACCAAAAACTACAGAATGTTCCGTAGGGGGCGATGTCCACAGAGGCAGCATTAGCTCTCTGCTCACAGAGCACAGCATGGGGCAGCCATCCAAAGGCTACTGGGGCACTGCATGGAAGGCAGGGGCCGAAAACCAGCTCAGAACAGGAAGTACTTCTGCAGGGTTCCCTCAGTTTGCGTCCCCCGTGTTTTACCTCTCCCCACACATCCAGTCCACTGCTCTGTCTGCCCCATAGACTCTTTCAACCTGCACAGAGCTTGGAAGGAAGGAACACAGGTTGCAGGATGGAAGTGTTTGGGGAGGCAGTCTGTGTGCACATGGCTGGAATGCTAGCTGCAGTTGCAGCATCTCTGTAAGTTGTCCTCTTGATGAAGAGCCAGTTTAGTTTTACAAACACGGAGTCCTCATTCTATTACCCAGCATGCGGTACATGAAACACAGACCAAAAGGTGGAGCAGGTGGGGGGGGGTCCTCTGTGAGCGATTCACAGGATGGGATCTGATAGGCCAGGTGTTGAAAGAGCTGCGAGCAGCATGCAGTTTGCTACACACGAAGGTCGTTAACAAAGTTTGCTTTGAGAGGCCACCTCCCCTTGAAGGATTGTCTGACTTGGATATACAAATAAGAAAAAAGCCCAGCAGTTGGAAGTTTGCATGCTAAGAGAGCCACAGCAGGCTGGGAATGAGAACACTGCCTACCGCACTGTCTCCCTGACAATAGTTTTTATAGCAGCTGCTCTGGGAAGAGTAAAGTGAGAGTCAGCATAAGAGCCCTCTCCTCTGAAATCTGCGGTGTGTTTACTACGCTCCATCGTTTCTCACCCAAAGAATACACTGAGCTGACCCAATTCCCTTCATAATGCATCGGCCTCACGGGAGGGGAAAATACCGTCGCATTGTTTACCCCATTAGTCATGTTTAAATCAAACTATTTCAAAGCATCTGTTATCAAATAATGTGCTGGCGGCCAACAGTAATGGTCCAAACATTACGGCTTATAGGAGGGTTTGTTACTACAGTGTTCAGAGCTTTTGCTGTTGGACACGGTTGGCATAAGGGATGCAGTCAGAATAATACTGCAGAAGTGGCAGTTAATGGAACATTGACACATTGTTTCTATGATGCTTTTTTTTTTAAGGCACCGCCGCACCAGACTCTAGAGACTAGAGATTTATAATTATCCACAGAACAGCCAGCGAGAGTGTAAAGACAGACTCCCACTATCTTAGCGGGGCTTTGCATCAGACTGTAAGGAAGGAAGCCCAATATGCCCTCATTGTAGATTCACTTCTTGGAGTACTCACACATCTTAAGTGCCGTATTGAATATGTACCGGGTCTAATCCTACAGTCAGTTACACTGGTATATTGACCAGCAACCATGTTTACAGGTTCTAACTGTTTGATTCACTCTTAGAACCTGGAATTTTGTGTCTATCCCTTCTGAATGAAATCAAAATCCGTAATAATTCCAAATCTAATGATGACTGGCTGTGTGACCTTTGCTTGCCTGGCTCTGTTGCAATGTGCCAGCACACTATAAATCCCCGTCAATGAGAAATCAACCCCTTTAGTTCAAATATTTGAATTGGCACCTTTTCCACTAGGAAAGGGAATTTGCTTCTTGGCACAAAACCAAATGTCCTATATAACAACATTTCTCCCCCCTGAACCCCCCTCCCCCCGACATATCAAATAAAAGTAAAGTCTACTGCACGGAGATTGGCAGTTAGTTCCTCGTTTTATAGATACCTTTTTGTTTTTTTGTTTTGTGGGTTTTTTTAAATAGCACGTATGGCTAGGGAACATATTTTCCTCTAATGGTGCATGTGATTTCAACAAGAACTGGTGCACTGAGGTTGTTTTGAAGTACCTTTTTTTAGGTAATCTTGAAGCTGCGATGTATCACGCTCCATTACGATTTAACTGGAGCTGATGCTTATGGAACAACTGGAGTTATTCAGCTGACACAGATTGTTTTCCCTTTATTTGAAGTCATGGTTTTTCCTACCCTCGCCTCGCCCACAGAGTTATATGTAAGAGAATAATGAAAAGCATGAATGAATAGGGTAGAAATAGTTCCTGTCTAGTACCATGTGGAATTTGTAATTAAGGACATTTACATCAAAATGAAATGAAGCAGCCCAAGTATCAGAATGTAGTTCCAAAGAGAATTTAGCAAGCCACATAGAGCCTGATTCTCTCTCACACCAGTTTCAATCTGGAGTTACTCCACTGGCTTCAATGGAATTACACTAGTGAGAGAAGAGAAGGTGGCCAGACTCTGATCTCTCTTATACCAGTGTGACTCCATTAGATTCAGCCGAGTTATTCCTGATTGACACCAGAATAAGTGCCAGTGGATTCTTGTCCCTGGACTGGATTCTGATCTTGGATATGCTGGGTATATATAGAGAAACCCCTGTTTAAATCAGTTATGCTAGATGCACACCAGTGTAACAGAGTTCAGAGGCTTCGATTCAGGACCACATTATTTCAGCTCTCCACTAGTGGAGCCTCATTGATTTCAGTGCCGTCACACTGATGTAAAACTGAAGTAACACAGTAATGAATCAGGCCCAGAATCCAGCTTATAGGTTTCTCTCTAAAGGCCTGATCCAAGACTCATTGACCATCCCCTCCCTCCTCCCCGAACCTCTTATCATACTATCCTCAGCAGGATTTGGATCAGGTCCTACATGCCAGCCCCTGACTCTTTGGGTCATATTGTCCATTCACTTACGTTCATGTAACTACTGAAATCAATGGAGTCCCACCAACATCACACAGGTCTACCAGAGCAGTCCATCAGGCCCTGTGTTTTACTTGATTAGGGAGAGAGGCGGCTGAGAGGAAAACTACAAATTATTCACAGAGTGACAGCTTGTAGCCAAATAAATAAATAACTACAGGAAAACCAGGTACTGCCTAATGCAAATCCCCCTTCAGCACTGACAGACCTCATGTTTCACAATTTGCTCCATCAGTTCACTTTCCATATGGAATAATTAGCAGGCCGTCTGGAAGACTTTCTACCAGGCTGCCTTGTCTGTGCTCTCCCCCTAAGGTTACCCTGCACACCAATTACAGGCATCCTGTCTGCACTCGGTGGGACCCTCGCAAGGGGAAGGGTAACCCTAATGACTCAGAGATAGGCTGTAGAGGATCGTGTTTCCCAGCCCCCTTATTTTGGAGGAGGTGGATCATCTGTGCACAATGTGTAGATGCAGGAAGACAATAATGGCAGAAGCAGGGTTAAGACTGCTCCCCAAGGAAAGGGATCCTTCCTTTGAAGGGATGGGTAACGAGTAGCAAGGCACCCAGGAATCTAGTGTGCCAGGAGAGAGGCACTCAGCACTTTTTGATGGTTAGCTCACCAGCATCCAGGCCCCTGAAAACATTGAATACCCACTGAGCATCCAAAAGTGCCAGCATACTCACACCCATATTAACATTACATAATCTTGTTTGCAGAGGCATTTCCATGCAAGTCACACAATAAGGCTCTGACGTCTCGCTAGCTAGGGTCCCTTCAACACAGTGTGTGGTACTCACAATCTTTTTTATCCTGGGAGGTAGGGGAAGCCTTATTGCCCGTATTTTAAGGTGGGGGGACTGAGGCACAGAGACACAAAAGTTCCAAAGGAAGCGGGTGGCAGTGCTGAGGATTGCACCCATGTCTCCTGAATCCTGGCCCTGCCTACTTCCCTTCTTTGCGCAAACTCATTAGAGTGAAGGATTCAGATTTATGACTGAGACACCATCCTTAGCTCACAGCTTTGAAACCACAGGCCTTTCACTTTAAAAAACCGAGACGTTCAGCCACGCAAAGAGCAAGCTCCCACACAGAGATGAAGAAACTCATTTGTGTAAATCTAATCTAATCTCTTTATATGGGGATATTTAATACATCCGGCATTGGGGTAAAAGATTCACCCCCACGTTTTCCCCTCCCTGATCAACAGTTATATTTAAGGTTGTCAATATGGCCAGCTGTTGCGAGGAGCCATTATTGGAGCTGCGAAATCTCCAGATGAACAGCTTTCCGTCAGAAAATGCCTTCATTTGAAATCAAAACACATCCTGAAACTGGGTTGATTTTGTGAAAATTTTGTTTGGGGGAGTGGGGGGGGGGGGAGGGGAGGGAAAAAGGTTCCACTGGTGTTGAATTGCCCTGGTGAAGCTGACTGGAAAAATCCCAAAGAAACATTTCTCCTTGGAATTGACCGATTCCTCAGAATAGAAACATTTCCCAGCGACAGTTCGATCCTGACAAAGTTCCGATGGATTCCAGGTAGTGTTCTGGTTGGTTTCCTGCCAGCTCAGCTCCTCGACAGCTTGCCTGGGGCGCTGCTGGGGAGACCAGAGTTCAAAGCTCCTTGCAGCCCACATGTGCTGACGGGGAGCCTGAGTCGGGGGGTGTGTCTACACTGCACCTGGGAGCCAGCCTCCCACCCTGGGTAGACAGACAGATGCATCCGATGAAGTGAGCTGTAGCTCACGAAAGCTTATGCTCAAATAAATTGGTTAGTCTCTAAGGTGCCACTAGTACTCCTTTTCTTTTTGCGAATACAGACTAACACGGCGGCTACTCTGAAACCTGCTACTGCTAGAGCGCTAGCTCAAGCAGAGCTAGGGCATGTCTATCAACCCTGGCTGGGAGGCTCGCTCCCAGCAGCAGTGTAGACGTACTGGGCAAGCCCTGGGGAGTCCCCGCTCCCAATCTGTCAGGGTCATGGCTCCTCAGCATGGGCTCCTAGAGTCCATGGCTCGCTGCCTCAGAGTCAGTGATCCCAGGACTGCCAGCCTCCACAGCTCTGGGGCAGCCTGCCAGATTTATAATTATTCACAGAACAGCCAGCGAGAGTGTAAAGACAGACTCCCACTATCTTAGCGGGGCTTTGCATCAGACTGTAAGGAAGGAAGCCCAATATGCCCTCATTGTAGATTCACTTCTTGGAGTACTCACACATCTTAAGAGCTGTATTGAATATGTACAGGCTCTAATCCTACAGCTAGTTACACTGGTATATTGACCGGCAACCATGTTTACTGGTTCTAACAGCCGGGGCTCCATTCCCTCTCGCAGAGTTTGGAAAAATATTGGTTTTCATTCCGAATCAGAACTAAACCCAAGGGTGAACGATCAAAATCCTCTTGGGAACAAAATTTTCAGATCCAATCATTGGGGTGGATTTGCTGGAGAAGTCACGAGGGTTACATGCATCTCTTGAAGTTTTGGAGAGAACTTGCTCTCTGCTATTTTGGAAAGCAGCCTGCAGATTCTTTGCAAAGCATGGACACAGACCGTGCTATCTAGACCAAGTCCAGCCACCATGTTCACACAAACATAGACCTGAGAGATGGAAAAGACCTTTCAGATTACCTACAACCTTTGAAGGATTATTATTTATAACAGGGGTCCTCAAACTTCATTACACCATGACCACCTTCTGACAACACAAACGACTACATGACCCCAGGAGTGGGGCGCGAAGCCTGAACCCATCTGAGCCCCAGTGCCCTGGGCAGGAAGGGCCAAAGCCAAAACCAGAACCCCATCACCCAGGCAATGGGGCTTGAGCTTTGACTTCGGCCCTGGGCCCCAGCAAGTCTAATGCCAGCCCCACTTTGGGGTCCCGACCTACAGTTTGAGAACCGCTGATTTGTAATCTAGTTTCCAAGGATTTGTCTGCTCTAACTTTAAATGTCTCAAGACTGAGGCTTCCATAGTCTAATTGCTCTCACTTTGAAGCTGCTGACTTCATATCTCTTTGTACCATGCTCAATAATTTCCCTCCTTCCTTAGAGTTTACTTCCTTCAAAGATTTAGAGACAGTTAATGTTCTCTCTCTCAGTCTCTCAGTTCAGCAACATATGTCCAGGGCCAAATTCTGCTCTCATTTAACTCCACTACCTCAGTGGGGTCATTCTGGATTCATATTGGTGTAACTCAGAGCAGAATTTAGTCTTCAGATCTTTCCTCAAGCTAGTCCCTGCATCCTTCCTCTGAGCTGACTTCACTTTGCTTCTATCTTTCTGCTAGCATGGATGCAAGCAGGTTGGCAACCCCACACTGCTCTGTATACACATACTGGGTCTGGTCCACACTTAGCACCTTCCCAAGGTTTCCCTTCATTTTTAATGTAACAACAAAAACAGAACATAAACCTCAGGCCTCTATTGAGGTTGGCTCTTCCTAGTGTTTTTCCCTGCAGCACCTCTCTGTCTTTGACCCGAGTTTCCTCTGCCTGAGAGACTGACGCTCAAATGCTTGGGTGGAAGAATCCAGGGCACACAAAGTTCGTTCTGTTCCTCTGAAAAATGCAGAAGTGGAGGAACTATGAGTTGGGGCCACTATGGGTAAGGGAGTTTAAACTGGTGTAACTCACACGCCAAAGGTCCAGAAGAGAGGAATGTAGCAGGGAGAGCAACTAGCAGGAGGGTGTATAAAAGTGTAAGTTAAAGTAAATCACATTCTACTTCAAACATTCATGTTGAGTGGTAAGGAGAGTATACGTTACACGAGCACAGGGAGAGTTAGATTCTCTCATCCCTATTTATCACCCTCAGTCAATGTCTAACTCCTGCAAGCTCCTAACAACGGTGCAGGTGGCTGGCCTGATTGTCCTCTCACTCCAGTGTAAATCAGGAGCAATTCCACATGTGGGTCACTGGAGTAACACCGGTGTCAAACTAGTGCCTAGCCTGGAAGATTCAGCCTATGCTGAACAATCATGAGAAGGGAATGCCTAATGTCTCTAAGGAGACTATGCGCTCTCCCAAGATGATTAAACAACAGAGTGGATGGTTCCCAAAGAGAGTCCTCTTCAGTCCTCTTTGCCAGGAAAGATACCAGCTGCTATGGTGAAGTCTTGAGCTTTGGGGTGGCAGTATAACAGAAAAAAAGTAAGAGGAGATTCTTCTGAGCTCCATCGAGGAGACTGAAGGCCTGTCCATTGGGAACACTATTCTTCAGTGCCCTTTTATGAAACGGCCCTTTGTTATGCCACATTCAAGCGGTACTTTTCTAGTGCTAGAGAGGGACACGCCTGGTAAAGATATTATTGTGTCCATTCTCAATAGTTGGCCTTTATCTTGTTTAGATTTTCTCGTAACCATATTGCAAGAGTCCTATTCAGTAAAGCTGTGTTTACCCAGCTGTCTGAACTTCTCATGGACAGGTGCACAGCGTAGATAGGATGCAGCACCAGGGACTGTGGGAAATATGAAAGGAGCACGACATTTTTTTTTAAATAGAGAGAGATGTAGTAAATTGAGTGGATGAAGGGAAAGCAGTAAATGGATCATATCTGGGTCTGATCCTCGCTGGCATAAATTGGAGTAGCTGCACTGAAGTCTGGGGAACTAAGCCAATTTATAATAGCGGAGAAACGCTCCAGAGTGGCTGGGATACAAATATTGCCACAACTGTCCAATATGAGCTTGTAATAATAAATGACAATGTATCAGTTTGAGAGATGTTAAAGCCGCACAGGAAGCATCGCACAGATATCCTGTAGCAAAGGAGACCAGGCACTGGATAGGGTATAGGTAGGGTGACCAGACAGCAAATATGAAAAATCGGGACTGGGGTGGGGGGTAATAGGTGCCTATGTAAGAAAAAGACCCCAAAATCGGGACTGTCCCTATAAAATCAGGACATCTGGTCACCTAGGTATAGGTTAAGTAGGCATTTATAACAAGATACAATAAAAAAGGCCAGTGCAGATTTCTGCTGCATCTATTGAGATAACACAGAGTGGGAAGGGAGGGAAAACTGTGGGAGGCAATCTGGATAAGACACAGTCTTAGGAGACCTGGGTTCTATGCCTGGTTTTGCCATTGACCTGCGGTGCGACCTTGCTCAAATCATTTCACCTTTCTGTGCCTCTGTTTCCCTGGCCCCTTTTGTCTGTTTGCTCTAGTTAGGATGTAAGCTGTCTGTGGCAGGAACTGTCTCATTCTATGCATTTGTACAGTGTGTAGCACAACTGGGCCCTGGTCTGTTGGGGCCTCTAAAGGCTACAATATTAATAATGTACGCAGTGTTGTTGTAGCCATGTTGGTCCCAGGATATGACAGAGACAAGGCAAAGAGCTCTGTGTAGCTCGAAAGCTTGTCTCTCTCCCTAGCAGAAGTTGGCCCCATAAACGATATTGCCTCCCCCACAACATTAATGAGGCTGTGTGAGACTCCATGCAGAATACTACATTCAGCTTGGCTTGTCTCTTTAGAAGGTTGTCAGGTTCCAGGCCCGGCAGAGAGAAGCAGAATTATTTCTACACACTCTCCCCCATAGCCAGACAAGGTGAGTCGTCTGAACGCCAACCCAAGAGTTTGCCAGAGTAGCATAAAGCAGCCTTACTGCGAGGAACAGTCAAACCCAGAGAGTGCCCACATTTGGAAGTGTGGTGTGAGGGGGTGCTAATGGTTGGGCTGGAATACGGTGGAAATCACATACAGATTCCTTCCATTTGAACTCTTAGGGCTTGTCTATCCGTAGAACGCTACCGGGGCCCCGCTGCAGCTGTGCTGTTTTTGCGCTTCAGTGTTGACATTACCTATGCCAACGGGAGGGGTTCTCCTGTCGGCGTAGGCAATCCACCTCCCCGAGAGGCCGTAGCCAGGTCAACAGAAGAATTCTTCCATCCACCTACTGCTGTCCATACAGGGACTTAGGGTGGGTTAACTACGCCACTCAGGGGGGTGGATTTTTTGTACCCTTCACCGACATAGTTAAACTGACCTAATTTTTTAGTGCAGACCAGGCCTTAGCTTAAAGACACTTCACTTAACCTCACCTTCAGCCAGAGGTTTGACTAGAACCCAGCCTGAATCCCCCACATCAGTGCGAACTGCTACTTGGCCAAACCAAAAATGTGTCCTTTGTATGGCACCCATTCTCTCTTTAAAAAGTCAAAAAGAAAGGCACAGTGAAAATAATAATAAAAAGGACAAAGACACACACTCAGCTTCCAGCGCATATAAACGCACAATTTGGTTTTCAATAGGCAGTTCTTTGGAAAGGAATTAGTGGTAAAGGTTACAAGCTTTCACTTGAACAGAGCCCCATCAGAATGCTCCTTGGCATTATTCACACAAAAGGAACATGCCCATGGTATTTCGTTTCACTTAAGATGCCCTCTGAGGGTATATTACTCACTGGACTTTGTGTTTTTCCTTTTCCTTTCTGCACAATGCACTGAGAAATTCCAGGCATATGACTCAGTGGGTGGTTTGTGCAGGAAGTAACCTGCAGTCTGAGCGTAATAAACACAATGCTGTAGAAATACACCCATCATCAGATGTTCCTTCTGCTTTGGCACGACCCAACAATAAAACTACGTATCTCGACTTGAGCACGGAAGAGAAAATACAGCCAGAGAAAGAGCCAGTACTTGTAAGGTTACACCGTTGCCGAACAGGCTAGTCAAATATAGTACTACACACGACACAGCTGGGAACTAGCATTGTAGATCACACAGGCAAACAGTCACCACATTGTACTAATGACTTCTTAAGGTGGAATTGCCCACCCTACTGTAGCTGCACTCTGTCACTAGGTGGTACTGTGTATTACATCTTCATGTCTTGGAAATCTACTTTATTCTAATCCTTCACTTCTTCTTAAGTGAGTTTGTTGATCACAATGATTTCTGTATTTAGTTTGTTGTGGGATATTTTACTTCTGCGTAAAGAATATAGCCCCCAGCTCAACAAGGTACTTAAGCACATGCCTAACTTTAAGCATGTGAGGAACCAAGGCCATAAAATCCTTCTCAACTAACTGCGGCTGAGCACTGGTGCTTGATTTATATCCCTGCTGTTAAAATATAAAACATATGAAATAGTGGTTAGCTGAGGGAATTGGTTGCAGTCTTTTGACGCGGGACAATAGAGATGGTAAAGAAAAAAATGGTTAAAACTTTCACAGGAATTTTTTTTTCCATTTTTTTTTTTTTAGAAAAAAGCTTTTGATCGTCAAATAGTTTCAACCAGTTCTATAGGGGGTTGTGAAATTTTTACAAAAAATTCCAAGCTTTTCAGGGTTTTCTGTGTGTTTGTGTGTGTTACAGAAATCAAATGTTGGATGCAAAATTTGATCAAAAGTCAACATCAGCTCTACTAGACAGCTAGTATGAAATCGATCAGTTCATTTGTCATCAAATTTGTTACCGGACGAGATCTGTTTGGTGGCTTACATTGGTCATTGTAGGTCCTGAGGCTATGTCCATTGGACTCAGTGCCAAACCTTCTATCCATTTCTCTGGTTCAAGATCAGGTCCTTAGTCAGGTCACAGTGCCTGGCCTGTACCCATCCCGCTCAATGACACTTTTGCCATTGAGTTCAAAGGTTGCAGGATCGATCCCTAACCATGCAGATGTCTGCACCACTGAAAACCATTACAGATGGACCCCTCATCTTAGCACAGAGGCAAAGGATTGAATGAGCATGAAGATTAAGCTACCCTCTCAACCCAGGGGGAAAGCTTTTGCTGTCAGTGCTCACGTTGTACATGTTTTATGTATGAAAAATGTCAGTCTTCAAGTCTGATAATCCAGCCTGATACCTGGGCATCACAGTCACTTAACAAAGACACACAAACTAACCCCTCTGCAGCAACTTCACTTTTCTTCACAAGATAAAAAGCCTATGACATAGACAGTGCAATTATTCTGCATAAATTAGTGGACTGCACAATCTCCCATTCAGAAATCTACTCAGTACGTACATTACAGAAGCACCTAGAGACTCTTACTGAGATCAGCTCCCTATTGTGCTAGGCACGTTGCACTTTTCAAATGCATAGACAAGAGACAATACTCTCAAAAAGAGCTTTCAGTCTAAATAGACAAAAAATGGCAGGGGAAACAGAGGCAGAGAAAGGTGAAGTGACTTGCCCTAGGTCACATAGCAGGTCAGTGGCAAGGCTGGAAACAGACCTCAGATCTCCTGAACCCCCAATCAGTGCACCACCCTCTGGCCTACACTACTCCTCTTATGCAACAAACCAGTATTGTTGATTTCCCCCCAGAAGCACCAATATGAAATATCTTGCCCAGCATCTCACTGAGCTAAACTATAGTATGAAGTGTTCAGGCTATGAACATCAACTTCAGAATAGAATATGCTGACATCGGTGATCCATTCAGAGGTCTATCTTTGTCCCACTATGTCCAAACCATATGCTATTGCCATCAACTTAGTATTTTAAAACTATGTTTTCTTTACAATTATAAAACTGTCAAGCCCATCAGTGGCCCATGGATTGCTCAGACTTACATACAGCAAATCAAGTCATTTCTGGTTTTTTAAATGCAGAGCTCCCAGGCAGTTTAATGCAAAAAGAAAGACACAGATTGGTGGGCAATCAAAGTTAAATCTGTGGTGGTGACTAAGATAGGAGGCTTCTCCAAATACATGGCTTCCCACTACCCAGCTGCCAAAGTATAATACTCAATCAGTCCTCAGTCATTCACTCCCTGTGTGCATGAACCTGCACTGTGCTTCCGAATTCTAAACAGCATTTGGGTTTTGCTTCAGATGAGCTAGAAGCGGAATCATCTGCAAGCACTTTAAAAATGAAATTTGCTTTTGAACGGAAGACAGCGTGGAGCCGAGTGCAATTCACAGCCTGTGAAGGAGAGAGAAGAATCCCAGGCAAAATGCAGGAAAATCAAGAGAACAAAGAGCAAATGTGGGGGAGGAATGTTTCTGCACATGCTATGCTGAATCTGCAAGAGAAAGAGACCCTAATCGTACAATATTATTCACTTTTTAAATAGCACCATTCATAAAAGAGTATCCTAGCACAGGCGTTGAGTTGTTCCTACGGGTATCCTGGCCAAGTTCCAATGTGATTAATCACTTTCTGTCCACCTCAATTTCCCCCTGCAGCTTGCATTGGATATGGTCATATTCTTCACTTCCTGTCCTAAGTTGTTCTGTGGTGTTGCTAGAACTTGATCTATTGGAAAGGCAGTGCTGGACAGACAGTGGTGTGGAGAACACTCGCACAGTAAGAACACAGGCTGAACATGCCCTGGGAAAAGAGGTCTGACGTTAGCAGAAAGCTTTTGAGGCAACCTTTCCTTTGAAAACCTTTTGGGGAAAAATCTCTAGAAAGCATCCACACAAACACACACAAAATTCCATAGAATGCAGGAAACTTTCAGAACACACCAAAGCAAATGCTCCATTGAGAAATACTGTGTGTATTGCATATTAACAACAATTAATTTCTAGGGAACAACAAGGTGTTTGTAGTGTTATTACAGGAGGGGTCTCGTGAACTGCTTCTGATGTAATTAGTTCTACTGAGGATATGGTTTAAGAAATAAAAAGCAGTAACGTAAACCAGCAATTAACAGGTAAGGTAAAAATTAGCTTCCATCCCCCTCTGGGAATACTGAACTCATTTCAACAGCGTGGCATACATATTCCCTCCTGCATTTGGATGATCAGGTTTCAGCTACCTCCCAGTCTCTCCAAGCTGATTAAAGAGGGACAGCAAGTTTTAGGAGTTACCCACTAGACTTTCATTGGGGTGCTGTGCTAACACAGGAGGCATGGCACCATTAAGTGATTTAACTGAGTCTGATCCAAAGCCCTTTAAAGTCAATGGGAGTCTTTCAATCCACTACAGTGGGCTTCCGACCAGGCCCCTAGAGCAGTAGAGAGGGACCCACCAAAATTCACATGTGAATTTTGAACCTCCAAAGTTTGGTGTTGGTCAGATGTGGGATTTGGGTTGGGTCAAGAGACAGTGCTGCATGAAAGCAGACAATAGTACTTTTAGAAGGCAGCAGAGAGAGACTGGGACCTCAAGCAATGGGCTGCTTCTGCAATCCCGAGTGCATATAAGCAATCCTTACCGATGTGAGAGATCCCAGGGAAGACAATGAGGCTACTTGTGTTTGAAGGGGTTAACAGGATCAGGCCTCAAGAAACAATGGCTGAAAGCTTGGCTCCATTGAAGTCAATGGAAGTTTTGCTGTTGACTTCAGTAGGGTCAGGATTTCACCCAACAGCTCTTTCACATTTTACCCTTACGAAAACCCCTTCACTGGATGTTGGGGGGGATGAATTAGTTAGCTTGTATTAAGTACTTTGAGTTTAACAAGTGATCAGTTTTACTGTCACTGTTATAAAATTTGGAGCCAGGGCCTTCTCTGTAGAGCCCATAATGAGAATGCTACTCCTTGGATAGCACAGTTCATCTGTGGTATCCTTCAAGTCAAGGTTTATTACTTCCTTTTAGTGAGAGGTTTAGTGAGTTATATTTACTTATGCTACATTATTGAGTGGTGCAGTGTTCAATTAAAGCACTCAGCAGGGTTTGCTTCTATGACCTTCTATACCAAAGTGCAGACTGCTACCACTTGAGCTCAAGGACCCAGGCACTGAGCCAAAAGTGCACTGAAGTCACTGGAAAGGCTTGCAGTGCCTTTACTGGGTTTTGGATGAGGTCAAAGATCCATTAGCTGGAAGAAGGAGCGGTTGGTGGTCCTCTATGGAGCAACCACAGAGAGAGAATGCTTAACACATTTACCAAAGGGATTACAATGGGATAGGACATTTCATTAGCTGCATGAGCATCTCACCACTTTTTGTTGCATTGCTTCACCCTAGTCATCACTTACAGAAACACGTATCACTTCATAACAATTAAAACAAATCCATATACTATTTTTCCTGCTCGGAAGACAAGAAGATTCATTAGAGCACCCTACATGACAGATGCCAGGAAGGCATTCACATATAGTGGTGATAGGCATGGTATAAGAATCTAAATAAAACAAACAAAAATATCACCACCTATGGTATTTTAAATTCAAGGTTCTATTAACAATTGATTGAGAGAGAGATTCTTGCTCTAAATTATTTTAACAAAGGTATTTTTACAGGGAAACATAGTGGACTGGCTAATGTGTTTGTGTACTATTGCCCTCTAGTGGACAGAATCAGAACTACACCAGTGTGTCCTAGCCCCCAAACTGGTAACCTCTAAGGAGGGTCTCCTTTAGCTGAAGTAGTAGGGACCTTGCAGCTTTTGAAGTGGGAGGAGAATTGCTAGCACCAGGATGGTCCCAGTGGCCATTGTATGCACAGTACTGAGAACATTACATCTTAGGTGGCCCTTTAATTGTTACAACAGACAGCTTTACATTGCTTCCTTCTCCCACTCTCTCTTGTTGCCACCACATTAGACCTTGGCTTTGTGACGTGGGAAATCAGTTCAGTGGGGGAATTCAATGGTGGTGTTTTCTAAGCAAGGAGGTGAGGTAACAGAGGCATCTCTTCTATTCAGATGGAAATAGATCTGACTATAGCACAACACTTCCCACAGCCAGGTGGCAGCGCGCGCTACTGAATAAGATGCTGCAGCCGGAGTCAGAAGACCTGTGCTCTAGTCCCAACTCTGCCACTGACTTACTTGTGTGAGTTTGGGCAAGTCACCTCATCTCTGTTTTCCCTCCCCCTTACCAGCTGGTGAACCCATCATCGGTGAGCAGTTACACAGCAGTCAGTAGGACTCCTGCAAATAATGGCTCAGCAGTGGGAGGGAGGATTTTAAAATGTAGCCTTTAGATTGCAAGCTCATTGGGTCAGGGACTATTTCTCTCTCAGTGTGTTTGCATAGTGCCTAGTACAAGGGGGACTCCAATCTCAGCTGAGGGTCTATGAGCTTCTGTAACAGAAATAATTAATAAAAGATCTCAAGCGGCAAAATCCCCCTCTTCAGTTCCATAGAATATTGTTTACATTAGCTCCCTTTCAGGAATTCAAGATTTTGGCTGGGCACTATATTTAGCCTGATAAACTGCAGATATTTTTAGGTCATTTGCCCTTTGACACACCAGTATATTTCTCTGAGGAGAAAATTTCAGCTCTCTCATAAATGATGGGAAAATACAACTCCCAGAAACTCTAATGGTTCTAAAATTGGAACCAGGAGTTAAGAACCGACAAGGATAGTTTACAGTATAAATACATTCTGTGTGTTATGCCAAATGCTTAAGGCATAGTGTCAGGGACCCTCCAGTTAAGCTTGCTGGGCTCAAATGTTTTCTGACAGTTAAGACCTCCCACTTATTTACAGTTTAGCTTTTACCATAAGAGGAAAAGCAGTTGCTGAGAACGGATCATCTCAAACAGAACATGCTGAAAATATCACATACTTACTTAGTGAAACATTTGCTGAAAAGCAACATCCAGAGTGTTGTGTGTTTTTTTAAAGCCCCTTAAGTTCCCATATCTGAGTCAAGTTACAGGGCTATGATCCAAAGGGAGAATATTTCTCCAAAAAGGGTTTTACATGAAAAAAAAATCACTTTTTAAGAGGATATGATTGAGGAATTACTGAAATATTTATGAATGAGATAATGGTGGCAATTAAGGAACTTTTCAACTGAGGAATGCTTGACAATATGATGAACTGCTCTAGACCTCTCTCTTCCAGTGTGAATAGATTCCCAGAATGACCCTTTTCTGACTTGAATTCAAGGCCAGCCCAAGCTGTGCTATTTATCCAAATCCCTTATTATCTCCAAATTGCAATGGCTGATCTGATATAGTGGCACCTGGACCCAAAGCATCCCTGGTTTGGTTTTGTGACACCTCAGCTTGACTAAGGTTTTGCAGAACCAAACCTCACCACCAGTCCTGTCCACACTCTATGTTGTTATGTCAGCTGTGGTTTTATAAAGGATGCCTGAAAGCCTCTCAGAATTCTTACATCACTATTACAAAAAAAAAGTCCGTCAATCCAAGTACAGTAACACGCTTATAAAAATTCCAAGTACCAGCAAACAATCCCTACCCCAACAAGACAGCTATCATGGTGCTAGCATGGGACTGACCATACAAATATGTTAAGCCTTTGGGTGTAGATGGTTTGAACTAGGCTTTTCTACAGGCCTGAGCAGACCTCATGCAAGTTAAGCAATGTTGGCTTATAGTTGCAATAAATGGTATATTTGCCACAACCCAGGCTTTTACAAGATCTGCCAACCTGGCCTATGAAACTCACAGTGGTCATCAGCTCTGATGGAATAACCACCACAGGGTTGCATTTGCTAACTCTTTGCAAACTCAGCTTTGCAGGGGTTATACGTTTATTGTTTGTGACAGAGTTTACAAGTTAAGCAACCAAACAGACATCTTGTAACTTTTGCCAGGTGTCTGCCAGAAGTTAATCCGCCACTGGGGTACCAGATGGGCGTTTACAGCATGATATAATTTGACCTTAGAGAACTTTTCAAATTTGAAATGAAGCATTGTGAAATTGGCCTGATGCACGAGTTCTCCTTGAGGGCTGGTTACCAAGACCAGCTTGAACTATGTACAGCCAGCTGTTTTGGAGTTACGAGTGGACAAAATGCAGTTAACAGACTTCTCCAAAACAGAAGAAACAACTAACCCCCTCACTGAAAAACCCAAAAGCAAATGTTAAAATCCTACGACACAAACAATTTTTTTTTGCCTAAGAATTTTCAAACTCAGAAAAAATAAACTTTTCTGCCTTGAATCTCATCATGAGAAATTTCAGAGTGTCCAGTGGATGTGTTAAAAAATGAGAGAAAGGTCAAAAACTATAACTTTAATCACTAATGAAATGTAGGTGGGACTCACAGAAGTGCCGGTAAAGGACTGAGCTGTATTTCTGGTCACAGTCACATTGCATGGGTCAGGGTTACAAAGGGTTAACTCCCTTGTCACATGACAGTGGGTTAATATTCCTCAACTGTAGTGGCTATTGTTATAACTACCAGGACTGCCACCCCAACCCAAGTCCCCACTCTCTCCTTTCACTCCCTCTATCAGAAGACAGTGGTTTTTAAGTGTCTAATTCGGGTTTGTTTTTCCCAAACACACCCAGTACCCCAGAGCGAGCTATTTTTCTCCTAACAGTTGGGTGCCATCTTTTGAAAGTGAAGAGCGCTTCTGCATAAGTGCAGATGATTCATCCTAACATTTCAGATCTAGCCACAAATAAAATTAGGGAAGGATCTCACTAAAGACACTAATCAGCTCCACGCCAAGGAGTGCCTCTTCGCTGCAGTACAGCATTGGATGGCTTCTTTCGCAGAGAGGAAAGCACATTTTCCCATGGACGTTGTCTTTTATGAGGCAAAAGAAACTGATGAGAGCACTCCCAGTTTGGAGGCATCTCGAACCATAGCATTAGCCTGTAGATTATTGTGCACTTCTCTCTTGTGAAGAGGAAACCCACCAAGGGCCAAATCACACAATACTTACTCAGGCAAAATTCCCCACTGGGTTCAAAAACTTCCAGAATACTGTGTCTCATACAAGAACACTACTGGGGAAAGGGACAGTTTCTTTACCAGGAATGGGCTGCTGTGTAAAGCCACTGATCTTTTTTTTACAGACCAAGTTATGTGAATTTGAACAGTTGAAGTGAGTTGGTGTTTTGTCTGAATATGGATTGCAGGATCTGGTCCTAGGTAGTCTAGCTATGGGGGAGCTTGGAGTTGGTTTCCACCAATCATGGGGTTTAACAGTATTCCCCTTGGGGTTGAGTGACCATTATGCACAGGCCAGAACCCTGGGTGTTTGTCATTTTTTAGGTGGATTTTATTTCTCATTGGGATTGTCCCATGTGGGCAGAAGCAAAGAGCAGGCGTTGGACAGCCCAGGGGAGGGGCAACGGGATTCAGAACCTTTACATTTTGTCATTATTCCAAATTCATTCCAGGCCGGTGTCAACTGAAAGTTATTAGTATCTGCTGTCTGGTTGGTGGCCCAAGCTGATGTTCTCACTTGACTTCCTACTGGTCAGGAGTTGACAATGTAAGAGACTATCTCCTCACCCGAAGTCTGTACTGGCCATCTCTACTCCCAAGGAAAGAATGGACCTGAAGGATCCTTTTACCCACAGAGGAGGTCCCTGCAAATCTAGGTTGTAACAAGGCAGTGTGGGGGAAGCTTCCACTGCTGTAGACCAGGCTTTGTTTCTTCTGTAGATAAACCCTGCAAAGGAACTGAGTCTCCACACCGTGCCATCCGATCCCTTTCCACCAGCACTAAAAATGAACTTAAAATGGTACAGGTAGGACGATGTGGTTTTTGTTTTTGTTTTCCATGAGAGTTGGACAATTTGTCACATGACTGTGTGAGTCCTGTAAGGCTGGGTTTGCAAGGAGTTAGTGAACGCAGCCCTGCAGTCCTACGTGTTTCTTTATTGGCTCACTTGAGCCTCCAAATGGAGTCCCCCAAGGCAGTCCATTCTCCTCCACTTCCCCCCTCCCTACTACTGGCAAGCCCCTAAGTCTCTTCTCCCATCCCAAAGCCTCCTGAAGGTAAGAGGGGTTGATGGTGTTTTGGGGCCAGTGAGGGAGCCATCTGATGGGAGGGAGATTCCCTTCTCTCTGAGCTGTGCAAACAACCTCTGCTCATATTCACTGAACTTCAACAAGCGTGGGCACTTCGTCACATTGAAGCTCGAACCCAGGGTTCAGTCCCAGCTGGTCTGGGGTGCGGCCTAATATTCCCCATAGCTCTCTTGTGCTACTTTTCACTGGAACGAGCCACTATTCCCCCATGGAGAGGCTCAGCTGGATGGCAAGGGAGGCCAACAAGACTCAGTCTGTGCCAATGTTCCCTCTAATTTTTAACAGGCCGGGTGCGCGCAAAAAATTTCTTCTGTGCCGCTGCCAAAAAAAAAAAAAAAAAAAAATCCGAAACCGGGGTGCGCGTGGTGTTTCGCCATGTGCGCGGGGTTTAAGATCTGTGTGCGCACGCACATGTGCACAGCTTAGAGGGAACAGTGGACTGCGCGTGCCAATTTGGCATCCTGTGCGGGACGATTAGCACTTGACTTTATTTGAATATTTCATGTTATTAAAGTTTCAGCTTCTTTCCTGCTGGTACCACTCCGCGGCCGCGTTATGGAGGAAGCAGACTGCGGTGGTGGTGGGGACTTGCCAAACTGCTGACGACCTTGACAGCTCTAGAAAGGCAGGGAAAGTGATCAGGGAAACTGGGCTGTGAGGAGGGAATATCATACAGAGTGAACTTCCTTTTTAAAATGTCTAGTGAAAATACCTCAGGCCAGGAACTTATTGAACACCTCATGTACTGTCTCCAGCCGAGCTGTGAACAGGCAGCCAGGTGCAGTTACTGCTCTTTCCCAGACTGGTTTTATTGCCCACTCAGATTAGTTTTCTGGCAAGGATGAATTTGTAACATGTTTGCTTTTTCTCCCCTCCCTTTCCCACCTCTAACGAGAAGGGGGAGTGAAGCTTAAAAACCAGAAATGTCTTGAATACTTTATGAAACATGTGGGGATAATTATCCCTTTCTGGGATTCTAGTGTTTTAAGGAAAGCAGTTCAAGTCTCATAAATGCTTAAATATGTAGCAATAAAGGTCTCAGGGGCGGGTAGAGAGTCTGCTGACTTGCTGGGCGAAAGCGCTGGGGAAAAAGCACCGCGAGTGCCTCAAAGCTGGGAGTTATATGAGCTGCCTCCCTCTGAAGTGCCTGACCCATTTACAATACCACAGGAGACAGCTCCTCTAGGGCCTGATCCTGGGCACCTTCAATTCCCACCGATGTCAGCACCTTACAGGACTGGGCCCTGGCTGAAGATAGGTTTGTTCATAGAGCCATTGCACAAAGTCTAGGGGCCTGACTCTGATCCCTCTGACACCGGAATCAGATAACATTTAAATCACAAAACAAAAGGAACAAATATTGTAGCAATGTCATGATGCTGGCTGCCATTATATTGTTCATTCCCCCCACCGCATTGGGCGTGTCTGTTTAGACTGTAAGTCTTCTGGGGCCAGGACTGTCCCTCATTCTGTGTTTTTGCTGTGCGTGGCACAATGGGGCCCCGTTCTCAGTTGGCCCCTGTGCGCTACTGTAATAAACACAGTAAGTAAATGTTGCACAAGTGAAGCTCATTAGTGGACAGATTCCCCCCTCACTCCATTGCAAATCAGGAGTATCAATGCAGTTAAACAGGCACAAAACCGAGCATCAGAGCAGCATTAGGCTCATTGACTTCAGAGGAGTCACTCCTGATTTACACTGCTCTGAGAGATCTAAATTAGGCCCCTGATCTCTCTTCAGCTAGTTAAATGATGAACTTATCTGGCTCTTTTCTTGCCCACCCCACACTCCCACACCCCTAATCCCTTGTTTCCTCAGACCGCCTAGCTCCAGAGCTGACTAGATTAATGTGAAATGCTAATACGCCAGACGAGAAAAGAAAGCAAAGAGCTGGCTTGCTTGAATTCCACATTAATCTACTCAGCTACGAAACTTTAAATCAAGAGCCCAAAGTTTTACCAGTTTGAAATGATAGGTTTAACATTTCAGCCCTCTCCTTCCTCCCTGCCGCATGCGCCCTGGCTCATTCGGCTTTGTAGAGCCGTATGGCAGGCCCATGAAAGGCAGACCGCCTCGTTGTGGTTACACATAATAAAATGTTTTCAGAGAGACTGGAATGAGAAATGACTAAGATGAGGATGGATCTTTCCCATATGCCTCCTGGGGGGTGAAATCCATGTTACCCACATATAGTGCCTGAATGCCTGGCTGTCATGTGTGGGAATGCCAAGTCCCTGTCTCCCTCAGGCTGAGGACAGGGAGTTGGGTGGAGACACAGCCTTCCATAGCTGGTTTCCAAGTCAAAAGCTGCAGCGGTGGCTGCAGTCCCACTGCCACGTGTGAAGGGTGTTAGGACCAATGCGATCGATGAGCTTGTGGGCCCAGCATCTCCTCTTACGGGCCATCCCCAGTGGTCACCCCTCATTGTTCAGTGAACAGAGTCTGGCTGCTTTGCTCTTGCCTACTTAAGTGGCTCGCAGAGCTCTGTGTGAGCCTTCTACACAAAGGTGCTGGAACTCAGGGTGCTGGGGGGGGGGCTGCCACACCCCCTGGCTTGAAGTTGTTTCTATTATATACAGGGTTCACAGTTTGGTTCAATGGCTCTCAGCAGCACCCTCACTGTACAAATTGTTCCAGCACCCCTGCTTCTACATCTGGATGAACGCCACCCAAAGCCCAGAAATCCTTGACTCTCACAGCACACAGATATGTGGGCACCATCCCTTCCCTTTGCAGGCGGGGTAACTGGGTCACGGAGAGGTGGAGTGGCAAGAAAGGGCCTCCAAGCGCTTTGCCCGTGCCATGACACTCATTGTAAGAATTAACCTATATGAACAAAAATCAACTACTTTCTACACACTGAAGACAGGTTCCTGCCCTAAAGGCCGTACAATTTTAGTGCTGCACTTGACAGACAAACGAGGATACAACATGCACAAAGGGGTAAAGGAGGACGAGGGTTACAGAGAGAATATTATTTGGTTACTCAGTGGAGCACATTCATCTAGGGAAGCTGCAGATTTTGTTTTCTCTTGTCAAAATGGAACACGTTCAGATGGTGTCGGTAGTGACGCAGAGGCAGCGTGCTTGTTAGGACATGCCTATGAGGTACGTAAGTATTACACCCATTTCACGAGTGGTTAACGGAGGCACAGAAAAGCCAAGTGACTTGTTCAGGAGTCCTGGCTCATGGAAGCTTTGAAAGACAGGAGCCATGAATCAGTCTTGTGGTCAAAACACAGGACTACACTTTCTCTCAACCCAGCTGTAGTCTGTTCTAAGGCTACATACAGCAAGACGGATTTCAGCCTGCATGCAGAAAGGGAACACTGTTTCCAGAGTGAAGCTTTCTCTGCTAGTAAACATGGTTAGGTGATGAGTTGAGCTCTTGGTTTCATCAACGGAGAGCTCTGTGGAATAAAGGAAAAGTCCTGGTGTTATTTTTGAAGCCTTTCAAATGGATCTAGAAGACTATGGGCTGGATCAGGGAAGGCCATCCAGGAGTCAATGTAGCTTCTTACAAGCTATGTCAAGCATTTTCTAGTACAAGGGTGTGCTGAGACTTAGGGCTCAATCCTGCCCCACACGTGTCAATGGGAGTTTTGCCTTTGACTTTAATGGGAGCAGGATCAGACCCTAACTGGGGTCTGGAGTCATCAAAACCACAGAACCCTACAGAAATCATTGAAGCCTGCCTGCAGAAATTCTTCCTCCTAGCTCACATTGCCTTTATCCTCCTCCTGCAGCTTCCCAAGAGAACTCTTCCTCCCTGTTCATCCCCCTCCTTGAACTCCATTCCCCCCATCTTACCCCTCTTTCTTGATTTTTGTTTTCACAACCCGTCCTTCCTCTCCTCTGGATTTCCTTCATCCCCCCGTTTCCTCTTTCCTGGCCTGCCAACCGGACAGAGTCAAAGGGCCAAATTCAGCCCTGGGCAACTCCTTCCTTTTCAAAGGGAATTGAAATTCACTCACACAAGGTTAGCCTCTGACCCTTGGAGTCTCACAGGCTATAGCCTGGGTCCTTCCCCATGCGTTCATATGTAGACAGAGCTGGATTAAGGAACAGTGAGATCCAGTAAATAGGGTATGAGACAGAATACTGAGACCTTGTTTTTATTCCTGGCTCTGCCACTGACTCACTCTGTGGCTTTGTACAAGTCACGTCACCTTTTTGTGCCTCAGTTTCCCCAGCAGTAAAATAGAGACAATGGTAATCTCCTTTGTAAAGTGCTTTGTGATCTAGGGACAAAAAGCACTGTGTAAATGCTAACTACAGCTGCTATATATTGTCCATGAGCAATTAAACGTCTGCAAGGTTTAATAGTACAGCTCCACACAAAAGTGTTCTCTGTCCAATCTCCAGCTTCAGACATGCTAAGAACAGTCGGTAGGATTTTAAACAGACTGTAACCCAAACCGACTGTTACTAACATTATCCCCCTGTCTGCTGAACATTCTGACACTGCACAGACATGGCGAGGAAACTAAAAAAATTTGCCTATGGACTCTGAGCTTGAATAAATAGTGAAGGAACTTTGAGAGGTCAATATATATGCTAGAGTGTTTACAACTGTATTTACCAAAATCCCGTTTAATTGCTGGTCAACCTCCCTCTCCCCCACACCCAGATCCTTGATTTGTGAATAGTTCCATAAATAAATGCACTGTGTTTATTTCAGAATGGTTCATGGGGGTCACATTAGCTATTCATGGTATTCAGACAGCTTCTGGGCGCTGGTGAAAATGCCCCAGATCCCGACAGTTCCATGAATTCTAGCACAAGCAAATGTTTGTCTCAAAGTTCCAGAAGTATATTATTTGCTGTTTTCCTTTTTAAATGTGTTTCTGCCATCCAGTCTGGGTGCTTACCATGTAATTTACGTGACCAGCTACAGGATATGAACACAGCATAGAAAACAGTAGAAGTGAACAGTTTGCAAACAACTCACGGGCAAAAAAGTTATTTCATAGATTCGTAGAACTGGAAGGGACCTCGAGAGGTCATCTAGTAGCCCAGTTCCCTGCAAACTACTGTCCAACCTATTTAGTAAACTACGTTCCAGCAATTGGCTCCCAAAATGATTCCCTGAGGAAAAAAGGGACTGAGATCTACGATTTCAAGGGTGCCCTCTGAATCTGGGAGCATTTCATTTTGAGGTGCCTATCTTCCCAATGAGCGCCCATGGGCCACTTGAAGTCAATTGGCGCGGCAGGTGCTTAGCACCACCGATGACTGGTCCACTTTCGACGCTCAAAATCAGAGGGCACTTTCAATAATTTCAGCCTAAATTTGTAACAAATATTACTTGTAACAAAGAGCCTGAACCACTCCAGCCACATTTGCTTGCCAGTTTAGTTCCAGCTTTAAAGCTAGAGACTGCAATATCTAATGGAAAGGATGCAATTCCTAGCTCAGTCCAGAGGGCCCACAATAACTCTGTAGAAATGCTGCTATTCCATCTGGGCTTGGCTAATTCATTGCTGTTATTATAAACACGAGGCTGATGGTGTGAGATCTGAGAAAGCAAATAAAATACCAATTGTCGAAAATAAAAAGGAGGATGCATTGATTATATTGAGGCCTGCAGTGCCTTTGCTTTGGGCAAGCCCATAAAGCTGGCCTTCGCTAGCGTTCCTACGTCGATCTTGGAACGATGCCCTTCAGCATAGTGTCAGCTGCAATTCAGCATATCCGGGCTTAGCAGAAAATAGAACTAGGGGTTGCACTTCGTGGCTGTGCAGACAATATTTAGATGTGGCTTAAGAAGAAAAAAAACCCCAAACCTGAAGATTATTTGGCCAAGCCCCACAAATTGTTTTCAGGGTGTGTGTGTTGGAAATGGCACAGTAACCTCTAAGAAAAAAAAAATCAAAAACTTGCCCTGACCTAACAAAACCAGAGCAAATGCACATTAGTGTTTGCAGGCAAGACTGCCCAAACATTTGGCTATTGCATGCACAGTGCAAAGAGTTAGACAGAGAAGTACCAGTTGGACTGTTGCATTGCGACACACATTTTTATTCATCCTTGGCGTCAGGAATCAGATGGTAACACAGTTCACTCGTTGTTAGATTCAACTGTGATCTAGAGGTGAAAGATCTACTCTATTGCCAGTCCCCTGAGCCATTCAGTCCCCACAGAACTACATCCTCTGAACAAACAGAAAATCCCTGCCCTAATGTTTTCCTCCCCATCAGATGAGTTGTTGCTCTGACACTGGATAGGAAGATCCGTAGAGCAATGGATCCTTCAGCTCCATGCACAGCCTGCCCCAGTCTTGCATGCGGCCATGCAAGAGCTGCCCAGAGCCCATAGCTCCATTTCACGCAGGGGTCTGCATTGCACACACAGCTCTCGGAGACCCTACACTCCCCTTACCTTGCACAGTGGAGCTGCATTGCTTCTGCTGAGGCAGGGGCAGCCTGAAACCCCATAATGCACTACCAATGTTCCTAAGGAAATAAGGAGAAAAGAATTCTGCTTTTTTCCAAATTCCCCTGGATGTGCTGCAGAGATGGGGCATTTCTAAGCCTACCCCCACTCTGGCATAACAATTTGGAAATGTTCTTACATAACCCCATGTAGGACTCTCCCCTCACTCCTGAGCACCCCGTATGAACACAAGGAATGTCATGCCAGGGAAGAACAACGGTCCCTCAAATCCAGTATCCTGACTCCAGCAGCAGCTAATGCTGGATGCTTCGGAGGAAGATGTAAGAACTCCAGCCTAATGCACTCATTGCGCCATAATAGATCATGGAGGGGCGATTTTTTTGTCTTCTTGTCAGCAAGCTAAAGAAGTATTCTTGTCAGCAAGCTAAAGAAGTATGGGCTGGATGAATGCACTATAAGGTGGGTAGAAAGTTGGCTAGATTGTCGGGCTCAACGGGTAGTGATCAATGGCTCCATGTCTAGTTGGCAGCCAGTGTCAAGTGGAGTGCCCCAGGGGTCGGTCCTGGGGCCGGTTTTGTTCAATATCTTCATAAATGATCTGGAGGATGGTGTGGATTGCACCCTCAGCAAGTTTGCAGATGACACTAAACTGGGAGGAGAGGTAGATACGCTGGAGGGTAGGGATAGGATACAGAGGGACCTAGACAAATTGGAGGATTGGGCCAAAAGAAATCTGATGAAGTTCAATAAGGATAAGTGCAGGGTCCTGCACTTAGGATGGAAGAACCCAATGCACCGCTACAGACTAGGGACCGAATGGCTAGGCAGCAGTTCTGCGGAAAAGGACCTAGGGGTGACAGTGGACGAGAAGCTGGATATGAGTCAGCAGTGTGCCCTTGTTGCCAAGAAGGCCAATGGCATTTTGGGATGTATAAGTAGGGGCATAGCGAGCAGATCGAGGGACGTGATCGTTCCCCTCTATTCGACATTGGTGAGGCCTCATCTGGAGTACTGTGTCCAGTTTTGGGCCCCACACTACAAGAAGGATGTGGATAAATTGGAGAGAGTCCAGCGAAGGGCAACAAAAATGATTAGGGGTCTGGAACACATGACTTATGAGGAGAGGCTGAGGGAACTGGGATTGTTTAGTCTGCAGAAGAGAAGAATGAGGGGGGATTTGATAGCTACTTTCAACTACCTGAGAGGTGGTTCCAAAGAGGATGGTTCTAGACTATTCTCAGTGGTAGAAGAGGACAGGTCAAGGAGTAATGGTCTCAAGTTGCAGTGGGGGAGGTTTAGGTTGGATATTAGGAAAAACTTTTTCACCAAGAGGGTGGTGAAACACTGGAATGTGTTACCTAGGGAGGTGGTAGAATCTCCTGCCTTAGAAGTTTTTAAGGTCAGGCTTGACAAAGCCCTGGCTGGGATGATTTAATTGGGGATTGGTCCTGCTTTGAGCAGGGGGTTGGACTAGATGACCTCCTGAGGTCCCTTCCAATCCTGATATTCTATGATTCTATGATTTCTTTCACACCCCTCTTTAAAACTCTCCCCTTCTCATAATATCTTTAAAAATCTGGACAGTGGGTAGCAGCTGGTTGTGCTCTGACCACAGCTTATTGTGTTGACCATAATCACCTCATGGTTTCCTTGTGCTTCCTGGTCCACTGTCTCAGACATAGATAGTCCCTGTCCCACAGAGCTTATTGTCTTTTTCTTCTGTGCTTGGACAGTGCAATCACTCTGCACACTGCTATAATTCAAATAATACATTTCATCCTGACCTCAGCTGGTATTCACCTTATGCCCTGCAGCATGAGGACTGATAGACCTGAGGACTGGGGCCTGCAGTTTGAAGGGGCCCTACTGTAGCTGTGAACCACAGAGCAGCAAGCAGGATGCCGCACAGATGGCTGCTTCTTGCTGCTGGGTCAGGACAGAGGGAGAACCACCATTTGGGCCCAGCCAGTGGCTGGGAGGAACAAGACGGATTCCTTTCACGAAGCTGGGTGGTAGCACTCCGGAGACACCAAGCCCACTGTAACCTAATTTCACCCTGATAGTCCTTTATGGTTTTATAAATGATCTGTACATGCCACATCTGTTGTAGTCACCATCAGTATAAAGCGCTAGATGGGTGCAGTGAGTGCAGGCAGTAACCCTTCGCTCTCTGGAGAGCACAGCTCACCAGTGAAATAGTTTAGGTGGTTTCCCACCAGTACATCTCAAAGCCACCCACATACAGTAATTCGGCAGCACTGGCACGCTGTACTCAGCAGACAGCTGCTACTTGAATGTATTGAGCTGCAGATCAGGACTGTGTGGGACGACGGTGCACTGACAGAGCCATATCTGGAAACGTAGGGTATGTCTACACTACAAAATACCACTTGCGGCTGGCCCGGTTCAGCTGTCTCGAGTTTGTGGGGTAGTTTCATTGCCGGGTAGACCTCCAGGCTTGCTCTGGGACCCTCCCAAACCGCAACAGTTACCTAAGCTTAGCTCGGTGCTATCCATCTGCGACTGCCCTAGACATTGAAATCCAGCCCCCAGAAATCACGCATATATTTTCCTTCTCCTCTTCCGTTCCCACCCACTCTCCAAAACATGACATGACTCAAGCAGGAAATGCTTCAAACTCTGGCACCCTCAAGCCAATCTCATGATAGGTGAACCAGTTAGTCCCCCACAGCAAATGCAGTTGTGCCCCTGGGTTATTAGCTCTGCTTTGTAATAGTAAAGCTGAAGCTTTAAGAAACGGCACAAAAGGAAGGGAGATTTGAGTGCTGGACAGAATGTTGTCCCTAATTTGCACATAGCTGTATAATTCTTTTTTATTCTAGTTTAGTCCTGTGGCTGATGTGCACAATGCTTTCAAGATGAACTACCAGCAGGGAATCAATATGCTCCAGGCAGACAAAACTAGGGTAATTGAGGCATTATTTAGATCAGCTCAATAACAAGCAGCTGAAAAAGTCTCAGTTTCAAAGTAGGAAATGATTATGCAGGCAAGCTCTCTGGCTAGTCACAATGTTCTTAAAATATCATGTCAATGTTTAGAGATGGTCAGATATCGGGGAAAATTATTCACAGAATACATAAAAGCACTGTGTTGTGTGTCAGTAAAGGTCAGTCTGTTGTAATATATCTTAACAGAAAACCTAAGAAGCAAGACAATCAGTATTATGTACCCACTACTCCTCCACCCAGATAGCTTATCTACCACCATCACAACCACAGAGAACACCCCACAACCTTAACTCTGGCCAAGGATGGATGCGTGCCTTTCAGCACCTCTTTTCCTTAGATTCCAATATTCTCCCCAACCAAAACACACCAGATTTGCCCCCCACTCCTTCTGCAGAGTTCTTGGAATCTACACACTCAGGTTTAGGGAAGATCAAGTGGTTTTGTGGCCATTTTATAGATGGGGAAATTGAGGCACTAAAGCGCAGTGACTTTCCCAAAGTGAAGCGACTTTCCCAAGGCTACAGAATGTGACATTGCCAGGATTGGGATTGGCCATGAGGCCTGTCTCCTAAATATCACACATTTATCCATACCTGACTTGAGCCCTTGGCTGTGACACTAGGCTAGAAATCCCACAAGAACAGACTACTTCACGAGATTTCTGCTACTACCAGTTCCAGAAATCTTGAGGGCCCAATTCTGAGAAATGCTGAGCTCCCTCAAGCTTCCCCTTGAAGTCAGTGGAGTTGAGGATGCTCAGCGCCTCACCAAATCAGCCTCCCGCACTGCAGTCTCTCTGTCAGCATTTTGGCACTTATGCTTCCATTCCTTTCTCCAACCAGGCAGCGCAGAAGAGCTTGAAAGTAAGATGTGATCGACAGCAACAAAATAAGGAGGTGTGGATTGTATCGAAGCTCCAGAAAGGTTCACAGGTTCTGTCTGAAGAATAGGCAAAGGTCCAGGTCGGTTCTAAATCTATCCAGCCCTGGGCAGTCATTCCTAATGGATGTCAGTTTTTAGAATGCATGCACCAATGTTTGGCCATGTGATTTCTCTGGCTGTTCTGATGAATGAATGGGGTCCCTGCAATCATTGTACAGTAGAGTTACTGCTTGTGCACATTGTAGAAGAAGCAATTTAGTTAAACAGGGTGAGCCAGGTTCACCTCTGACTGCAGGGCAAATCCTGCAGTAAAACCATTGACTTCAAAGGAGTGACACTGGGGTTGGATTGGTGGCTTGGATTAGGGACCCACGCAGGGGCATAAAGGAACTATCATAGCTGAGTCAGCATGAAGGGGGAACATAATTTGCTGCTGGTATGGGCCGGCAGCTAATTACTAGTAACTCCCACTTCGAGGGCCAGGGGTAAGCAAGAAGGGAACTATGCCTCTCAGAAGCACAATTCCTTTCTTGTGTTGCCTCTGGGGTGCTGCAGCCACATTCTACCCCATACACTGAGCCTGTGTCAGACTCCATTCTGGAACTGGGGATTTACACTGGTTTAAGGGAGACCAGAACACAGCCAGAGTGTTTGGCTTTATTCACATGGAGCATGCATCAGTTCAGTGCACTAACTTCCATGCAGCTTTCAGAAGCAGTCTCTGACACAAATACAATCAGCATCTACCAGGGGGCAAAAAAAGAGGGACTGGGGATTCATTCTGTTACGACTATTCATTGATACCTTCCAGGGCAAACTGGTATTTTAAAAAAAACAGCTGCCTGTGCCTGCTGAATTCCAAACACTACTGCAAATCTGTGGATAAAGTTAGGGGGACCAAAGCATTCAAGATTGTTCATAGTGGGAATGAACCAAAGGTTGCTGAAATCCATGGAAAGAATTCCAGTGATTTCAATGGGCTTTGAATCAGGTCTATTATGCACAACTGTGCTGAACATGGTGACTCCCAATGAGCAGAGAAGGCACACACTAAGCAAACGAGTGTAGCAAAAAATGCCTTTTCCAAACACAGATGTGGATCCATCAATCCAAGGTCTGATGTTATCTCAGTTATACAGTCCAATCTGTGACCACCCTAAATGTCCCGACTCAGTTGGCTAGCATTTCCCTTCATTAATGAGTAAAACCTTGCAAAATTGTCAGGAAAATTCAGTAGCCAAGGCACAAAATCTATTTGCCCACTCTTACCATAACGATAAGAAAAAAACACACACAGTATTTTACACATCAATCCAATTAAAACCAATATTATTTCAGATCAGCAGGTGAGTAGAGTTTTGCAAGGCTGGATTAGTACATAGGACTTCCACTGTTTAATTTTGTTACATTTTAAGCCAACTTTTAATCATTTTCTGCATGCAAATGGTAGTTCTTCAGGGCTAGATTCAGCAGTTTTATTCATACTGAGTGGCACCCTACTCCTTGTGGAGCCAGTGGGAATACTCAAGGAGTAAGGTGCTACTCAGCATGAGTAAGGGTGGCAGAGTCCAGCCCCTGGTGAATAGAGAAAGTTTCATGAGGAGAATTTATGCAGTTGAATGCAGTCCTGTGATCCCTACTCCAGGCCAGAATTTGCCTACCTTACGTATACACTAGGGTATCTTAGAGCTTGCAGAACCTGGCCCTCAGTTTTGACTCAGGCACAACTCCCCTGGATCGCAAACTGTTTTTGTCTGTCCCCACATCTATTCCTATTTGTGCTGAGTAGCCTCAATTCCCATTGACTTTAATGGGGAGCTCACAGTGTTCAGCATTTTGCAGGACTGGGTCTTGCCTGACTCCAAGCAGGGACTGAGTCAAGGCCTTGGGATTTGGCCCAGGGTTTTAAAACCATTGCTCCCTACCTGGTAAACCGCTCTGGAAATGCACCATGGCTTCAGCATCAGCTGCAGGACCCGCAGATTTCCAAACCGGCAAGTCCTCAGAGCCCGGGAAGTCAAGTTCCACACCAGGCTGTCCCAACTGTAGAGCAGATCCTCAAAGCCAAAGAGTACGGCAGCCATGCCAGCTAGTCTCATGAAAGACCCAGCACCCCCTATCAAAGGCAGTTAGCTAATTCCTAGACTCCTTATGAAATGCAAGGTTCAAGTGTCACAACGATTTCCATCAAAGGAGAAACAGCTGCAGCCAAAATAAGCCGGTTGGGATGTTTCTTTCCCCTCCTTAAGGAAATTATTTCTTCCATGGATCCATATGTATCTTCTCAAATCAAATTCCGCTGCCCCCAGGAATCACTAGGGACAAGGTAAAAATATCTGTCCTGGGACAGGCAGGGAATCAGACATCCCTCGCAAAGGGCTTCTCGGTTACTTTGCATCTCACTTCCCAGCTCTCTGCAGTGGAACCAAGAAACATACTTAGATCCAAAGTCATCACTTAGCTTTCAAAGTGCTGGGATTCCATCCAGGGGAAAAAAAAAAAAAGCAGCTCTCGCTCCTCTCTGCCAACATTCCCAAGACATTCCGGTTTTAGGCTTAACTCTTTCAAATGCTACAAAAAACAGCCGAGAGGATGGCTTTGCAACATGCAAAATCTTATCCTTTATTTTAACACACTGAATAACCACTGAATATTGACACCAGGTCTTTTTACTACAGTGCTGGAGTCTTTACGGTTTTGGGACACATAATGGTATTTAGCACTTACATAACACTTCTCACGTTCAGAGTGGCATTGTCATTAGATGAGGGCTTGTGACTCCATTAGAAAAGTGGCTTGGGTTAAACCAAATTGTTTTAAAAATCAGTCTAGTTAAACTTGTGTAAACCCTTAATGTAGACACATTTAACCAGTTTGGGAGAGGATTAGCCTGGGTCCGTGTATTACATAATTAAGCGAGTGTGAAACTGACTTAAGTACGTTTACATTAGCAGTCTCCACTGGTTTAACTAAAACCAGTTAATTCTACTGGTGCACCTAATATAGAACCTGTCTAACTAAACTTCCTAACACCTCTGGGAGGTAGATAGGTAAGAATTAATATCCACATTTTACAGATAGGGATGTTACGGCAGCGTTAAAGTGATTTGCCCAAGGCTACACAGCAAACCAGGGGCAAAGTTAGGATTAGAATTCAGGCCCACCTGTCTCTCTCTCCATGCTGCTTTCACCCTTCCATTCCACACTGCCTCCTGTAAGGAAAACCTGTCAGAGGCAAACTAACATGTACAGGGCCCGATCTTGCCGCTAAAGGGTGTTGATAGGTGAACACCTGATAGGATCAGGCCCAGGGGCAGTTGAGCCCACTCAGCACCCATAGGAGACAATCAGACACTGGGACCTCGCAGGACTGACCCACAAGACGATGAAACCTGAGTATTCAGAGGTTCTAGAAGAAGTCTTGACACCTCAGACGGTATCAAGAGAGCGAGCGAGAGAGTGGGGAGGGAATGTTAATTGTTCGTTGATCTTCCACAGTTTATAGAACAGTTACTCTGATCTTTGAGGACTGGAAAGACTAATACAACTGGCACATAATAACAATACTACTATCAGCTCATTCACTAGTTCGGCGTAATGCTAGGAAAATACAGCTGCAAAATTTATGTTCTCAGCCTAATTACTTCTTCAGGTTTTATAGCAGCATCATAAAAATCATAATATTTCCTTCTGACTTATTAGATGCAGTTCATTCGGTAGCACATAATTTTCTCTCTCTCTTTCTGTGGGTCTGTCTTTCCTCCTCTCTGTCTCTGAATCGGTCTGCCCATTTCTGAACCTTCCCATCCCTCCTTACGTCAACTTATGTACCTGTCTCGGGGTCTCTCTCTCTCTTGGTAACACTGTCCTTGTTCTGTCCAGCAATACAGAGAGAGCACTAGCAGCAGTTCCATTAGAAAGCCCCATTTGGAGGAGGTTTTTATAACTTGACTAGAAAACGTTTGCTCCGGGCTACAGTTGGCATATAAGATCTCTGTCTGGGAGCACTAAAGAGAAAGAAAAAGAAATATGTTTGATTAAACAAAAACGAGGAGGAAAGAATCGGAGAAACCGATTGCTCCATAACGTGAGCTAACTGCTTTGGTATTCTGAAAAATGGGGGAGAGAAAAACAGATATGCTGCCATTTTTAAAATTAGCTACTACACATGGGCATTGAGTCTGTCCATATGGCTCTGAACAGTTCCATCCCAAGTATATAATTATACAATAGATGGGAATGGTGCTAAAGGAACCCTTCCATGTATTGATTACATAATACGACTTTCCAAAAACAGTTTAGCTCTGTATTTATTTAACGGATAGACTGGGACAGACTCTGCAGCGGGCATTTGAATCTACTGGCTATGTAATGAGCATTTTAACGTGCAGATTTATCTGCTCAATTAGAACAACCTGTTCAATCTCCTATAGACTCTTTCTGGCCAATTAGACGCAGAATGTTATTTTTGGTCGGGGTGGGACATTTCCTGAATACAGATTTACCAGAGGAAACCAGCTTACAATGAAATTCAAACCATGTGCATTGCTCAGGCGAATATAAGGTAGGTCAGGGGTTCTCCACCTTTTTCTTTCTGAGTCCCCCCACCGCCCCGCCCAACTTGCTATAAAAACCCCATGGCCCACCTATGTCACAACAAATATTTTTCTACATATAAAAGCCAGGCCAGCATTAGAGGGTACCAAGCAGGACAATTGCCCATGGCCCCAAGACACAGGGCCCCCCCCGCAAAGCTACATTGCTCAGGCTTCGGCTTCCACCCTGGGTGACAGAGCTCAGGGTCCCATGCTTCAGCCCCATGCGGGGGGGCTTCGGCTTTCTGCCCTGAGCCCCAGCAAGTCTAATGCTGGCCCTGCTTGGCGGACCCCCTGAAACCTGCTTGCGGCCCTCCCGGAGGCCCCGGGCAGAGAACCCTTGAGGTAGATCGTGCTCTCCTAGCTCTGAGTCTGGTCCTTCTGTGCATGGATCTTCCCCTTCCTGCACGGGCAGCCACTTCTGTGGTACCACACCCCCTTTTCATGGATTCACACCGGACTCCATACATGGGGCGGGAGCACACAAGTCCTTCAGGAGACCTGTACAATAGTTAGCGCTGCCTGTATTAACTTCCTTGCAGAGGCCTCTACCCTGTCACACCCCACCCACTCTGGCTGTTGTGCTTCGGGTCCAGCCCTGTAACATAAACGTATCCTTCCCCAGAATTCCAGCCCTGCGGGTGTTCTGGGTTTACTGCCTGCCTTTTCAGGGCCACATGATAGTGAAAGTCAACAGACGCGCAGACAGACTTGGCACAGGGTTCTAAACCTTTGCTTGGCAGCGTGAGAACTATACAGATTGAGATGAAATACTGAACGCACCTCTCCACATTTCCCTGCCTCAGTTTCCTCACCACTCTGGAGAGTTCTTTGGGGTTGGGCAGAGCCCTCTGTGGTACGCAGGATCCTTCCCCTTTCAGCATGTGGCATCGCTTCAGAATCATGGAGCTGCTTTAGATCAGCTAGCTTTCTGGGACTTTAGCTGGTCTCCCCTACCATTAAACCGGATCCCCTTGCTGTGAAAGCCTGCCCATCTTCTCCTCTCTCCTGCCCAAAGCTTCTTGAGTGTCTATAGAGTTTCTATGTTCTGCTGCTGCTGATTTCCCACTCTCCCAGTCACATGCCCTCTGCAGAGAACCTGGTCTCCTCGCTCAGGCAATCTCCTTAGTGTAACCGTTGTTTGGTCAGAGCGCAGTTGTTAATGTTAATGACTGACTCTTATCCCTGGTCTGGTAGAGACATACTACAACCCTGTCAGCAGTGGTGGATTCCACATCCACATTCCATCCATGAAACAACCCTTTCATAATAATTCCATAATGTCAACCAGAAATTCATAAGTTGTACATGGACAGACACCCCGCCCCTCCCAAATTGTCACACCCCCATAACTCACACCAACAGAGTATTTGCTCATTGTCCCACTCTAGTGGACAGACTTTGTCTGGAAGTTTTTACTCCCTCTGAGCTAATGAAGCTGGTCCTTTAGCTCATGCAGCAGACACTCATGCTTTTAGATCCAGAGGTACCGGGGACAGTCCCATCAGATGACGCCTCCCAGTGTGTTGTTACAGACTTGAAAAGGCCAGCGGACTGAGCTCTGGCAGAGAGCTGGAGGAGGAGAGGAGACTTTGCAGTGGTACAGCAGGACAGATTCCCTTCGCAAGTAAATGTAAAATAGTTCTTCCTGAAAGAACCCTATTAAATTCTATATGAAACAAGGCCATTCACACTGTATATAAATCTATCGATATTTACAGATCTGTCCAAAAGAGCCTCTCTAATTATTGTGCTGATTATTTCCTGCCACCTCTGAAAAAAGGTCAGGCAAAACATTTACTATAAAGCCTCCCACATTTTACGGGCAGGCCAAAGGTTGTTACTAGGATATAAAAATAGCCAGTCACTTTCCACACAAAAAAACAAACAAACAAAAGAAAACAAAACAAACCCATCCATTGTGCCACTACCCTTGCTTCATTTGAATGTCAATGAGCACTGAAGGTGAAGGGCAGGCTTTCAAACCTGAGCTAAAACAGCAATAAAAGTCAGTCCTGTTCAGCACGATGCTGGGAAAGCTGAATTGACAATGCTCTGAACTGCACTAAGGTAGGCAGATATTGTCTGCATTCAGGAACTAGAAGTGATGGGGCATCTTTTCAAGTCACTCACTCACTCATTTTCTTGTCCTCGGAAGAAAAAAATCAGCACCACTCCATAGTGCACTCAAGTAATTCTCCATGGACAGAGGTGTGTGTGTGTGTGTGTGTGTGTGTGTGTGTGTGTGTGTGTGTGTGTGTGTGTGTGTGTGTGTGTGTGTGTGTGTGTGTGTGTGTGTGTGTGTGTGTGTGTGTGTGAAAGGTAGCAGCTTTCCTTTGAGTTTACTGTGATGTACCAGACATCCTGTGTCTGCTCTCCATATGGTCCCAATGGTCTTTCAATTTAAAGCCACTGATCTGTTTAAAACCTACACTTTATTGCACATCTCTCACTCTTCTTGATCTTCATTTTTCTATAATGTCAAGAGAATGAATGTTATTAGATCCTTATATCCAATGCTTCCTTTCATGCTGTAGCTTCATGCGTTGCTCTTTTGGAAAGGACTGCCCGAGATCATTCACTTTTCTTATCTCTCCCCCCCCCAACGCACACACACACACTCACACTTGCTTTAACAGCCTTTTCTTTTTTAGGCTGACCACATTACGAGGGGGACACAGATTTTGAAGGACGTGCTCCCAAGGAGTTGCTACAGATTTGTATATTCTTTGTCCCTCTTGATAAGGGCCAGTGATGCATTTTTTGTGCACATATGGAATATGGAATCCATGGCACCAAAAAGCAGAAGCCTCAATTCACAAAGAGATGTAGGCATTGCAACACTCAACAATGCAATGCATACCTTTTAAGCCACCTGAAAAAAAAATCACAGGACTCTACAAAGCCTGGATTAGGCATCTAGGCTCCCTAAACAATGCAGGGGAGAGATAGACATCTGAGAATGAGATCCACAAAAGCTAGCATGCTAGGTGGGAAACTATCCAAGCTAGTCAATGGGAGATGCCAATGAGAGAGGTGTCCTCCTCACAGAACTGGGCACCTATCTCTGCTGGCAACCCATAGCTGGGGACCCCTCTCTTATGTCTTGGGAGGCTGGCTTAGTAAACTGCCTAACTCCACACAGAATGCTTGGGTGGTAGGGGAGGAGGACCTCCCTTATAACCTTTGGCTCTGTGGTCAGGGAACTCACCCGGGAGACTCTGGGAGTGCCTCCCTCTGCCTGAGGAGAGGGGATTTGAACAGAGGCTCACCAACTCTCGAGTGAATGCCTGCACCACTGGACCACAGAGTGATTCTCACACTCCGACCCAATTCATATTTAATACAAAGGGGAACGGCTTCAGCGAAAGAGCCCCACATCAGAATATCCCGTCATCCCGTGGTTAGGGCATTCACCTGTAAAGTGGGAAACCTTGTTCAAATCCCTTCTCATCCTGCAGAAGGGTCTCCCACATCCTGGGTAAGTACGCTAACCTGGACTAAAGGTTACAAGGGAGGCCTCCTCTGCCATCTTGTGTAGCGTTAAGCAGGGTCCACAGGCAAGATAGGTGGAGGAACACTGATCTCCAGCTGGTTTGAGGATTGCACTGGGACTTAGGCGGGAGGTAGGTGTCCGGATGCCTGTGTGAGGCAGCAGTGTGCATGCCAGGAGGCACAAGCGTAGGTGTAGCACCAGTGGAATTTTACAGAGAACATTCAGGCACCAAGTGAGGTGAAAGCCGACTGGGGGATTTGTGGATCCCAGCGGTGCCTAAAACTGGGATATATGCAATTAAAAGCCCAGATTTAGGAGACTAAGTCCCTTTGTGAATCTGGCCCTGAGTTCCTTTACTCAGTCTACATGTACCTACATGGGGAAGAGGGTTCTCTATGAAGATGGCTCTTCAATTTAGGAGAAAGTCACAGTGGGATCCAATAGATAGAAAAGATGTAAGGCTAGAAGTACCAAATGCTTTGAGAAGGAGCCAGCCCACCTGTCTTTCTGTTTTACACACACTCAGTCTCAGACCTCAGAAGGTGCCCTGGAGACTGGATCTGATCCAGAACATGAAAAGTTGTTGCTCAGTTCATTGAAATAAATTGGAACTTAAACACTGCGTTAAATCCTGAGGGGAGCTTCCTCAGGGCTGGGTCTTTCATCCTGTGGTAGAAACTGCTGGATGGGGCAGAGTGGGAGGAAGTTTCCAGAAGGAAACTCTCATAGGTTGCTCCCCAGTTGTCATCAGGGGAGGGGGTTGCTCTGTGAGCAGGCCCAGTCTCAAAACCTGGTGGAGCCCCCAAAAGGTTGACATGTTACCCCAGTGGATCAGCAGGAAGCCAGAGCTTTTTGCCCCAGCACCTCTTCCCTCCTGGAAGTGCACCTCCAATGGAGCCAGGTTACCAAAGACTTGCTTGCTCCCAGCTACCCAAGGTGACCACCATAAAGGGGTGTGTGTGTCAATCATGGAGGGATAGCCCAGGGAAAGATAATAGTGCTCCAGGCTGCGTTACCTTTCCTGGGGACTCTGCACAGGGCCATTGGAGAGGACTATGTGAATATACCCATTCCTGCCCAACGTAGGACAACCCAGTCACCCAAATGCAGCCTATTCTGCCTTCTTCTCCTACTCCCTCCAATGGGTCTTGGGTAGGGAGAAATATGGATGTGGAGGTGACTGACCTCCCCTTCAGTTTTGGAGGGGGATAATACATACATGGATGGTCCCATATGTATGCAGATCTTGGGAGAACAATATGGAGGTCAATAGGAATTTACCGGAGTACAAGAACTGAGTAAGGCCCAAATAAATTCCTCAGGATTTGGCCCATGGAGAGTTTTTAATCAAGTAAGGTCCAAGGGCCAGTTTCTGATCTCCATTACACCAATGTAAATCCAGAGTAACTCTGCTGACATCAGTGGAATTACTCCAGAATTATACTAGCGCAAGATCAAAATCTAGCTGGGCATAATGGCCATAGGATCTGGCTCATAACCCTTACTTTTGTCTTAGTGGAGCCAGAATGTTTGGAAATATTCTTGGATTACTGTGTATAAAAATATTTTGGGACCCTGAAAAAGTACAAAGCAGGCACTGACCCTTCTGATTAATCTCTCCAGAATAACAGGCAAAACCACCATTCCAAGAAACATTTCCCCAAAGATCTGCCAGCCATTATGCAAACTACCCATAATCGCTTAACTATTATGCTATAGATTTTAACTCAGAATTCCTGGTCAATTTCACGGAGGAGTTCTTAAAAATGGATGGCACAACATGGCCCAATATATTCCATAATGGCCTGACATACCACATTACAATAATATTGAGTGAAAATGTATTACTATTTGTGTCCTCTATATTGATCAACCTTGAAAAATGCAAAGTACTACAGAAGTGCTCTGTATTACATAGTTATGTGAACGTCAGCTATTTGTGTGCAGGTTTATAAATGCTCATAACTCTTCCTCTTTTACAGGGACATTTGTCTTGTTCTTTGGGACAATACATCATATCCTTAAACTGTATTTTGTTTGCTGAATTAAGCTGTGTTAGTAAGTTAGTATGATTTAAAGCTGGGTGGAATGCAAAGCGAGGTGAATCCTGAAAAGATATTTCTGTATTGGTTCAACTGTTCTAACTGTTCACGTGAATGTACTTCCACTATGTAGGTTTGGTATAAAAAAGAAAGTTTTGATGGTGACTTTCCAGTAAACTCTACTTGCCTGTGAACATTTTAATGAAGGTGGCTACTGTCAGGGATCTAGCTTGGAACAGCACATCTGAAGTGTCAATTGGAGAATATTAATGGAAAATGAATGGCGAGTTCTTAATTGCAAGTATTCACTTTGGAAACCTGATGTTGAGTTACGCCTATCCAGTCCGGGAATGGAAACAAGGTCATGTGACAAGGATGTCCAGTAAAAAAAACCAACAAAAAACCCCCCAAAAAACAAAAACTTTTTCAAATATCTCAGATGAACATTCTACACAAAAATTATTTGCGAAATTATCTGGCAAATAATCTTGAATGACAAATGAAACAGAAATTCATGATCTCCTCGCAGGTTATTTGTGAACAGAAAGAGAGGCAAAGTTAATGCAATGAATTCTTCCCTACATAATATTCACCCACTTCCTGTAGCTGCTCTCTGGCCACACTCAGCGTTGTTATCGCTAGGCTACAAACCTGTGTTTGGACCTCACCAGGCAGGTGGGCTGAAACGGCACACTTCTGCCTGATGGCTGAGCATATCGGACTTTGGCAAAAGCTTCCGCATGGAATAGAAAGTCATTGCCTAGTCCTTTATCGACTTAGAAGGCAGTCATGTAGTTCTTATGCTTACAAGTTGTCCCACTAAAATCTACCCACTTACGTATTTATACTGTGCTCATCCCCATACTAGAGTGTCTTACATAAACCATCAAAAAAATCAATGGAGCTACCCACGTAAATAAGGGTTGTAGGATTGATTCTGCATTTATATTGCAGTGTAAGGGAACTCCGCCAGGGCTCATCCCTCGGTGGGGTGGTGGGGCACCACACCGCCTCACTACACCCTCTCTGCTGGGTTGGGGAATACCCAGTCTATGGCCCAGACCTTCAGGCAGGGCCCCGCAAGCAGTTCAATATATACCTGAGCCCTGGGTCAGGGCGGGGCAGCAAACAAACAGTGAGAAGCTCAGGCCCTCAGGCAGGCGCTGAGTGAATAGCTCAATATAAGCCCAGGCTCCTGGCTTTAGTGACCAGGAAGAGGGGGATACTGCCACCCGCAAGGTGGGTGGCAGGGGGGACGCAGGCCCACCCACTCCACTGCGTCCCAGCCTGGGGCCCTAGCAGCAGCAGAAGACCCGCTGCTGTGTCAGTGAGGATCCTGGCCGTAACAGACTGACATTTGCTCTGGCAGCATTGCAGCCAGACTAGGGTCGGCTGCCCCCGGGCTACTTCTGGACTCCCCCTCGTAGGGTACCTAGGTCAGGGTGGTGTCCTCGGAGGGTTCCAGTACCATCGGTTCCTCTGGGTCGCCAGCGATGGGTAGGCTTGGCAGTTCTCTGGGTAGGTGGCAATGGGTAGGCTTGGCAGCTCCTCCGTGCCACGGTGGGCATCAGGCATTGGCTGGTCCAGCCAGTCCTCTGGTTGGCCACGGATTGCCGGGGTCTCCCAAGCCGGAGCCAGGCCACAGGCGTCTGGTCTCTCCGGCGGCTGCCGCCCAAGTGAGCTCTGGGGTTGGGTTTTTATACTTCCTGTCCTGCGCCTTGACCTCTGTGGGGCGGGCGCAGGATCCGCTGGCTCCGCCCACTTTTCATAAATACTAAGGTCAGAAGGGACCATTATGATCATCTAGTCTGACCTCCTGCACAACGCAGGCCACAGAATTTCACCCACCCACTCCTGCGAAAAATCTCTCACCTATGTCTGAGCTATTGAAGTCCTCAAATGGTGGTTTAAAGACTTCAAGGAGCAGAGAATCCTCCAGCAAGTGACACTACCATATGGTATGGAAAACAAATCTGCTAGCTCATAAAAAAAAGCCAGTCTACATTTTTGCCCCATGGCAGGATGGATAATTTAGTGAACAGCTTTCTAGAAGTCTAGATAACACAAGCTTGCATACAGCTTGAAGAGCCTGCTTCAGTACAGATATTTCTTGTAACTCATCCTGCAGCTATTTTAAGTGTTTTGACAGAATGTGACCCACTCATAACAGTCACTGCATTCAGGGACCAACACAAAGTTCCTTCTGTTCCCAGAAGGGGGTTGAGCAGTACATGAAAAGATATTTTAGAAAATCAACTGATCAGATTTCTCATGCGTTTGATCTTGTTCATGTGTTAGCCCTGTTGGAAAGTCCATTCTTACTTATGCAAAGTTGACACATTTCATGTTTATGAGATTCCTTATAAACGATCATTAAAAATATCCTCATTGTGCCGATCAGGACTTACATTTTCACTGGAAAGAATGAACGATAGGGTTGGCTCAAATTTCCTCTTTGTCATAGAAAGGAAGGAGGGACTTATTGTAATGACACGGGATAGAAAGTCATGGGATCTGAGTTCTATTCTCAGTTGTACCACAGGTTTCTGCAGTGACCTTGGGATAAGTCACAAACTTTCTGTGCCTCAATTTCCCCATCTAGAAAACACGGATAATGATATTTACCTACCTGACTGGATTAATTCATTACTGTTTGTGGAGCGCTATGAAATCCTTGATGCAAAGACTTTATAGTGGAGGGGATATTAAATGGAGGATACATTTAAGTGCTCATCATGGTAAAAGCACACAATGTAATTGCAATTAGCATTAAATGGGTGTGTTTCTAGTGGGGTCCCATAGGGATCGGTTCTTGGCCTTATGCTATTTAACATTGTTATTGATGGCTTTGAAGAAAACAAAGTCATCACAGATAAAGTTTGCAGGTGACACAAAATTTGGAGTGGTAAATAATGAAGAGGACAGGATCCTGCTACAGACCAATCTGGATTGCTTGGTAAATTGGGCGCAAGCAAACAATATGCATATTAACATAGATAAATATAAACATATCTCTAGGAATTAAAAAAATGTCAGCCATACTTCCAGGATGGGGGACTCTGTCATGGGAAGCAGCGACTCTGAAAGTGATTTGGGAGTTGTGGTGGATAATCAGCTGAACATGAGCTCCCAGTCCAACGTTGTGGCCAAAAGGGCTAACGAGATCCTTAGATGCATAAACAGAGGAATCTCGAGTAGGAGAAGAGAGGTTATTTTACCCCTGCATTTGGATTCAATAAGGATGCTGATAAATGGAAGACGGGTCAGAGAAGAGCCATGAGAATGATGAAAGGTAGAAAACATACCTTATAGTGATAGACTCAAGGAGCTTAATCTATTTGGCTTGACAAAGAGAAGGTTAAGGGGTGACTTTATTACAGCTTTTAAGTACCTACATGTGGAAAAAGTATTTAATAAACAGGCTCTTCAATCTAGCAGAGAAAGGCATAACACAATCCAATGGCTGGAAGCTACAGCTAGACAATATTCAGACTGACCACAAGGCATATATTTTTAATGGTGGGAGTAACTAGCCAGTGGAACAATTTACCAAGGGTCATGGTGGGTTCTCCATCACTGACAATTTTTAAATAAAGATTGAATGCTTTTCTAAAGATCTGCTCTAGGAATTATTTTTGGGAAGTTCTCTGGCTCGTGTTATACAGGAGGTCAGACTAGACAATGGTCCCTTCTGGCCTTGAAATCCATTAATTGCTCTCCTACAATTATACAGTAAACAGCTGCAGTACTAAATATAGCTCACATTGACACAGCATTCTTTAAACCAGTGGTTCTCAAACTAGGGCTGCCGCTTGTTCTGGGAAAGCCACTGGCGGGCTGGGCCAGTTTGTTTACCTGCCGTGTCCGCAGGTTTCGAACCTGCAGACATGGCAGGTAAACAAACCGGCCCGGCGCGCCAGGGGCTTTCCCTGAACAATTGGCGGCCCTAGTTTGAGAACCACTGCTTTAAATTGAAGGATCCCAAACTAAGGGCAGGTCTACGCTATAGCCGGGATTGACGCTCTGAGTTTAATCCACCGGCGTCGATTTAGCGGGTCTAGTAAAGACCTGCCAAATCAACAGATTGCTCTCCAGTCAATCCCTGTACTCTACCCCCGACGAGAAGAGTAAGGTAAATTGACGGGAGATTTTCTCCTGTTGACCCCCCGTGGTGTAGACCCCGTGGTAACTCGGCCTAAGGTACGTCGACTCCAGCTACGTTATTCATGTCGCTGGAGTTGCGTAGGTCGACTTACCGCGGTAGCGTAGACATAGCCTGATTTACAAACTGTATACGTAGGGCCCTACAGAATTTATGGTCCATTTTGGTAAATTTCACGGTCATAGGATTTTTAAAAAAATCTTAAATTTCATGGATTCAGATATTTAAATCTGAAATTTCACAGTGTTGTAACTGTGGGGGTCCCAATCCAAAAGCGAGTCATGGGAAGTTGCAATGCTATTTTAGAGGGGGTCATGGTATTGCCACCCTTACTTCTGCACTGCTGTTGACTCCCCCTCCAGCACATAATATTTGCACAATGTATTGAGTTTCGAGAAGTAGTATAAATAGCAGCAAAGAATCAATTGTGGAGGTGGAGTGAAGTTATTAAAGTCCCTTGTGCTCAGCCTTAGAACCTGCTGATTTGCAATGTGATTCTGCAGTGAAACTCAAAGTCATTTTCTGGGTTGGCTGTTAATAAATTCTGAAAATAGGGGAAAACAAATTGAAAGCAGCCAGACTGAACCCATGATTCAGTCGCTTCATTGTCTTCACAGACAGCAGATGGAAGCTGTTCAGAGGGTTAAAACCCATCGCCAACAGACAGGATTTATGCCCATGATTTAGAAATTTATGACTCATTCCCATTTTGGTCGTTGTCTCAAGACGGCTGCCATTTCCCTTCCCCCAACACCATCCATACCATTCACTCTCCTTTTATCTTGATGCACAAAGAATTCAAATGTTTGCTGCTGCTATCTGGAACCTGACTTCCTGCTATTAAGAAGGACATCCTCATATTTAGCAGCACACAACTTTTTTTTTTCCTTTTCCTTTTTTCAAACCAAGCAGAATGTCTAATGATTCTGGGGTTCGCTTCCTGCATGCAATTAAGTAGGTCACAGCTGTGAAACAAGAGAACAAGAAAATATTCAGATCACACAAAGCCAAGAGTGATCAAATCATTTGCAGCTGAAGGATATGGCAGTGTTTTAAAAGTACTGCAGGAGTCGAAGAAAAACAAATGTTGGAAAATTGGAGAGTTTCAATTCTGCCCAAACACAGGGGTAATATGAAAAGAAGAGTGATCACGCGCTGGCTAACCATTAGCCAATTGAACAGCTTTGCATAACACAAATCAGTTGAAATAAAAAACCTTCCTCATTTGTTGCTTCGGGGCCATATACTCCATCCATGCAATTCCTACTGCGCCATGAAGAGTATTGCCCTTGCACCTCCATCCATGCAATTCCCATCTGCCATACATGGCACTAACCTCACTACCCTCTTCTGTAGGTCACATACTGCTTCAGTCCAGGAGCACAAATCCCATTGGACCATATCTTTATCTGACTTCACATGCCTGACTCCAATAAGGTCACAGCACAGCCTCGTTCTAAGCATGGAACTCCCCCTGGGCCACATACATCATTGATCCATGCTTGTAACTCAGTGTTACGTTGTCACTATTCTACTATGAAAACATTTCCCAATGGGCCATAGGCAGCTCTTGATTACATACAACTGTCTTCAGTACACACAGGGAACTCCCCTGGACATCAGCATACAGATCTTGGCAGTGCATGGTCCACTGATCTTTACAAGGGACATGCACACAGGTTGAGGGCATCACGCTGAACAGCCCAACAAGTGTGGTTTTAACTAGTGATGGGCGAACCTCAAGAGATCAGGAGTTTGGGTCTGGTTCAACAGTGCACTGCCATCAGCAAATGAATCTATTCAACAACCCTGTGAGCTGTGGAAAGCTGCCATCAGGGAAAGTGAAGCACAGAGGTTAATTGGCTTGACCAAGGCTACACTGAAGTCAGTGGCTCAGGATCTCCTGGTTCCCAGCCCTATGCTCAGTTACTAGAGCAAGCTCTCCCAATTAGCTAAGACTAATTGACTTTCTTCTGCTATAGAGATTTACCCACATTATCCCATTAGTTAACACTTCTGTCCCAAAATGCCTTGTGTCAGAGTGACCTTCCTTCAAGCACAGAAGAGCTAGATGGATTCCCTGGGAACCCACCAACACTCTTGTTAGATTGTCCAGAATGGTGAACTGCAGAGCCACACAAAGCACTCCCTTCCCAACTCCTACCATCAGGAGGGCATGCAGCCTGCATGCTATTCTTGGCATGGGAAATAAAAACCTGCATTGGTAGGTCAAACTCATGCCTCTCACAGGTTAGTGCAGAGCTCTGAGCACAAGGGTGGCTCCTATCTGTACATCTGACTACACCAAAAAGATATAGTGCTTTCCTACCAGAGACTTCTTTGTTATAAGATCTGTTCTAGAATATGATCTGCAGAACTTAAAACACTCTGAATTTCAAGTGTCTGGGGTAGGATATAATCTATATGTGGCAGGTTGGGTGCGATGCACAGGCTGCATGGGCTGTCAATGCCTATTGTCGGCATTCTGGCTCAGTGGTAAAACTCCTGTAACAAAAGCAGGACATACCTGCAGGACCTCTCGTTTTAGGAATCACTACAAATCTGCACCACAACCTGAGTTTCTCTGGGGACCATGAACCCACTGCTGGCCTGAGCTCTGTTTTGTGGGAACCTGGGATGACTTATGGTTTCAGGTGTCAAACTTGGTAATGTTGGTTAAATTTACCTAATGTTTTGGGGTTCATAAACCAGAAACCCAAAGAGGTGTGAACCAAAACAAGATCACTACATTTGTTATTTGTAGGGTGGCAGTGGCCCAGAGCTCCAGTCCCAGAACAAGGCCCAACTATGCTAGGCGTTGTACAATCACAGAACAAGATGGCGATCCCTCTGCCCCAAATAGCTTACAATCGAATATCAGTTTCTACCAACCCCATGAATAAAACCACACAGATTTTGACACAGCTGCAATTTATCACATTGTCCCTGATTCAATGTCCTGCCCCAGTTCCACTTAAGGCAGGAATGGAGGGATGGGAGCAAAGATGGCTTTCTGCTGTCTTTGTGTCTCCTTGTATTCTGGGATGTGAGGGAGCTTGCCTGGCTCTGGGCATAAATTACAGTAGTAACAGTTCCCCTAAGGGCCACTGCATCAGCCAAGAATAGCTGGAGCACAATGGCACTCTGGCCACCCCTAACCTCACAGGCTTGGTTTCCATGCTAGCTCCATGCCATGTAGGAAAGCCCATAGGCTAGGCTGATTAGCAGATCTCCTCTCCACGGAGTACTTTACAGGTCCTTCACACTGCTGAAGTAGCCTAAGGGATTGTAGGGCGACTGAAATCCAGTGCAAAGGGTTTCTAACTGTGGCTATAGGGGATCTTGCCCCTTTTTTGCATGGCATGAAAGAGCTAGCATTATGGTTGCCACTGTTGAATAGATCTACATGTAGAGTACTGAAAACCTGATGTCATCCAGGACAGGCATCCAGTTGGACAAGGGACGTTGTTCTGATGGGCAAGTTCCCCTGGGAACCCAGTTGATTGCATGACTGGCTCCATGCTTGGGTTGTCAGCACAGTGGTTAAAATGCACACAGAATAAAAACACTGGAATTCTCAAAAAAAATTCTGATTAGAGAAGAGATTATTTTAAATTATTATATCGGTAGTGACTTCATGTTCACTTGAGCTCTGCTTGGGAAAATGTCATGGGAAAAAAAAATGCAAGTACTTTACATTTTGCTCTTCGTCCTGATCTGACCAGGCTCGATTAGTTCATTCCAGGACAAGAGGTTAAGGACAAGAGACCTCTCTATGCTAGGGCTTCTTGGCCTCGCCTGCCAGCAATCAGGAAAAACAGACACTACATGAACAGTCAGTAAGGAACCAGAGCAACAAAGGATCTTCCCAGCGTAGCATGACTTCGGGGCCGATCCTGCAGTCCCGGATTGGGCAAAACTCCCACTGATCGGTCAGCGTTTAAGTGTGTGTCTACACGGGGGTTGGAAGGTGTCATTTCCAGCTCAAACAGACTTATTCATGCTGGCTTTGATTGAGCTAGCGCGCTTAAAATTCACATTTTGCTGCAGCGACGCGAGCGGTGGGACAGCCTAGTTGCCTATGTACATACTTATGGTCTTGGGCAGAATTGCACTTGGAGTGCCTAGCCCGACCTGCCACGCATGCCACAGCGGCACGTCTCGTTTTAGCAAGCTAGCGTGGGTATGTCTTCTCCAACTGGAAATGACATCTTCCAGCTCCAGTGTTAGACATACCCAAAGCAAAGATTGCAGGCTGAGGACCTGTGGCCTAATGTGGTTGCCCCATCTCAAAAAAGATGAATTGGAAAAGATTCAGAATAGGGCAACAAAAATGATTAGGGGTATGGAAGACTTCCATAGGAGGAGAGATTAATAAGACTGGGGCTTTTCAGCTTGGAAAAGAGACGACTAAGGGGGATCTGATAGAGGTCTATAAAATCATGACTGGTGCGGAGAAAGTAAATAAGGAAGTGTTATTTACTCCTTCTAATAACACAAGAACTAGGGGTCACCAAATGAAATAAATAGGCAGCAGGTTTAAAACAAACAAAAGGAAATATTTCTTCACACAACTCACAGTCAGTCTGTGGAACTCCTTTCCAGAGCATGTTGTGAAGACCAAGACTATAACAAGGTTCAAATAAGAACTAGATACATTCATGGAGGGTAGGTCCATCAATGGCTATTAGCCAGGATGGGCAGGGTTGGTGTCCCTAGCCTCTGTTTGCCAGAAGCTGGGAATGGGCGACAGGGCATGGATCACTTGATGATTCCCTGTTCCGTTAATTTCGTCTGGGGTATCTGGCATTGGTCACTGTCAAAAGACAGGATACTGGGCTAGATGGACCTTTGGTCTGACCCAGTAAGGCCCTTCTTATGTTCTTATGACTAGTGATTTGGGATACCTCTATTTCTGGGTGCTCACCTTGCGTCACCTGAACAGGTCCTGATTTTTTCACAAAGGGCTGAGCACCCCCCTTCTCAAAACAAGGTACGCTGGGGGCATCTCAGGCAGGCTACCCAAAATTATGCCTATGGATTTGGACTTTGCTCACAGAATTCTGGGGGGGAGGGAAAGCAGTTGCAACTGACGCTTTTTAGATAGCATAGAAATAATAGGCGCTGTAGGGAGAGTTCAGAGGGCTCATTAGATTCTCTCCCCCTCTCTTTCTTTACAGGTAAAATGGATACAGCCTGTCTACATCACTGGTTTTAATTTTTCTGCTCTTTCCCTTCAGACTAAACATCAGAAAATAGGCCACAGTAAATGTCTTAGATTATTATTAGCATAATAAAAAAGAAGTTCAAGATGCTTGGGAATGAAAAGGATTCAGAGGTTAGTGCTGGCTGCAACACAATGCCTGGCCAGCAGATCTCACTGTGATGCTTTTAAGGAGGCAGCGTCAGATCTGCTGCTGGCGCGCCAATCAGTTTCTCCTTCCACTGACTTCAACGGAGCGACGCCAGTTTAGGATCCGGCTCAAGACAGTTTAAAAAGCGCACTCGAACACAATTGACTGAAACCACGGGAACCGGGCCGTGGATCCAAATTAAGGTCTTTAAAAATAAAAGAAATAAGTGAAAAAGAAATCAACGTCCTCTGTCTTTATTGCTGTTCTTGGCAAGGATCCCCCCACTTGCAACAGCGGTGAATCATTTCCCCAGGAAGCTGCTGTCATTGGTACATTGGAAAGTTTACAGGAGGACACAGGATTACAGCAGAGCCCCCTGGGAAAAGGGGAGGTTTCCAACCATTCTGGTGGAAATACTGAAAAACAGAGACCCTCCCAATCCCGAGTGTGGTTTCCATCAGGAGCCAGGTGGGGAGGTATTCAAAGGGAGGCACTGTGGGGTAGGAGCCCTGGGGAGCCCTGAATTTTAATCCTGGCTCTGACATGCCTAGGCTGTGTGGCCATGGGCAGCTCTCCACGGGACTATCCCTGGCCTGCCAAATGGGAATGATGATATATCCTGACTGTCCTTCCCAGGAGTGTGGTGAGGATTAGTGTCTGCAGAGCGCCTCAAACGCAGGAAACTTGATATATTATGAGGAACCATTTTCAATTGTGACCTAGAATTGAAAAGCCTCCCTCCTGCAATGGCCTGTCAATCATTAGGCCAAGAGAGATTTTGTTTCAAAAATTGTTCACTCCAGTCCCTGCCTGCTAACACCAGAAGTTGCTCTGAGCCAGGGTGCTCAATAGGTCTGGTAAGAAGAGGCTGCTTTTGAAATGCTTGCAACTTGATTTCCCTTATGGAAAAAAAATGCATTACACTTTCAAGTGGTGCAAATGCACAATGATATGGGCCCTCCTGATCAATCTGGGTTGTTTTACCCCCCCACCTTGGGATGCATCAAGATCCATTAATGGAAGACTGGGGAGAAAGCAGCTTGTGATTCTTCTCATCTAACTTCCCAAGTCCTCGCAATGCATGTGTGTATAATACTGTGAGCCTCCGCAACTCTCACAGGGACAACACGCAACCACTCGGTTAGAGTCAAGACAACACGGCTAAGAAATGTGCAGAAGGAAGGCCAGCCAATGAAAGATGTTGGGGAGTTTGCTCAGAAAGGAGAAGTAAATCTGCCAGCTTCTCATGGATCACTCCAAAGGGAACATTCTGAACTTGTGCTCTTTGTCTGAGCCACTCAAAACACTTACAGTGAATCAAATCCCACAACATCCATTTGAGGTGGGAGGCGGTAGGGAATTGTTATGTCTATAATATATGCAGAGAGGTTGCGGCTTCAACAGCCACTAATTTGGGGGGCCCAATTCAGGACAGGTCTTGTCCTAATTTTCAGAGGAGCTGAGCACCCAGATCTCCAATGGCATTAATGGGACCTGCAAGCTCTCAGCACCTCTAAAAATCAGGCACCCAAAACTGGAGGCATCCCAAAGTAGTGGCCACTTTATAAAAACGTTGCCCCAAGATCACGTAGTGGAAAATAGGACACAGGTTCCTTACCCACAGGGCCTGATTCTCTATTGCTCCATTCCTTGCACAGTTCTTGTCATCAGTACAAAAGGAGGGCAATACACTTGACACTGTGATCTGGCAGCCTTCGACATTCACTTTGCATGAATGTAAACAGGGCCGGCACTAGGGTTTTTGCTGCCCCAAGCAAAAAAATTTTTGGCCGCCCCCCTTTTTGGCCAGAATGCCGCCCCTGGAAATGTGCCGCCTCCGGAAATGTGCCCATAGGCGCCCACTCTGCGGGTGCTCCGGGGATGGAGCACCCCTGGGGAAAAATTGGTGGGTGCTCTGCACCCACTGGCAGCTCCCCGCCCTGCCCCGCAACCCCACCCCAGTTCACCTCCGCTCCGCCTCCTCTCCTCAGCACGCTGCTGCAGCTCCACTTCTCCTTCCTCCCAGGCTTGCCGTGAAACAGCTGTTTTGCATGACAAGCCTGGGAGGGAGGGGGGAGAAGCGGAGCAGCAGCGCACACAGGGGAGGCGGCAGAACAGAGGTGAGCTGGGGCAGGGAGCGGTTCCTCTGCCCCCCCCCCCCGAGGGTTACTTCCTGCAGGCCTCCCGTGTCCCTCCCCGGCAGCTCACCTCTGCTCCGCCTCCTCCCCTGAGCGCAGCGCCACTCTGCTTCTCCCCCCTTCCCTCCCAGGCTTGCTGTGCGAAACAAGCCTGGGAGGGAGGAGTGGAAATGCGGCACACCCAGGGGAGGAGGCGGGGCCGGGGATTTGGGGAAGGGGCAGAGTTGGGGCAGGGCCGGGGGGGGAGGGGGTGAGCACCCACTGGCGCCAGGTAAAGTTGGCGCCTATGAATGTGCTGCCCCTGGAAATGTGCCACCCCAAGCATGTGCTTGCTCTGCTGGTGCCTAGAGCCGGTCCTGAATGTAAATGCCATGACAAGGTGCGAGGCAATCTAAAATTAGGCCCCTTGCGCCCTGCTCTCACCACTAGACACACATTCTCAATGCCATGCTACATTTTACTAGCCTGATAAGCTATAACCTATACAGGATGGGGTACAGACCCCAGCAGGGGTGGTCAGAGAGCTGAACAACTGCTGCATTCACTCCCTTGGTTAAAATGATTTGTAGTCTGAGTATAAATAAAGCCCTGTTGCTGTTAAATCAAGAAATGACACTACAAGGTCACCTTCTGCAGCCATGTGGATTGAGTGGTTCTGAAAGGAGGACCTCTACTAAGGTGTTAATATGAGGTACTGCTTTGGGAAAATGCTGACCTAGCAAGGATGTAAATTACAACACCCTTCCTAGAAGAGTTTCTCTTTGCAAAAAAGTGTAGCTTGTTCTCTACCCCATCAGTGGGCTGGAGGAAGCGAGGGCACTCCCAAACACTGCGGTCGAGCTGACAAGAGACAAGAACGTACTTACGTAGCAACCACCTGTTCTAAAGAAGATCGTAACTGGTACTTGTGTTGTATGGAAATCTCAAAAGGTCAGACCCTTCCTCCATACCATAACTGCATGAATTGCAGGGTCCCTGTCCTTATTTATTGTTTCACAAGGAGTTTACCTAATATATGACGACGCAAAAATCTGCTGAGAAAATAGATACAGCTTTTCCGGTCCCACTGAAGCCCGAGTTTGCTTTTACAGCACAGCTGTTGGAAACTAAGACAAGGTTAAACTTCATTTAAAGAGACTTGCTTACTTATTTCAAATCATGCACAACCCTAATTACACCTTCTAAATATACTCCAAAAGTACAGCTGGGTTGCAGAGTGTGTTCGCGTGACTAAACAACATCGTTTGTAGCCCATTATCTTTTCAAAAGCTTTTCATCCAATATCTTTGGGTTGCGGAGACTAATTGCATTCTTTGCCTTGTGTAAATTAGAGAGTTTGATACATGTAGAGGCGGTACAAGCAAGACAAAATATGGTACAAAAGTTGCACATTTCCATCTGCCAGTGCACTGTAAAGACCACCACCATTTCAATGATTATCTATATGGTCAGGCATGTAGGGTCAGATCCAGTGCCCATTACAGAAGTTTAGAATAGCACATGACAGCATGGGTGCATTGATTGCATGGCATTATATTTTTGAACATCCAAAATGTATCACTTGGGGGCTTATTTAAATGTATTTCAAGGTAAATTTCAGTCACAGACATCGATATTCTTAAAACCAACTAGCCAACAAACAAGCAAAACAACAAAAAAACCCCCAACCAACCAACCAACCAACCAACCAACCAACCAACCAACCAACCAACAAAACAGATGAAAGAAGAGGCCAAATCTCTGATACCAATGGAAATTGATGAGCTATCTAGCCAGCATAGCCTCTCTCAAGGCATCGCTTCTGCTTCTGAGGCCAAAACCGGAGTTGGTGCAAACATCACTAATATAATGGAAGTGCCTCCACTTACACCAGTCCTGTACTTGGCCACCGATGCATAAAGATGAAAAATAATGGAGGGGGAAATAATTAGTCATATGTTTTTATACCCCGCCCCCGCCCCCCCGCAAAAAAAAAAAAAGCTGAGTGAAGTTTTGGATTCAGTTCTTATTTTATCCAAACCTGTATGCCCCTCCTTGGATGCTCATTAAAAAAGACAGGCTGTACAGTATCCCAGCAGGAAGGAAGAAGGATTATCCAAGAAAATAAGAAGTAGAAAAAACACACAATCACACTTGGTTCCTTAAATACTACTCATAAATTCAAGAACCATGAAAATCTCTCTTCTATAACATTCAAAGGTCAGTGGGAACTAGAGTGATCCAGGTGGGGGCTTTCAAAACCAGTTGTGGGTTTATGTAATGCATGCACTGCAGATGGACCAGGCCTGGTTCTGAATTCGGACTAAAATATAGAGCAGTCTGGAGGCTTGTGAGTAAGTCTAATCTTTTAAATACACAACCCAAAGCACCTCTGTACTGATCTTCACAATCAATCACTATCCGTACAGGAAGTACAGTCTTCATATGAAAGAGGACCTCTGGGTGACTTCCCTGACATGTTAGTTTATGTCTCTGGGACTCAGGATGGTACTTGATGGTAGCCAGGTAACATGCTACCCAACTGTAATGCAAGAGCTTTGTGCTGGTATTGGAGATGTATAAGGAACATGCATGGTAGTATCATATTGATAGCTAGCACTATGAGCCTTTTAATTAGACTTATTAGCAGGGATGAGCAAATAAGTGCATAAGAAGTAAGAGCCATCCCCTGGCTCCTTCCTCCAAGCCTTTGCCCTTTTTTAGAACTGAATTTTTACCAAATCTCTTTTCAGGACATGAAGTATTCAGATAATTTTTCACCCCAACCCCTACTTTGCTACATGTCTTTGTACTTCTGGATTCCAGCCAAGGTTTGGACTAGAAGTACCAAATTGCAATGAGAAAGGCTTTTCATTTTCTGATCAATATGAGATGCTGAAGTCCCAGAAATTGCACAGAAAAGCTTCTTGTCATGAGGTCTCCAGCCTTGAAAGATTTGGATAATTCAGTTAAACTTCATTGTGGGGAGGCCTATCTGAGTAGAACCCCAACACTGATCTCTATGCAGTTCGCCCATCACTATTTATTAGCTGATGCTGTTCTCTAACCTCTTGTGTTATTAACTTGCCTACCTTTTAGGAGGAATAAATCAGGAACAGTTCCTGATCTCTTTCACAGAGAAGCCTATTTTGATTTGTTACAGCTCTTGGAAGTATCACAAAATAGAATGTCTTTCAACTAACCATTGGTGATCCACTCATTTGGATATCTAGGCATAGGTCGAATTAAACCAGTTCCTCTAAAATTCTCATGCACAAGTCAGAAAAAATAAACATCAGATTAAACAGATACAACTGATGCTTCAGCAACCGTAAGTGGTGTTCATATCAGAGCACTATACTGGTGGCAGTTTTAATCGGCTAATCCTCCCCCTCAGTTTCCTTTGATACACAATTATTTGTAGCCTAATGCTAGTGAATAATTCATTGCAAATAATGCATGTCACAAAATACTGCATTTTTTCATCTATCCAGGTATATATACACCATACTCCTCACCTTCAGATCCGAGCACCTTGCAAGAAAAGACTACTGAAGTTCATAGCCACCAGATTCTCTCTCTTGTTCCAGACAGCTCCTCCACTGAATTACCCCAAAAATCATTAGTTCTCCCCATTATTTGAATAGCTCTATTGCAAAGAGGTATCATTGTCACCCAGGCAGTCTATTGGACTGGTGAAAACCACAAAAGGCATATTTTCAACACGTTTCACAGGAGACGCTCAGGCAAAGCCCACTAAATACGCAAAGGGCTTGATGCGTGATGTTTTGAAAATTTGCGTTTAAGTGACTTCAGCTATGATCTGGAAGGATCAGCTTTTCTCTAGGGCAATTTGCTTTGTGGTGGGGCCTGCTCAGTTGCTGACACCATTACTCACCTATACTGTATGAAAGAGTTTTACAACCGAGCAGCACGACCCCGCAAGAATTCCACAAAAACCATCCCATCTTTTACACTTGGGTAGGCTCCTACTGCAGCTCCTGGTACCAAAGTCTGTGTGATGCGGTATCCATCGCACACAAGGCCTGAAGGGGTAAATCAGGCCAATTAACCTTAGGCTGCACCTGGAGGAAACCCAGGGAGTGCTAGGACTTACTGCTAACGAAGTTCAGCTGGGCGGGATCTATAAAGAGAGGAAGTTAGTAGGCTGCAAGGGGGGAAACCTGCAGTCATATTCCCAGATACAAGGGGGAAGAGTAGGAAGCGGTCCAGGGAAGGAGCAGTTGAGGGCTGGGCGAGTAAAAGCCCACAGTTACTGGGCTGAGGGTCCCTGGACCGGACCCCAATGTAGATGGTGGGCCCGGGTTCCCCTACAAGTCACTGCTGGAGTGACACACTAGGGATAGGCCATTTGGGGCCGGCTGGAAGCAGTCTGGAAGCAGATTTTGATGATACCCTGGAAGGGGGGAGAACTTTAATGTTATTTAGCTGGAGGGCTAAGCCATGAAGAGGAAAGAGCTGCAGCTCCCGGTGCATAAGAGACCACAGAATAACTGAGGGAAATGACAGGCTGGGTAACAGCAGGAAGGGGTGTCGGACCAGGCGCCAGAGCTAAGTCCCCAGATGAGCCACAAGGAGGCACCACTGAGTGGTTAGTAGAGCAGAACCCGTCCTAGGTTACCTTCTGCTTTGCTCCAGAATCCATGCTGGAAGACATTTAAACAACAAAACAAGTGTTGTGAATTATGTTTTGTCTAGCAGAAAAAAGAAAGAACCAGTCAGTGGACCAGGAGAGTAATATTTCCAGCAGCTTGTACAAGAGCAGCATATATTGGGGACAAGAGAGTATGGCTGCAATCACTTAAAGGAAAATGAGTAATAAATACAATATTCTTTCTCCAAAAGCAAAGGTCACAATAAGCTAGTGGAATAGCGTGGGAAAACCTGTCATGGAGTTAGCCTGTGACGCGAAGGCTGAATCTCATCTGCCCCGAGAGCTCTCTCTTCTCAAGAGAAATTTATTTATAGAAGGAACGAGGCCTCCTCCAGCATTCTAAGGTATTTGAAGTTTGTGATAACGTGGGAGCTTATGCTGACTTGTCTCTGCAGTTTCATTGCTGTCTGCTTTTAATAGTAATAAATATCCACTTAAGGATTTATCTCTGTGTGGTTGTGTTTTAATGACTACGCATGGATTACATTTGGAATGGAAGCATCATAGACATTGCACCAAATCCTGCAGTTGGTTACAGGGATGTGAATCTGGAAGGACATCAGTGGAGTTGCTGCTGATTTACATCTGTGTTATCAACAACAGAGTTCTGGCCTGTGGCTCAGCGGCACCTTGCTGCATTCTAAATTCTTAGCTTATCCTTCTCAGCAGCTGCAAAATGGAAAGGGTCAAGAAATCAGGCTGATAATAGGCTGACCAGAATAAAATGCCGATAGGGCTAGATCCTCAACTGGCATAATTCAGCCTAGCACCCTTGACTTCCACTGAAATCTGTGGAACTACATTGATTTACACCAGCTGAGGACCAGGAGCTAAGAAGCATGGATGCAAACTGTCGCATCTCATTTAAAATCACTTTTCCAGCAACGTCTGTTTGATCGACCTTCATTTCTTACAGTCTTGAAGTATTTCATATATGAAACCCTTCATTTAACCTTGAGTCTGCCTTTCCTTTTTTTCCCCACAGCCTCTGTAGTGCCACCCCTTCAAGGCCTGAACGAATAGGAGGTGGCAGACTTTGCTATGGTTGCGTGCATTGCTTTCTTCGCTGGCTTTCTGTCTTAAGGCTTGTGCATGTGTTGAGCAAGATTCCAGCAGCTGGGAAACAGCTGATGAAGCCTTGAAATGAGGAATCAACATGTGCTCCTAAACAGCTCCTTGCAATGATGGAAACAGAAACTTCATTGCAACAAGCATGTCTCTTTAGACATTAACAACACTCCACAGATCTTCCTCTCGCACCCGGCCCATGTACATAATCTTATATGAATAGTATCCTCTGCCATTAACTATGTATATTATGTTGTTAACCACTAGATATAAGGCTTGTGGGGAAAACAAAGTGCCCAAGATAGAAGGAGTAAGGCACTGGATTGGATTCAGGAGATCTGGTCTCATCTCCCAGCTCAGACAGAGACTTCTGCATGACCCTAGGCAAGGTGCTTAGTCTCTCTGTCTCAGCTCCCCATTAGTAAAATAGGGCACCTTTCTCCCAACCTTAATCTGTTTCATCTATTTGGAGTGTAAACTCTTTGAGGCAGGATCCATCTCTTCCTATGTGTCTGTGCAACACCTAGCAGAATGGTGCCTTAATTTTGGTTGCTGGCCTCTGAGAATTATTGTAACACGGACAACAATGCTGACTTGAGATGCAGACAGTAGATGAAAGAAGAGGTACGAGCTGTTGCAAACATGTTCCTTCTCAGAATATTCATTTTATTTATGCTCTGCCTGATCACTAACCTGTATTGTGGGTGCGGCTACATCCTTTGATTGAAAAAAAACAAACCAACCGATCTCGGATTACACAGTGGGGATGAGCGAAATAAACCGTTTTCATTCATTTGAAAATACCTCCAGCTGAGGCTGATCCTAAGCTTGTACACATAAAGAGAGCCATCAGAAGTCGTATTGCACACTGCCGGTTTCCACACTGCCACCGGTGCTCACTCTTCCTTTATATAAATACATGATGTGGTTTCAGAGAGCTCCTCTAAGCCAGCAGACAACCTAAGAAACGGTATTAGCATTGATGTTGCCTCGTACATTCATATTAGTGTCGCTACAGAGAACAGTGAAAAGTGAGCTAGGAGAGGCGCTTAAATAAGTCACGTCGAGCTGTGCTGCAGATGAGTTATGACCCTCAGCCTCACTTGTGGACAGTTATGATTTATGCACTACAGAATGTCTCACTCCCGACCATTATGTATTTTCTCTCGTCATGTATGTACACCCATGTGCGAGATATACTATGGACACATACATGTGTGTACTGTACCCTATAAAGTGAATAGTATGTTCCAGTTGTTACCACATAATTAGCTATTATTAAGCTCCTTACACTTACTTTCAAGGCTCCTAACCTCTCTGCCCCCCTCTACTTGTCCGCTTTTGTTGCTCCCAGACTCTTCCGCTCGACCAACAATGCCGACCTTGTCCACCTGTTTGCCAGCTTCTCATGAAGACATCTCTGCATCTTCTTCCACAATGCCCTTCCACCCAGAGTCCCTGCACTGATCTGTAAGGCCATATCCTTCTTCAGATCCTTCCCCAAGATACAACATGGCCACAAAGCCTAGGAGTCATTAGCCAAGTAATGAGGCTGGGTTCCATGTTTATATATTTAAATGGCACGGGCATGTAGATAAATGGCCCATATCTATTGTATCCCTCTCCCCTCCACCTTCTTGCCTAAGGCCTTGTCTGTCATAGCCCTTTCTCTGCCACACTGGGGCTGCTTAGATCGTGACTCAGGCTGTAGTGAGAAGAGCAATGGCTACTTGCCCAATACTCTACTTGTGCTTTAGAGTAAGTGCTCAATGCTCCCTACTGTGAGTAGGTAAGGAGGAGGTGGAGTGGGAGGAGCCCTGGCTGATGACTAGTGCTGGAGAGAGGAGCCAGGCGACTCTCCCATCTGGCAAGAGGTTTCTGCTGAGAAATCTCTAGGCCCAGAAGTCTCTATGAGCATAAAGACTTCAGCACAATAAAAAGTCCCAAAGGATAATGAAACAAACAGGCTCAGATGCTCTCCTGCACTCAGACCCAGACCTGCACTGCTATGAACTGCAGTGCTCATGAGAGCAGCCCAGGGGCTGCTCTAACTTTTGGCAGCTGTGGGGCCCATATGCCACCTGAGCATAGCTGGAGCATACCACACTCTGGCCACACCTCCTCCCTGCCCCAGGACTGAGTGTGGCAGTTGGTGCAGGGCTGAGTATGTCAGCTGAGAGCTCACCTGTGCTGGGAGAATTAGCAATTATTTCAAGTGGAAGAGAATGTTAAAGCAGTGCCTGAGTTTTTGGCTTCAGGCAATGCACACATTCTTGTAATCCCGACCCTGAAGTCACTAGACACTTCATGTGTCATGTGACTGGGTTCAGGAAATAAAGTTCATGCTCCTGCGAGTCACACCCCCCTTATTACAAATCTCAGGAGCTGGAGGATAGGTCTGGTCTGCAAAAAAACCCTCTGTGGCAGCAATCTCAGGTGTCTACAGACATGGGCTTGCATGGCTCAAAATAGCAGTCAAGACGATCCATGGGACTAGCGAGGGGGGTGGGTCTCAGAGCCCAAGCAGGTATGTCTACTCTGCTACTCTTAGCCTCGTAGCACAAGTCGGAGTCTCTTGACCCAGGCTCTAAGACTTGCTGCTGTGGTTGTTGGGTTTTTTTGCTGTGTAGATGGTATTTATCCCTGGGAATCTTTCCCTGCTGTCACTGCAAGATGATCCATGTAGGTGGACTCTTACCACCTTGCAGAGCCCTAATGAAACCAAAGGGGGCTGATGAATGCACAAGGATCACATTGCAGGATCAGGGCCTATTTCTATGAGTGTACATATGTAGACAGGAATACTCTACATTTTATCCTATGTAACTACTATATATAAAGAGGTTATTGGTTTTTATTATGTATTTATTAATTATTACTATTAGTAGTAGTATTAGGATAGAATGGCTTGTAGGAGCCCCAATCCTGGTGCAGAACCTCTCTGTGCTAGGTGCTGTACAAACACAGAACAAAAAGACAGTCCCTGCCCCAAAGACCGAGACGACCTGACCCAGTAATTCTTAAGTGAGTAGTCCTTACTCACACACGTAGGCCCATTGACTCCATTAGGAATCGAGGGTCTTTCAGCAATTCCCAGCATCAGGACTTTAATTTGTCAAAGCCCAAATTTAACTAGGGTGACATCTTTGACTACATTATAAGCAAACAGGACCAGCTTATCAGGGGAGCTTTTCACCTTCCGATCATATAGACAAGGCAGACTTATAAAGGTGTCACAATTCATTAATCAGTTACGAATTATGTTCCTCTAGTCTTAATCATGCTCTGCAAGAGCCAAGCCACAAAAAAGCCACGAGTATGCAAAGTCTGCTTGCGCACGTTAACTGAGGGAGATCTAAGTGCTGTAAGATGTACTGGCCTGGGTAGGTATTGTGCACACACCAAGAGTAGTCTCCATCTCCCTCAGGTAACACAGCACTTCCATCTGAACTCCCAAGTCTTCTGGGTTTTGGACAGTTCACAGTGGGGTTAATCCATGATTTAAAGGCAGCCTTTAGCTTTCATTAGCTCACACACACATCTGTCCTCTTTGGTCTCCACAAGTGCGATGTTATCAGTCAGCCAAGAGGCTTGTTTTTACTACAGCCATTTTATCATCTCTGTCATTCCTCAAAGCTAAGGGGATCTCATTCCCCGGCTCAAAGCACCACAGCTGTCCTTTCAGGAAATTAGCAATGCAATTATGATGCTAGCCCTATTGTATTAAAAAAATCAAATGATAGCCAGTGTCTTCAGCGCCACTGAGGCATGCTGTTAAAACCACTAAAAACACCTTCACTTTTCCATCTTCTAAGTGTCACTTTGTTGTGCATGGTCACAGAGTGAAACCTCTTTCCTGAAGCTAAGAGCACAGGGAGGCTCCAAGAAACAACTTTGGATGCCTTCCTTAACAAGCACTTGCATATCTGACACTTTCGCAGTGACCTGCTCCCTCTGTTCCTCACCGCCACACATTGGAAACAGGAAACTTCCCACCCTCGCCATCTATTTACCCAGGGATGTTTATGTGTGTGTTATCACATCGCCATCACTAGTACCGATTACTGCAATGCCATCATTGTATACTGCACACTAATGCAGTTTACTAGTGTGCATCATATAACCCCCATGAGTGCTAATTAACTTCTATACATCACTGCTACTGCTGGTTATTATGCTGCATTATCATATAGCATCTACTCGTATGGATTCCTGCTATACATCATCATACAGCTCCAGCTAATATGGATTACTAGACATCCTATAGACCTCACTAGTATGGATTACTATCTTGCATTCTCACAGTCTCTGACCAGTACTGATTACTAGGAATTATCCTATAGATGCCATTAGCATGGATTACTACCATGAATTACCATGAAGTCTGACTAGTATTGATTACTACACATTATCCTATAGTTCCTACTAGCACTGATTACTATCATACATTAACATATAGTCTCTGACTTGTACTAATTACTATACATCATCAAATAGGTCTCACTACTACTGTCTTCTACACATTATCACAGAGCCCCCACTGGTACTGATTACTAATAGTTAAAAGATTATACAATGGGACCATCTCCATTCTCTGGGGCATTTACTCAGTACAAAGAAATCATAGCTTACCCTTTCCACACTGTGTCTTCTCAGTGATCCATATGGTATTTTGAACAAAAGTCTTCGGGTCCTACCGGGAGTCACAGCTGTCTGCACTACCATAGTGCAGAACTCAGAGAGAGAGAGAGTGTGTGTGTGTGTTCAGAGCAGAGAGAAGCTTCCTTTGAAATAAACTTACAGTCTCCTGCAGATTTCCCAAATATCAAATAGCTGAGTGGGTTTTTATTTTAGACCATGTGAGTCAAGATGTGGCTTGTTTTGAAGGAAGGAAAAAAAAATCCCTGCAACCTTAACATGTTTTAAGCAGCATATCTTTAGCTTCCTTCTGTTTCACTCAGTGTAGTTTGCTCAGCTGGATCGCTGTGCCAGAGAGGTGGAAGAATTAAGCTTCTGGGGAGAATGTTCCAAAAATGTCAACCTCGCTTCTTGTAGCTACAGATGGTAACCAGGTCAGTTGTCTAATCAAAGCTCTATCAGACTTCTTATACATTTCATCACGTGATGGCAGACCCCTCTGGTTTGCTGTACAGTAGATCACATGTTCACCTTAAAAAGAATATCTGGTGTATCACCATCTGGTGCAGAGATTAACGTTAAATCCTACATTCAGATATTACTCTCTTCTAGTCATAGGGGAGCACATACAGAGTAATTGGACTTTAAAGGATTCTCCAATCTGCTCAGTTAATACCCCACCCCCCGACTGTATATTATATCTAGCACGTATATATTAGGTGTATGAATACAGTGCACATTTATATACACACACACGCTCTATAACTATACATGCACACATATACCAGTGGAAACATATAAAGTTATATGCCTATTTTTAGAAGCGTCTGCTACTTTCACCAGTACTAAAACAATAAGTTAACTGGACTTTACTGTAACACATTCTGTACTTCTGCTTTCTCTTGGAATCGAACTGTACAGTAGAAGAGGATCACATTTTCTTTTACAGAAGATAAAAGAGGTTTGAGGATTACCTGTTCTTTTCATTCCCTCTGAGGCACCTGGCATTGGTCACTGTCAGAAGACAGGATATTGGGCTAGATGGACCTTTGTTCTGACCCAGTATGGTCACTCTTATGTTGAAACAATATCCATCGTTTTACTGGTACAGAGGCAATTTGAGCTTTGGCAAATTTCCTTCAATTTCTGCAAACACCATGAAATGCCCCAAAGCAAATATATGTGATTTAACAATTGCTTTTAAGGTCTATTCTGTTATTTTCACGTTCTGTTACAGGTACTGGGATGGATCTGCTTCTGAGTTAACCTGTGCAAATGGAGAGTCACTCCATCAACTCCACGCTAGTTTTTTTATTTCACATGGTCTACTATAGCAGAATTTGGCTCACTGTTCTTTCTTTAAGATCAGTCCAGTTTTGGCCAGATCTCTGATAAGCTTTGGAGATTAATCTCTTCTCCTACGGATAGTGCTCAATTGAATGTCTTACTTCTTTTGTTTGTGTTTTTGGTTCAAGTCTAAAAGCCCAAAAGAAGGTACTGGGAATGTGGCCTTCAGCACACCATTTATAACAGAGAAAAGAATGTATCTGTCCAGCATATGTGCATGCATTAAAAGGCAGTAAAAAAAGAAAAAGCAGCAGCTTAATGTGGGAAATTCCAAATATTAAAAACAATCGGCCTTTGTTCCTAATTAGTTCCATATGTGTGTTGCCAAATAGAGAGAGAGACAGGAAAAAATGGAAATGTCTTAAGCATGGCTGACTGATATAGATTCTTTCTAGAGACTAGGGATAGGGTTACAGGTTTTGACTCAATTTTTTTTTTTAAGTATTTTTTTCATGACGATTAAAAATCTCTCTCCAATGCTAACCACTCCCTGTTTGAACCAAACATTAAAGGCCAGATGCTGTTCTTGTTGACACCAAAAACTGGGGAGTCACTCCCCTGACATCAATAGTATTTCTTCGGATTTACACCAGTGTAATAAGACTGGCAATCTGGTCCACTGGAAATTTTGTCTGACTAGGGATGAGTCATGTCTGAGCCAGAACCTCAGGCATTAGACCATAAAATGTACAGCAGGGCTAGCAGAGATCTCTCCAGTAATCTAATTTAAGGACCTGGGTTCTCAGGGTTCCGGCCTACATCATTTCCATTATGCCTTCCCCAATTTCTTCTCACATTTCTGCAGCAAGGGTGTAACGATATCCCTGGATGAGTCATTGCAAGTGACTGGACCCAAGACCTACTCTACAAGCAAGAGTCTTTATGACCTGAGCTGGAGGACCAGCTCCATTAACTCAGCAGCAGCAGACTCAGACTCTCAATAGGGTCTAGCCACTAGGGTCAAAGAGTCCCACTCAGAGCTGGCAGTATGGGTGGGCAACCGCCCAGGGCACCATGGTCAGGAGGCAAGGACTGGGGCGGGCCAGGAACTGAGGCCATGGAAGGGAGCTTGGAACAATGGCAAGGGGCAGGTAGCGGGGATCAGGGGCAGTGATAGACGACACCCACCACCCTGTAAGCTACTGCAGGGCTGGCACAAGCAGGCACCCTGTATGCCCAATGACCATAATGGGCCTGATTCTTCTCTCACTTACAATGCTGAGAATCAGGAGTAGTTCCACTGGTGTCAATGGAGTTACGCTAAATGGGAGGAGAATCTGGCCATCTGCCTTAATTCTCTTAATTTCTCTCTCCTCCTTTCCCCACCGCCCCTCCCTTCCCCATGTCCATGTTCACGTTGCACTGTCGAACCCACAACAGCAAAGTGGCTTTGAAATTGGGAAAAATGGGTTCTTTCCTACCATGGGTCAGATCCCCCACCCTGGAACAGCCCAGAGCAGATGGCCAGGTGGGAGGAGAACTCCATGGGCTCCTTCCCCACACAGGGGGTGGGGGTTTGTTGCCTAAACGTTGTGGATTTAGGGGAATTTGCCATAGATACAGCGCCTTCAGCATGTCCCATCCCATCCACCACCCTGGCAGTGGGGTTTTGTGTGCGGGTAATGTGCTGCATAAGAGACTCTGTTGACAAACTAAGGCACTCTCAGTAGAGTTGGTGAAATGGAACAATGTCTGTCTTCTCAACCCACCCCCTTCTTCCCCATTGGTTGGGGGATGGTTGACTAGCAGCAGCTGACACCCCCGTAAGGGGAGATCCCCATTCGGAAGCTCCCTCTGATCCCAGATCCGCGGGTCAGTTAGATACCTCATCTACCACATGGGTAAAGTTGTTCTGACTGTTAAGAACCTTTTCCTTCATGTCTAGCCTAAACCTTAGAGAGAAACAGAGTGGTAAAACAGAGTGGGACAATCAAATCAAATCAAATCAAATCCAAACTCTGCTCCAACGGAGCATCTTGACCTGGCTCACCACAAGACCCACAACAGAGACACGAGGTATTTACTAACTGCTGAAAGGGGAAACTGTTTAATCAGACAGAGGCTCTCCAGCGCTAATTGCAGGCTGCCAGGAAACAGTGGTTTGTGGTAATGACGCATCACAGAGAATTACATTCCTATCTATTACTATATCAGACTTGACATCTTTTTGTCCTTAATGAAAAGGGGAAAGAAAATAATTTACTGATGCAAAATGCATGGGTGTGGGTTATATCTGAAACACGAGAGTCACATTTCAGGTCAATAAATGCCCAGTGGAGATGAGGAAATGGAAAGTAGCAATGGCACTGGCATAAACTGAAACATAATGTGCTGCGTTGGTGCACTGTCAGTAACAGCTCCATTTGGTAAAACTATCCAGAGTAAAATAATTAAAAGGCCTGATTTTCAGAAGTGTTACGCACGTGATGGGGTGTTTACCTCAGGTGGGTTATGAAAGGGTTAATACGGGCCTGAAATTATAAAGGGGACTGTCACAGGGCCAATACACCCTGTCCTCCTGGGGGTGGGGCAAGGGTGGGATAGGCCCACACTTAAAGACAATAGGACTCCCCTGGACTGCAGGGAAGTGCAGCCCAATGGCCAAAGTCAGTAGGGCTTCCCTTGCTGCAGGGAAGCATGGTCTAATGGTCAGAGTTAGTGGGGCTCTCCTGGCTGCAGGGAAGCACAGCCTAATCACCAGAGTCAATAGGACTCCCCTGAACTGCAGGGAAATGTGGGCCAATGGCCAGGGTCAGTAGGGGCCCCCCTGGCTGAAGGGGAAACATGACCTAATGGCCAAAGTCAGTAGGGCTCCCCTTGGCTCTGGGAAGTGCAACCTAATGGCCAGAGTCAGTGAGAGGTGGTTGAGTGGGCCACCCCCAAAAAGGGGGCAGCCAGGTAGGGGGACCTGGATCCTCCATGCTCCACCAGGTCTTAACCCAGGGCCCTGGTAGTGGCAAATGGGTTCACCACTAAGTTGCCAGGCAATCCACCCGCATCATGCTGACTGCTGCTGGGGCACTGGCTAGTCCCTCTCTGGGCTACTTCCTATCATGACTTAAGTTCTGCAGTTGAAGTTGGGGTGTCTTCAGAGTCTCTGGACTCCTCAGGAGTCGACTGCAATCTCCCAGGAGCATCCACAAGTACATGGGCCCCTGCCTGAGCCTCAGTGTCTCCTGCTCCCGCAGTCTGGGATCTTGGCTGAAGCTGCTGAGATGCATCCTTCCTACTGACTGAGCTGGGCTGCTCCCTTTTATACTGCAGCAGCAGTTGGAGCATGCCCAGCAGGGTCAGGCCAGGGGCGTGGCTTCTGCTGCTAAGAGCGCCACTTTAACCCCTTCCGCTCCAGTGTGGGGCCAGTACACCCCATCACAAGGACTCTTAGCTCAGGAGCAAAATCAGCAAGGATCTTATGGAAAATCACACTTCTAACTTGGGCTTAGCAGGGGGAAAGAAAGTAACTCCCATGCACTTAGCTTTGCCAGTCTTTTATAAGGGGAATGTATAACGGTTGCTGTAATGTGGGTGTGGTGAGGGGGAAAGGAGGGAGGGAGCCCCCTTTGCCATTTAAATCTCCTGCACAGGAGGCAGCCATGAGTTGACTGTCGGGATTGCATGAGTGTAGGGGAGGGGCCTCTGGCTGTGCCAGCAGTGCTGAATGACCAGAAGGAGGCACTGCTCCGTGGAGTCAGTGTCCTGGCCCCGCCCATCTTGGCGAGAACATGTCGCACGTAGCATGTGTTGTGAGGAGGTGTATAAACTCCCCATAGCACATTCAGTGATATTATGCCTGCTCCTGCTCTGGATAAACACGATGCTGCTGGCCGATGTGGCTCAGGTCCAGGAGCCTGGTTTTAGCTTTCCATAGGCAAACAAGTACTGTGGAACCAGCCTTCATTGATTTGCATGCTAAGGGAAGAAATTCAGCACGGGAGAATTTTGAGAGCTCGCTTTCCATTTACCTTTCCATCCAACTTGAAAGGCAGAGAGGAAAAGCAGTGCAATACAACGTCCCTGCCTGACCTGTACTAATATGTAGAGAAAATTCTCCCTTCACCATCCATTTACCCCACCCCTCCCTCGGCTAACCTGGGCAGTCCGTGTCCTTTGCTATTAAACTAAACAGCAAGTTAGGGTGTACAAACACACCAGCTGTAACAGCCTGGTTAAGTGGCTGCAGGTCAGAGTTACCATGAAGCCCAGTACAGGACATGAATGAAGGCTTTTACTCTGTTCACCATACAGCTTGTGTAGTGTATCTACTGGGCATGCTGATTGCTGTTATTGATGATTTACATTTCTAATGGCAGCTCTATGTTGCACAACACAACATTAACTTTTGCTGGCTGAAGTTCACTGGCACATAGGCAAGGCTGGTAGACATGGGCCCAATCCAACCATCTGAAATCAAGGATCTCTGAAATCTGGGGAAGTTCAGATCCAAACCTGAAACTCCCTGGATTGAACCAAAGGCTAGTGCTGCACACTCGAACATCCAGGCTCATCTGTACTCTAAAGCATTAAGCAGAGGCCCAGATGGGACACAGGACTGGAAGGACCAATGTTAGGACACAGAAGAAAGGGGAAGTAGGCTCTTCTTTACACAATACACCACAGGACTGTGCTGTTATCTGCCATATGCAGGAAGAGAGAAAGGATGGTCCAGTGGTTAGGGACTAGCTGGTCACCTGGGTTCAAGTCCCTGCTCTGTCACAGGCTTCCTGTGTGACCTTGGCCAAGTCACTTGGCCTCTTTGTGCCCCAGTTTCCCACCGGTAACATGAGGGATAACGGCACCTCCCTCCCCCGCAGGGTTGTGGTGGTGATAAAATGTATTTAAGATTGTGAAGTGCTCAGGTACTAGGGTGATGGGGCCTGTATGAGTATGTCAGATAGCTCAACAGTACAGAGCAGGAGAGGTCTGTTGTGCCATGTGCAAGGCAAACTAAGGATGGACACTTTCAGGATCTTTTAGTTGAGTGCTTGAGAGTTTGCAGCTGGGCTGACAGGGTTTCAGTTGCTTTGATTTGCTGAGAAAGGGGAGGGTAAAAAAAAGCATAATCCCAAAATGGAGCCCTAAACTGAACCTCTCCTTCCTGCTGGCCCAATCCTACAAGGTGTAACTTCAGTGGAGGTGAGTGCCCGCAAGAAGCATTCACAATGGTACAGGAATAGATCCTACGGAAGTGAGCACGGGAAATTCCCCAGAGTGCCTAACAAGCTAGCCAGAGGCTGTGTTTTGGTGAGAGGCCATTGGCCAAACTTCTTGATAGCAATAGGAATTAGTGGTTGTGTGTGTTCTAGCTGAAGAATTTTTCTTGTGTATATATAGTAGTTTTCCTTCTGTTTTACAGTCTGTAGGTCAATCTCGGTTCCCCAATACCCTAGAGCTTTCTTGTACATACTTAACCCCTGGTTTGTATAATAAAAGTGAAGAATAATTTAGTTTTACTAACTTTCCCACGTACGTCAGAGAGCCAGTAATGAATCAGGGAGGGAAGTTGTCTGACACAAGTGCCCGGGAGACATGCCACTGCCACAGCATCAGGGGAACAGGGAGTGGCCTTTGGCCTTTACATAAATTAAAGATGAGATATTTGGCAGCAATGCTACGTTCCCACATCATGGCCAGGCTGCAGAAGCTGGATGCAACACTTACAGGCGTAGTAATGCATTATCTGGGACATTACCAGAGTGTAGTTTTTGTCAGTGGCCAGATGCTGAGCACCCATGACTCCAAGGAGAGATGCAGGTGCTCAGCATTGGGTCCAAAGGTATTAGGAGGTTGATTCTGCAGGGTGCTGAGAATGCTCAACTCTCATTGACTTCGGTATGAGCTATGAGATGCTAAGCATCCATAGGAGGTACTCAAAATTTATCAGATTTGGGCTCTAAATAGGACTGTATAACAGCTAAGTGACATATGGACTATGTCAAACAACACTGAATATTTATTTTCTTTCATCCTTCATATGCTTTGTAAGTTTCTTTCCTTCTTCAATTAAAGTAACACTTGTTAAAAAAAAAAAGATCTTAAACTGCAGGAAAGTAGGGGAGTGACGTTGCTCAAGAGAAGCCACGTGGTCAGAGGGAAGGCAGCCATGGCAGAAGGTCATTTGGGAGAGCAGAGAAGTAGAGGCATCCTGAGAGTTTTTAGGAGAATCTAAAAGGGCCCTACCACCCCCACAAAAATGAGGCTATTAAATGAGATAGCATTTTACTGTTGGGAGCCTGTAAGTAGAGGATGACGGGTACCTTTCTCCTAATAAAGTAAAAACTTCATTTGTACAAATTTGGAGGGGCATTGTCAGCACTGTCAAAATAAAATGAAGACGGGTATTTAATTATGCTTTAACCTTCATAGCTTTTAAGGCCAGAAGAGACCATCATGCTCATCTAGTCTGATCTCCCACATCACAGGCCAAAGAACCTCCCCTAGTAATTTTTGCAAACCCATAACTTCTGTTTGAGCTACAGCATCTCTATTGGGAATGATAGCCAGTCTTCATTCCGGTAGACGTCAAGTGCTGGAGAATCCACCACATCTCTAGTAAGTTCCAGTGGTTAATTACTCTCACTGTTCCTTGTGCTACTAATAACACCTTAAATCATTAAATACTTTAATCTAATTCACAGTGCTACAGTCACACTGTCTACTTTGCGCCTTTCACTCGGCTCAGACAAGTCATCCAACACTGCAGAGTTTCACTTTCTGGGTTTCCTGCAGTAGCACAAGGTTAGTGGTAGGTCAAATTCTGCCCCCCACAGCGTAACCTCTCCCAGTGACACCCAGTTTGAGCTTGGTCAAACATGGGACTCCCTAAATGGTCAGATCCAAACTGGCTGAAGGGGAGAAGAATACACTGGAGAACTGGCCCCTGTTTTGGAGTTTCCATCACTGTAGGAAATTTATAAAATAAATCCACACTCCTTTCTCCCCAGCTCTTTTCACTAGCATTTTCTATTTGGCTCTTAAAAATATATATTTTTTATTCATAACAGCTTTTATAAAAGCTCCTTTAAATAATACTTTCTCCTCTGTCCCCCGCCCCCAAATCTACTTAATAGTATCCCTAAGGACCCAATCCTGCAAGCTGCTCGGAAGTGCTGAGCAATCTCAACTCCCACAGCAATTCAACAACTAAGGGCCTGTTTCTGTTCCCATTCTGTCCAGTGATAAAACTCCCATTGACTTCAATGGTGCAAGGTCAGACCTTAAATGAGTCCTTATTCTGTTGCTTAAAAAACGGGCAGTGGATGCAGAGGGTGAACTGGAGGATGCTGTTAATGCCAAAGGGAATCTCATTAGGGGCTGCTTCAAAGATCTGATTCCGCTGATAAATAAAGAAATGAGAATATCAGCTATTCTACAGAGGGCGATGTTAGCAGTTGCTCTCTTACATTATGCATGATTTGTGACTGCTCAAAGTACGAACTAGCTGCTCACTCTTCCATTAGCAAGTCCCGGCAGCTCAGCTAAACCAGGCGATTTACTGCCGCTACCTAGGTTAATCACTTTACATTTTGATAATGCCTTATTATTGCATTTGTTATTAAGAGCGATGTAATCTCCAGGTAACAGAGGCTTAATAGCAGGCAAGAGAAGGTTTCCGTGACTAAAGCAGGGAAGGAGCCCACCACGCATGGGGTTTGCTTTGTGGATTTGTTTTCTAGGCACTTCCATCACAATCTTCTTCCGGCAGCCTTCCCCTTCGTGTGCTGTCACCGAGTACGGATTTTGATAACGGGTATTGATCGCCTGTGTTTATGAAGTGGCAGAGTACAATATAAACCATGTAATTGCACCGACAATGAGAAAATAAACACTCTTATTTATAGTATTGATTGCAAACACTATCTACTTGATACACTTAGCTGCTGGAACACGGGCTCTATGTGAAATGTTGGGGATGCTTTTGGGTATGCCCAGGCCAAGAATAGTGGCCTAGCGAATACAGCACTGGAGTAGGACTCAGGAGACTTGTGTTTTATGCCTGGCTCAGTCACCGGCCCGTTGGGTGACCTGGGGCATATTTCTTCCTCGCTTTGTGCCTCAGTGTTCCCATCTGTAAAGTGGTACTGACCTCCTTTGTAAAGCGCTTTGAGATCTGCCAATGAAAAGCACTGTAGAAGAGCTAGGTATCAGTGTTATGGTTGCCTTGCGTTGACATCTCTATTTTATTAATGAAGTGCCTATTATATGAATTCGTTAAGCTTGCTCATTGCTGTACAAGACACAAAAGAGACACTGTCTCTGTCTTGGTACTTCAGACTGCAAAGGCCAAAGCATGTAGGTAATGGTGCTGGAACAGTTTTTATATTCAGGGTGCTGGGAGCCATTGAACAAAACTGCAAACCCTGTATAGGATGGAAACCACTTCAAACCAGGAGGTGCTGCCGCACTCCCAGCACCCCTGCATGTAGGCATGGTCTACAATTGTGTCAGAGTGGCACAGTCCTTTCCTGAGCAGTGCAGCCTGCTCCCCCCAGTACTATCCAGGTCATGCCAAGGGACTGTATAATAGGGAATCCTACCCCTCCCCCCCCGACAACCCTTTGGTGTATGTGTTCCCCAGGGCAGATGGAGGGAGATCCCACAGTCCTTCATGGGGGATTGCAATTGTGGGCAGCCCTTGCATGGACTGGGGGGATATTTTCCAAGTGTTTCAGATCAGCAATAGTGACTGTAAGAAACAATCAGCAGAGAGTGATTTCCCCCCCCACCCCCCACACACACAAAAAGCTCAGCACAGCTCCTGTCAGTGTAACCAGAGTCAGGTTCCCTTTGGCTCACTTGGTGCAGTTGCTGCTGATGGACCACAGAGGTACTGGTCCGAAATGGGCCTGACCTCAAATTCTAGATCTTGGTTTGTATCTCTGCAATGGACCGATTCCAAACACCAAATCGGCATCCCCTGAAGATTTGAGATTCAGATGTTGATTTATGGAACCCCCAATATGTTCGGCTGTCTTCCGATTTGGGGGTTGCGTCCTGCCTACTATAAAGACAGCAACTGAGACCTAATTGGGTGTGAGAGTTTGGCTTAGACCCTTTTCTACTAGCTGCACATTACCTGGAAGAAGAGTGAATAATAAAGAACGTAGCCATTCGGCCATAACAGGTAGCCAAGCCTTTGTTTTCCCCTACATAAATGCTGGTATTAATAAAGTATATGAAATTTCTTTTCCTTGTTATTATGTTAACTGTGTTGGGACCTGGGTATATGGAACTCTGGAATTAGGCACGTGCCAGCAGCCCCATCACTTCCAGCAGAAGGCCCCATTTTATCTTGGGACAGGCTGGCTTGCATCTAGACGCAGGGGTCATCATTATTCCCCACCTCAACCCTGGTCTTTCTGGTATACTTGGTGTACAGGGATGGAGAGTTAGGGCTGGTGATTTTGGAAAGGTTGGCAGTTAGGAAGGGAAATGCATTATAGATTGGGTATTCGGCTTTGTGCTTGGTTGATGACTGAGTCCCCCACAAGGCAACAGGAATCAGTCAGGTGTTTTTTGATCCACTCTGAGGTTCTATCTGGATTGGGATGGGAATTCAACATTCTTAGCTCAAGGATCCTTGCTCAGAATATACCCATCAGAATTCTGCTACACTGCCTTCCAGGCTCTTTACAAAGCCTTATTTCTCAGGCCATTGCATTGCTGACTCTTTTGAACTCCCTTTTTCATCTGGGTTATTCTCTCTTTACCTTTTTTGCTTCTGGTTTTGTTGGAGAAGTTGACATTCTGGGGCAATGGCTCCAGTACTGGTGACCAACAGGTTTAAACATGCACAGCCCCCCAGATACCTAGCAATGACCCCCTTAACATGCATGTGTGTCCTGGATAAGTTGTGTCACACCACCAGTACTTCTCCCCTGGTCCCCAGACTTCCTGGATCTATTATTAAAGCCTTCTGAAATAGCCAATGACCTGGTCTCAGATGTGTGTCCTTAGTTTTGGCCCGTTCCTGCCTGTGAATCGTCGGTTTGGGCTTGCAAACACAGAAGTCTCTCCTCTCAACAAGCAGCTCCTAGGAAGCCCACTAGTGCTGACAGCTAATTAGGAAATGTCATGTCTGATGTTTCCCTTTCATCTCCTCTCACAGAAGCCACAGAAGCCAACAAAGCTCTCCAGTGCCCTTTAGTAAGAAGGGAAAGGAAGTGTCAATATGGGAACAGCTGCTTTTGAGATAGTAGAATGACAACATAACAAGTACATTATGTGCTGGGAGGAAGCTGTGGCAAATGTGAGGCGGATGCAAATTTTTAGCCTCTGCAAAAATCATATTCAAGTGGAATATTAGCTTTACGGGGGAAGTATGAAACACAACTTGTGCCAAATCCCACCCTAGCTTCTATCCTGCAAAACTCCGTTAAGCCACTCCCGTGGAGTTCCTCCAGATTTACGCTGATGTGACCGAAAAGACCCCAATTCCTGTTATTCAGGACTTTTATTCTGGTTTCCTCTAACTGATAGGTCAGTATTAATAGCATAAAGAGTACTTAAGTGAGAGGAACATGCTTCAGGCTGAGCTGAACTGCCAGGACCAGTAAGTGACAATGAGCCAAATCCTGTAGTCTTTGCTGAAGTCAATCACAGTCAATGGGGAGTTTGCCTGAGCAAGGACTGGACTCATGTTTAGATCCCCAGAGACTGCTTCTTATTTTCTGTCTGCTGTTTCCTTGTTCCACCCTATGATAAAATTGGAATGAGCACTCATTTGTGCGATAAGATATGCATTCCTGGAGCTTTCAAATTCCACTTGCCTGGGAGGGGGTTTTACTGCCCTACGAGGTACATTTTGTTGAAATGACACCAAGTTCCAGAAAAGAAAAGAAAAAGAAACAAGGACAGTCCTTTGACATAGGAAAGGTGGAATTTTAACACTCTAGCATCATACGCTACAGTTACCCAGTCTTGTAAGCAACCTCTTGGTTTGGAGCAATGGAGGGCACAAGAGGATTGAAACAGCAGCAGTGATAAATCACCTCGCGCTTGAAGCCATAAAACTGATGTTGATAAAGATGTATGGTTTGGAACGTTCTTTCGGATCATTCCCGAGTGGTTCTTTTTACCTGATGGCGGAACTGTCTGCCTACAGCTCACTTCAATTACTCTGGTATGGGCAGTGCTAAGCTGAATATTAATTTTCCTGGTAATGGTAAAGTGCTAGGTAATATGCAAATGACTCTATATCAACTTGGCCACTAGAATGATCTATTACAACGGGATGTGCTTCACGTTCTGTCCGTGCTTCATTTTGAATTTCACGTCAGCTTTTCTGTCTCCTCTCTCAGAGGCTCTTCATCAGCCCTAATGAAAAGATAATTTAAAGCAAACGATGACAAGCACAGCCACAGTGCATGGCAAGCCAAGCCAACATACAAGATGCAAGTAGCACTTCACTGGAGTTTGGTTAGAAGATTGTGCCTGACCCTATCAGGCAAAATGACTCCACATTTGTAACATCTAGGCTTAATTATGGCAAGTTGCTATGTCTAGAGATGAAGCTTACAACTAGTTCAGAACACAACAGCCTTGCTGCTCAATGGGATGACATTGTCCTGATTTGCCATTCTATGCAGTGATTCTCCACTGAGCACAGAGTCTAGGTCAGGGTCACCATCCTGACTTTCAAAGAAATGTGTTACACTGGGTAGGTCATCGGCCACAAGGATTGAACCTAGGCCCCCCACTACAGAAGGGATGTGGACAAATTGGAGAGAGAGTCCAGCAGAGGACAAGGAAAATGATTAGGGGGCTGGGGCATGTGACTTACGAGGAGAGGCTGAGGGAACTGGGCTTATTTAGTCTGCAGACAAGAAGAGTGAGGGGGGATTTGATAGCAGCCTTCAACTACCTGAAGGGGGGTTCCAAAGAGGATGGAGGTAGGCTGTTCTCAGTGGCTGCAGATGACAGAACAAGGAGCAATAGTCTCAAGTTGCAGATGGGGAGGTCTTGGTTGGATATTAGGAAAAACTATTTCACTAGGAGGGTGGTGAAGCAATGGAATGAGTTACCTAGGGAGGTGGTGGAATCTCCATCCTTAGAGTTTTTAAGGCCTGGCTTGACAAAGCCCGGCTGGATGATTTAGTTGGGGTTGCTCCCGCTTTGAGCAGGGGGTTGTACTGGATGACCTCCTGAGGCCTCTTCCAACTCTAATCTTCTATGATTATATGACCTCAGGATTTTAAAGCACAAGCCTTTTATGCCTGAGTTAGGGTATCCACCTCTCTTAGCCAGGTGTAGCAGGCTTATTATTTTCTATATGGGGCCAATCCACCACCAGAGGGAGAGAGAGCACCATACTGAGCTGGTGTGGGTTACACATACATAGGATTGGTCCTAAATCTACTTGACAAACCAGCTCTTTGCAAGCGGGATCTCCATCTGACAGCTACCTTCTACTGGGAGAATGAAAATGTTGATCAGTGCGGGGGAGGGGGATTCATGAGTATGGAATATGGAGCCTTCAGAGAGGCCAGATTAAGACTATAGAATTTACCACCAGAAGGAATAAGAATGAGCACTAATCTCATCACACCCAGAGCTAAATACAAAACCACTTATTCACCCAACCTCTCCCCCAGTGCTACCCTTACTTGCATCAATATTCCTACTCTTTCTAATCAATACAAAGAAAAACAAACAAATCAGAGCCTATCTTTTGCTGACAGGGCAGATGATAGACAGATGATGTCACCAGCAAAAGACAAGTGACATCATCAGCTGCCAGTAGAGGTCAACATGAGAATGTCGATAGACTGATGTCTAGAAAGATGATAATCTGGCACTGACTGGTGCTGAGGAACCTTTTGATTTCTAATTTGGAAATGGTTCCCAACCAACCCCCCATATCAGAACACAAGGGCATTTAGATCCAGATCTGAACTTTGTGGCTAAGACCATCTGTCCATTCTAGGGATCTTTACCCAGAGCAGCATGCACTATTACAGTGATTCTGAAAGACAAGTGGAAAATGACTATAAAAAGACTGGGACCCAGCATGCCCTTAGGGCCCAGTCCTGCAAGGTGCCAAACATTGCTGAGCTTTCTTGACTCCCATTGAGTTCAAGAGGACTGAAGATACTTAGCACCTAACTTGGAAAGTTGGCACTTAGGCACAATCCAAAAAGCTCCATCCCCAATTCTGTTAATGTAGTTGGGGATTTTGTTTTGTGCATGTAAGGGGCTATGCCAATTTACACTTACTGAGAATCTGACCTGTATTTTATTTGGACTATTTTAACTTTTCCCCCACACGTTGTCATAATAATGCTGCAGAAAGAGACTGAATGGTCAAGTGGGTAGAAAATAAAAACGGACTTGGTTCAAACTGTAAAAGCTGTCACTCCCCAGCCACAAGATTAGGGCTGAATGGGAACAGAGAGTGGATTGCTCTCAGTGCCAGAGGCAATCTGTTTAGTTCGGGGTGAAGCATGGTTGCAGGGCGGCGTAGGAAACTTGCACTGTTGCTCAGGTGTGACTGGACAAACATGGGATTAAAAACTGGACATTCTTGGCAACTGTTAAATTGACCATAGTATTTCCCATTCTAATGACAGGAAATACTGCAAGTACCACAATGTAAAGTACCTCGGTACAGTAAATGTCCATAGAATCACAGGACTTGAAGGGATCTCGAGAGGTCACCTCGTCCAGTCCCCTGCATTGTTTAATTAAATCTGCTGATCAGGGACTTCAGTCTCCAGGTCAGTCAATCGAGAACCTTTCAGTAGCACTAGAACTAACCTGATTAAATGATTCAGAATTATGAGTATGCTGAAATGTATTGTGCCCCCAAATATTTAAAGTGACTGCAACATTCCAAGGAAAACTGACTTGTCCACAACCCCTTCTGGTGCACAGAGATTCCTTCCGATTGCTGTTTGCGTGAGAGATGAAAGCAGAATCCTCTCCTTTGAACAGTGTTTTACAATCTTAATACACAACAGCGAGAAATGTTATACTTTGCACATTACTCAAAATATGTTGCTATTCAAGAAAAGTCATGAGAAATCTTGTTTAAAATGTTTTGTTATTTTTAAAAACAAACTCTTTAAAATGATTATGGGATTTTAATGTCAGCTGCTCTAGTGCAGTGGTTTTCAACCTTTTTTCATTTGTGGACCCCTAATAAATTTCAAATGGAGGCACGGAGCCCTTTGGAAATGTTAGCTATAGCCTGCGGACCCCTAGGGTCCGTGGACCACAGGTTGAAAACCACTGCCCTAGAATAAATTCAAAGTAGCTCCATTACTTTTAGAATAGGAGCCTTGATGATTGCAAGGGAGAAACTCCAGATTTACACCAGTGTACAGCAGCAGAGATCAGACACAGGTACGATTTTCTTGAAAACATAACGTACTTTGTTGGCTCGTTCATCTATTTTAAAAGTAAAACAAAAACCCAAGATCAAGGTCTATGATTTAACAGCTATCAAAATGCTAAAGACAATGGCACTTGATGCTGAGGGGTACATAGTCTAAATGCTCTGTCACTGTACAAAATATTCCTAGAGCTATTAAGTCCAAAGCCATCTCTCAACTGTGCATATTTTACAAAACAAGTGCAAAATATATCCTGCCTCCGAGTCAGACTTTTCTTGTTTTCTATATCATCACTTGGAACAAAAGACATTGCTGTTCCATAGCATTCGGGACATTGCTGGACATACTGTTGATCAGGAAACCTAAAGGGGTAAGAGGTCAATGAAACACTTTAATGTACTATTAAATTTGATGTCTCTTTTCGGATTATTAGCATCTCACTTTGAATAGGAAATTGTGGTTTACTTACAAACACATCCATTAGCAGGTGTTCCAGCGTAACTTCAATGTCTTCTAGTTTAGCTGCTAAAGTCATTGTGAAGCAAATGTTAGTTCAGGTCCAGCAAACAGAAGAATCCTCAAAAGCCCCAGTACAAATTGTCTGTCGCTGAAGCTATTTCTTTAACTGCAACAAACGTGTTATTTACAGGTAAAGAAAAACCAGTGAAATAAAACATAACATCTGAGCCTGGGTAATTCTCAGACTCAGGGCTGCCAGACCTAAAACCGGCTCTCACGCTGCTGACAGAGGGTCCAAGGGTTATTCCATATGTGGAAAGCTAAAGTCCAAGCCGAAGTATACGCGCTGTCCTTTTAGAACTTCACAGTCAGAAGCACAGTGTCGCATCTGGGAGAGCACAACCGAGCGAGACGCACACACCCACACCCACAGAGCAAGAGACAGGGAGCAAGTGGAATAAACTGCCTTTGACTATGACTGATATTTATAGGACTACATGGTTTTGACTCCAGTCCATTTCTCTGTTCATTTCTGACCTTTCACAAATGGCTCAGGACACTGGAGCGTATTGTAAAGCGGGGGCAGTAGGTCTCACAGAAGTTGGCTGTGACCAGCGCCGGGCCAATTCACACAAGCACGCTATCAATAGTTCTTTGTCAGAGCATATCAAGCTCTTCACTGTAGCTGGGGACAGAGGGGAGCACAGATGTGTAAAAAACAAGGAAACGAAAGTTTCTGGATACTAGTTTTTTCCTAGGAATATTATTAGATCCCCTTACCCACTCCTAAAAGAATCAAAATAGAGGCAAATCCGTGGCCCTTGTTCAGGGTCGGGATGACCAGGAATAACCTAAAATGATCTCCCAGGGTTCAAGCCTGCAACATGCCTACCACCCTCAACTCCTTCTGCAGCCAGTTTGGATCCTGACAGGTTTTGAGGGCCTTCTGTAGCGGTCAAAATCCCTCAAGTCCCATGGACTTCATTGGGGAGCTGAGCGCTCAGGGTCTTGCAATACTTGGGCCTGACAGGATTCCAGGGCACTGAGCCCTTTCCAAGATCAGAGGCTCATTTTTTATTTTATTTAAAAAACAGAACCAAGCCTGGAGCATGAGCTGAATGACTTGCTACCTCCCTGTTTCTCTGAGAGTTTGCTCTTGCTCCCATTTCGGTCAGTGGTGAAATAATCATAGTTGGTCTCACGTAGCACTTTTCACCTGTAGCTCTCACGTTGCTCTTCAAAGGAAGGGAAGTATCAGTGGGCCTGATCCAATGTGCATTCAAGCCAATGGGAGTAGTTCTAGGGATTTTAGGGGGCATCGGATTGGACACATTACCCCTATTTTACAGATGAGGAAACTGAGGCACATACAGATGACATGACCTGCCCAGGGTCACTGGTCGAGCCAGGAACAGAACTCAGGTCTCTCAACTCCCAGACAGTGTCCTATTCGCTGAACTATGTTGTCTCCCATTGGCATCAATGGGAGCACGCTCAGCCTATGTATTACTCTACCAAATGCTTTTTTGTATTAAATCTACTCAGACTCGCTAATATCTTTTGAGTGGTTTTGCACACGATGTATTTCAGAATAAAAAAATAAAATAAGGGGCTTGACCAAAGAATTCAGGAACGGAAGCTCAATATTATTTATAAAGGTGGGAGATGGAGTCAGTCAATGCAGCTCAGCGGGGCATTAAATCATAAATTCGGTCTAAATGTTCTCAGAGTTATAGCTGAAATCACATTTGCAGACATCTGGGACAGGCATCTGAACAGGACCTGTCTCCGATGGGAGACTTTTACTAGACAACAGCATGATAGACCATTTGGGGCATGCTGTGATGGATGGTTTCAATAGCAAAGAAGGGTGTGTAATATATTTTCCTGATGGACAAACTCTGATACACACAAGCTTCCATAATCAGATAATAGGTTAGCCACTCCAGAAATAGACTCTGTGTTGGAGGGAGAATCTTTAGCACAGCAGCTGCCTTCAACAGCCTGTTCATCGTGTACCTGCCACCCTTTTGTTAAAACTTAGATGAAGTATGTAACTTCACTGAACTGGACAGAGTAGGTTTCTTAATAAGCACAATTTAAAAAAAAAATAAAAAATTGCAAGGAACAAACTCTGGAGGGTTATGCACTGAAGACTGCAAAAACTCAAGGAACCACAATCCAAAGTACAGACTGCTCACTCAGCCCAGTGTCTGGCCAGAACTAGCAATCTCCTAAAAGCTGAATTTTGCAAGCAAAGAGCCCAATCTTACAAATGCTAATGAGCATTCTGCTTGCTACCATGAGGAGTCATGTTCACGTTAGTCTAACCACAGTCAAAAGCACTATGCTCAGTAGAAAGTATTTGTAGGATTGGGTCCTAATGGCCTGATCTTGTGAACTGCTGGGACCCCTCTACTCCCGGTGAGGTCAATGGGAGCTGAAGGTGCCCAGCATCTCACAGCTTTGCCACCTTGCAAGATCAGGCCCTAAACTCGTTGGATGGTCATTTGAATCAAAGGCAAATGCCAACTCTTTTGCAGCTCACCCATCACTACTCAAGAGCTAATAATTGTGGGGCAGTGGACTTACAGAGGAACTGAGTCAACGCCAAGTCAGAAAATGAACATTGATTTGGTCCAATACGGCAATCCTTATAGTCTTACTCATCAGTTTCCCCCCTCAAAGCTCTTCTGCAAACACTGATCAATTAATGGCAGTTAGACTGACGTGGGGTTAAAGTCATCCTTGGTGTAATGTCCCTGGAAACCAGTGGCCACCAAGAATGAATTATACATTTGTTCACCTTCAAACTAATGTGAGTATCTGACTAGACTGGCTAAAAAGAACTTTCATTGCAGTAAAACATGTGATTTCTTCTATATTTAGCACACAATAGCTATCTGTTAAATACAGAAGTATTAATTTATAGGTTCTGTTCTATAGGACGCCTTGACGCACTGGTACAGCATTTTGTTCAGAGCAAAATTAAATAGAACATGTAAACAGTGTCTTTTCATTCTTCCTATAGCTGTATTATAATATCAGCCAGAGAGATTAAACGACCAGAGATGTCTTTCAGGGCTCAAAATGAATTTCCTATCTGATGAATCACTAAGACAAACACAGACTCCTTTTTCTATTCACAAAGATGAATTTCAAGATTTCAAAACTAATAGACAGTGTCAGGCACAAATAAGGGAAAAAAAAGGATGATGGGAACCCATAATGACTTCTCTGATTCTGCCCCTGTAGCCACCTGTCACTAACATGGCCACGTGCTCCACTGGTCAGAGCAAGGCAGGGGCGCTGGAGCAATGTTTATAGTGGGGGTGCGGAGAGCCATTGAAGCAAACTGTAAACCCTGGATATAATGGAACCCACTTCAAGCCAGGGGGTGCGTCAGCACCTCCAGTTCCAGCATCTATGCAGCAAGGAGGTATTTAAGGGTGAGCTGACTGATTTCTGTGGCCTGTGTGCCTCATTATCACATTCAGAGATACTATAACCTTTGTAATTAAAACTATGCATTAACCCGTAACTGGTTGTATTGCCGATATACGGGTTGTATGCAGAAGCTCAACAGCTAGTCCCTTTCCCCAACAGAAGTTGGTCCAATAAAAGATATTTCCTCACCCTCCCCGTCTCTCTCATACCCTGGGACCAAAACGGCTACAACAACACTGAAATATACATAGATATTCATTATAACTGGATCTGGCATTCTGGTTTCACCCACAATAAAAATATGTCAACTTCTCTGCAAAAATTTGTATCTGATTTCAGGTTCAGATTCTGAACATTCCCATAGTTTAGGAAGGTTTGGACTGACCACAGTAATAATGAAGGACTTTAACTATCCAGACATCTGTTGGAAATGTAATATGGCAAAACACAAGATTTTCAGTAAGTTCTTGGAATGTGATGGGGACAACTTTTTATTTCAGAAAATGAAGGAAGTAAACAAGGGGAATGCCATTTTAGACTTGATTTGGCAATTTGAGTCAAAGTGATCATGAAATTACAGATTCCATGCTTCTGAGGAAAGCAAGGAATGAGACAGCAGAATAAGAACAATTATGGAGACTTTAACAAACTCAGAGAAGGGATAGGTAAGGTCCCACGGGAAGAAAATCTAAGGGAAACGGGCATTCAGGACAACGGGCAGTTTCCCAAGGAGGCAATATTAAAGATACAACTGCACATTATCCCGATGCATAGGAAAGATGGAAAGAATAGAAAGAGGCCAATATGGCGCGATCAGCTCTTTAATGACCTGAAATTCAAAAAGGAGTCCTACCAAAAGTGGAAAAAATGGATGAATTGCTAAGGAGTATAAAAGAGTAATACAAGTATGTAGGGACAAAATCAGAAAGGCTAAGGCACAAAGTGAATTACACCTAACAAGGGACATAAAAGGGAATAAGAAGAGGTTTTTAAAATACATTAGGAGCAAGAAAAAGATAAAGGAAAATTCCAGTCCTCTACTTAGCGGGGAAGGAGAGCTAATAATTGATGACATCAAGAAGGATGAGGTATTTAATACCTATTTGCTTCAGTAAAAAGATTAATGATGACTCAGCACAATTAATATTAACACTAAGGGGGAAGGAATGCAAGCCAAAATAGGGAAAGAACAGGTTAAAGAATATTTAGATAAATTACATGTATTCAAGTTGGCAAGGTCTGATGAAATTCATCCTAAGGTACTTAAGGAACTAGCTGAGGCAATCTCAGAACTGTTAGCAATTATCTTTAAGAACTCACGAAGAACGGGTGAGGTCCCAGAAGACTGGAGAAGAGCAAACATAGTACCATACCTATGTTTAAAAAGGGGAACAAATAGGACCTGGGGAATTATAGACCAGTCGGCCTAACTTCAATTCCTGGAAAGACACTGGAAGAAATTATTAAATAATCAATTTTTAAGCACCTAGAGGATAATAGGGTTATAAAGGAATAGCCAGCATGGATTTTTTCAAGAACAAATTATGCCGAACCACCCTAATTTCCTTCTTTGACAGGATTACTGGCCTCGGGGTTAGGGGTGAAGCAGCAGATGGGATATATCTTGGTTTTTGTAAGGCTTTTAACACAGTCTCACATGACAGTCTCATAAACAAACTAGGGAAATGCTATCTAGAGGAAATTACTATAAGGTGAGTGCGCAACTTGTTGAAGAGTAGTTATCAATGGTTCTCTGTCAAACTGGGAGGGTGTATCTAATGGGGTCTCAAAGGAATCTGTCCTGGGTTAAGTACTATTGAATATTTTCCACTAATGAATAATAGAGTTGGGAGTATATTAATAAACATTTGAAGATGATACCACGCTGGGACGGGTTCCAAGCACTTTGGAGGACAGGATTTGAATTCAAAAGATCTTGACAAATTGGAGAAATGGTCTGAATTCAACACGATGAAATTAAGTAAAGACAAGTGCAAAGTACTTCACTTAGGAAGGAAAAAAAAATCAAACGCACAGCTACAATATGAGGACTAATCATAGTACTGCTGAAAAAGGTCTGGGGGTTATAGTGGAACACAAACGGAGTATGAGTCAACAATGTGATGCAGTTGTGAAAAAGGCTAATCTTCTGGGATGTATTAACAAGAGTGTTGTATCTAAGACACAGGAGAAAACTGGGGAGGCTTCAGCTGGAGTCTTGTGTCCAATTCTGGGAGCTACACTTTAGAAAAGAGATGGACAAATTGGAGACAGTTCAGAAGACAGCAACAAAAATTATACATCGTTCAGAAAACCTGACCTAGGAGGAAAGATTAAAATTCTGGGCACGTTTACTCTTGAAAAAAGAAGACTAAGCGGGGACCTGGTAACAGTCTTCAGCTATGTTAAGGGCTGTGATCAATTGCTCTGGAAAGTAATGGGCTTAATCTGCAGTAAGGGAGATTTAGGTTATATAGCAGAGAAAAAGCTTTCTAACTACCAAGTGAGTTCTGGTATAGATTTCCAAGGGAGGTTGTGGAATTTCCATCACTGGAAGTTCAAATAGGAATTATTTCAGGGAAGTTCCATGACCTGTCTTGTACAGGAGATCAAACTAGGTGATCACAATGGTTCTGTATGGCCTTGGAGTCTATGAATCCCTGTTTAGATGTTATGAGCCTGACAGAACACAGATCAGCTCCCACTGTTCTCCACAGGGTATGAGAGAGGAGCCTTGTCCTCAGTCACTCTCAGTGGAAGGTGCTTAGCACATTTGAAGAGCTGGCCCTGGCCTTCAAAGAATGACCTCTTCCCAGGAGTAGAGTCTCAACATCTCTCCACCTCATTTGCTATGCATATTAGTCAGGCTACTATGGTCTTTGACTATGGTGTGAGTGACTTGTTCTTCCCTGGCTGACTGAATGGGCTGTAGCTCAGTGTGAAGATGTCTGCTTACTTGGGTGATGGGGTGAAATGAAGGAGCCCTCCCACGGAGAGAGAAAGGAGTGCTCCAACACAGTGGTGGTTGTGACGGGTTTCTCCCAGGGTGCTGCTTGCAACTGGGGTACGGCTAAGCCCTCTGACCCACCAGCCTGGGCTCCCTCTCAAACTGTGCTGCTGTGACAAGCTGCAGCCCCGCTCCTGGTCTTATGCTTCCACCAGCATATACACAGGTAGGGACACACCCAGCTGCAGTTACATGCAGGCTCTCTGACCAGCCATTGCATGTGAACCAACAATAGAGAGGATACAGCCAAAATAACCACTAGCTCCCCAGCCTAGGACCCCAGAGCTGTACCATCCTGCCCTGGTCAAATTTGGCCAGTATATGGGTTTAATACCCAGTGCGCCTCTCCCTCAATGCGAAGAGGACATGCACAGATTGTGTTGACCAAGTTGGGATTTGTCCCCAGACACTTCATTCGAAATGCACTGGTTTAGACAAAACATAAAACAAAGTTTATTAACTACAAAAAGATAGATTTTAAGTGATAGCAAACAAATCAAAGCAGATTACCTAGTAAATAAATGAAGCCTCAAACTAAGCCTAAGATACTAGAAAGATTGGATATGAATAGCAATTTCTCACCCCAACTGGCCAATTCTTAAGGGACAATCTGCATTTGCTTTGCAGCTTGGGATCCTCACATCTGTTCCAAGTTCTTTTTCCTCAGAAGCGTCTCTCCGATGTTGAGTTGTGGGGGAGTGAAGAACACCAGATGATGTTACTCCCTGACTTATATAGCTGTAGCATGTGGCAGGAATCCTTTGTTTCAAAAACAGTTCCCAGCCCAGTTTGTGGAAAAATACAGGCATCCAAAATGGAGTCCAGAGTCATGTGATCTGGTCTCATGCCCTTGCAGTGTCACAGCAGCCATTTCTTACAGGCTGGCCAAAACATCCAGAGGAAGGCTGAGCTATTCCACAGCCCATTGTCTTTGCTGATGAGCCATCAGAACTGTCTGGCTTCTTCATTGTTGTGCCTGAAAGGCTGGCTGTGGGTGTTTTCCAGAGTAAGCTTATTTGAAATACAGACCCATAGTCAATATTCATAACTTCAGATACAAAAATGATATATGCACACAAATAGGATAATCATGTTCAGCAAATCACAACTTTTCCAATGACACCTCACAAGACATATCCTGTACAAGACGTATCACAATGATACATATCATAATCATATCATAATAATATTACTATGACAACTCTGGGGTGTAGTTCACAGTGCTGTGAAGTGGTGCAAAGCTTTGGGTCCTGTTTGATTTCCCGCTGATCTTGGATGACTGGTTAGTATCAGTTTCCAAAACTACCTTCTTTCACCTTCCTAAGAAACTTCATACCTCCCTCAAGGGCAAGGACCTGGCCACAGTAATCCTTGAACATATCACTTCCAGGCTGGATTATTGTAACTTGTATTTGAAACTGAATGTGAAGATAATACAAAGGTTCCAGCTTGTGCAGAATGCAGCTGTCTGCCTTATCCGTGGCTCAGGCTGCTGTGAACACCTCAAGCCATTCTCAAGTCCCTTCACTGGCTCCCACTCAGCTTCTGATGCCTGTCTAAGGCCTCGGTCCTAATTTTCAAAGCAATTAATGGATTAAACGTTGATCTTTGAACCATCACAACAGCAGCAATTCCCTGTGAGAATGCCCAGGAACACGGGTATGAGAGCTGGGGACAAAGCATTCTCTAGCAAGGTGATCTGACTACAGAAGAGTCTTCCAGAGGAGATCTGGTCAATTCAGTGTCGTCTGACCATCTTTATGTTGAAAACCTTCCTTGCTGAGAAAGCCTTTCCACCATAAGTGGACATTCACAATTCAAACACCCAATTTATTCTCAAACCTCTACCGACTCCTCCCACACTCAACCCCTCCCCACCAAACGACAAAAACCCACACCAGAGTTTGACCCCGACAAAGGGAGCAGTGCCAGAGACCCCATGAAGTCCACTAGGTACTACACTATTGCTATTAGTTTTACATAGAAGGCATTTAGGCACTATAGTGATAGAGTTTCCAAGACCTTTGTCAACCAGTCAAGAGCAGGAACCCAATAGTGAACTCTTGCCTAGAGACCATGAGTTGGAAAAGATGGCCTTCTGGAAGGGTATTTGTTTATTTTAAAAAAAATTTGGGGTGGGGGAGGTGAGAAATAAAGACACATCAGGGATCAGCACTGAGCTCTTTGTTTATCCTTGTCCTGTGTACCCTCCCAAGGAACATATAGCAGGGGGCACCTTGATGCATGCTGATTGCAGTTGAGGAGAAAGATAGCCTAGAAGAGGATCCTGATGAATGGAGAGATATGCTGGAGACACATGGGCTCAAAATAAGTAGAGGAAAAGCAGAGCATATGCTATGTAATTTTAATTATGTGAACACCGAAGAATTATCCTTGAAACTAGATGGGCCAACAAAACCGAAACTGCAAAGTTTCAGGTATCTGGGTTCCAGAAATCAGGAAAATAGGGAAATTCAGGATGAAATTAGAGTGAGGATAAGAAATGCTTGACTCAAATGGAGAGAGATCAGTATGTGACAGTAAGATTAAAAGGGAAAGTCTATAAAAGAGTGGTCTGTCCAGATTTAGTGTATGGTGCTGAATGCTGGGCAATGAAGAAGAAATAGGTCTAACTGAAATCTGAATAGTTGACATGGATGCGTGGTGTAAACAAGAAAGATCACATGAAGAAACGTGTATGTTCAAGACATGCTCAAAGTAACACCCATACATGAAAAATGAGGGAGTGGAGAATCAGATGGATTGGCCATGTAAAGTGTAGTCCTAACAACTATGCTAGTAAGAGAGTCCAATGGATCAAGACTGAAAGAGAAATACAGAGGGTAGGTCTACACAGCCACTAGGCACCCGTGGCTGGCCATGCCAGCCAACTTGGGCTCACGGGGCTTGGACTGCAGGGCTGTTTCATTGCTGTGTAGACTTCCTGGCTTGGGCTGGAGCCTGAGCTCTGGGACCCTCCCACCTTGCAGAGTCCTAGAGCCCCGGGCTCCAGCCCGAGCCCGGAAATCTACACTGTGATAAAACAGCCCCACAGCCCGAGCCCAGATCAGCAGGCATAAGCCAGTCCAAGGTTTTTCATTGCAGTATAGACATACCCAGAAGGGCTGGCCCAAGACGTGGTGGGCTGTTATAAAGGAAGACATGTTAGTGTGTGGCGTGATAGAGGATATGGCACTGAACAGAGTGCTTTGGAGGGATAGCACTTGTGGAGTGGACCCCATTTGATAGGATTAATGCAAGAAAGAAGAAGAAGAAGATGAAGAAGAAAGACCCATTTGTCTCCCATACCTCCTGATGGACCATGCAGAGGGAAAGTTGCTCTGACCCTAGGAGCATGTCACCTTAGCTCCCATTGGCTGCATCGCCACAGGCCTGGGAGGTGAGAGGGGGGACAGAAACAGTGATAATAAGGTTTTGGAGGTGATAAAATCAGTTACATGAGCTTTTCTGCCCATAGGCAGAAGCCAAAACCCTCCCTCCCACGTGGCACAAAAAAGGCTGCAGATACAATGTGTTGTGCTGGACAGGACCTGAAGTCTGTGCTGCATTTGAATTGTACCGGTAGAAAACCCAGTGAAAAAGCCATGCAGTTATCAGTCACCACTCCTGCTGCAGAATGGCATAACTCTTATTTCACATGCTGCTTGGGTTCACCACGATTGGGATGGCCATTCACAGTACAGTAAATTGAAGAATGAGCATGGGAGTCCCTCTTCTGACCTCTCACCAGCAGTGGGATTGACATAAATCCACAACAGTGAAAAATGCAGCTTCCACATGACAAGATAAATGTTTTTATAAGAATCTTTCCAAATGAGAAGCACTGGCAGGCCTGAGGCATTACAACAAAGAAAAGCAATGACCCAAGCGGAGTTACCCTGTCAAGTTTAGCCACTCAAGCTTTTTACAGCCTTAAAATATATATTTCTCTTCTCTCTCTTATGAGCTTAGAGCTGGAGAATCTGAGCTCCTGTGCACACCCAGAAAACCGCTCTCTCATAGACACTGCACCCCATCCCACTAGCGTGTTTCATCACTGACTTGGAGAGGCCATCTTTAGGCCTGAGGGGAACATTCCATCTCCGTGTCTTTGGTAAGACTGCCAAAGGGTGTGCTAATTGTGAGGGTAATTGTTTTGAGATCTGGATATCTGTCTGTCTGGGCGGAGGCCTGGCTGTCTGTGTAGATGGGGACGCCACCAGTTCATTTCACATATAGTAGGTCACTGAGCCTGGCTGCCCTCAGAGGTTAACCTGTTTTAAAAGCAGTATTGAAAACACCACTCCACTGGCACCATCCGCCATTTTGGCCCATCTACTTCATCAACACCGTCCTTTGCCAAGGTACTTTTGGTTGGCTCAACCTTTCAGGACTAAAATGCCCCACAATAACTAGCAATATTTAGTGACACTATACCAGTGGCTCCATCTGTGGGAACAGGCAACTCTGATTGACTTTGATGGAAGCTGGGGGAGCTCAGAACCTTTGAAAACCAAGTCACTTCTCCTGAGGTGTCTAAGTAAGGTCTAAGGTGCCTAATGGTACCAATCTCAAGTTTGAAAGCGGTGGCCATAATTTCTACTTTATTTTGGCTGGACTCATATGTCCCCTCACCTCATGCTCTAACATAGGTGCTACTGTCTCTCTTCTTTTCTGTATCTGTTCTTTTTTCTTCTTGTTTTCCTCTACCCTATTTTTCCTCCCTCTCTCTCTGCTTCCCTTTTGCTTTTTTTCTTGCTTCCTATCCCTGGGGAAGCTCCCCTTCACATTCTCATGGACTCATAGATTTTAAGGCCAGAAGGGACCATCATGATCGTCTAGTAGTCTGACCTCCTCCACATTGCAGGCCACAGAACCTCATCCACCCACTCCTGTAGTTGACTTCTGACTGAGTTACTGAAGTCCTCAAATCATGGTTTAAAAACTTAATTCCTTAAAAGACTAAATGCTGTTCAGGATGGAAGATTGCAAGAGGCTGCAGTGGTGATTGTGTTATCAAGCCATTGATGCTTTCATGGCTAAACTGAGTGTTGCAGGAGCAGCAGATTTCTGGACTACAAGGCTGTTGTCTTTTGCCCTTTACAGTTGCACTCTGAATTCAGAGCCACCACAGGAACAGTGAAAGAAGGTGGGGGGGGGGGGGCTTTCAAGAAACCAACCACAGCTTTACTCTCTACCAAACGTGGGCTTGGTGTAGATAGAGTTGCCAATTTTGAACCTAAGAATGACCACACTGGGTCAGACCAAAGGTCCATGTGGCCCAGCATCCTGTCTTCCGACAGTGGCCAATGCCAGTCTCCCACTGTAGTATACTGACATTAGTGGCAGGTGGATCATGTCCATAATTTCAACTGAGTGTTGCTCGAGTGAAATTCCCAGGTGTAATAATGTCGAGTTAAACGTTGAAAAGCTGCAGTGCAGTGATGCAAAGACAAAGCCACTGCAATGTGCAAATTAATGGGATGTTAATTTGTTCAGGAGGAGAACATCAATAGGAGGCACACAGTAGGCTTGTGGGCTGGAATTTGGTGGGGAAATTTGGAGCTCTGTAGGAAGGACAGTCTGAATTTTGTTTCTATGGGTTGTAGTGGTACACAAATCTCCTCTGTGTAGAGTGACCAGATAGCAAGTGTGAAAAATCAGGACAGGGGTGGGGGTTAATAGGTGCCTATATAAGACAAAAACCCTGAATATTGGGACTGTCCCTATAAAATCGGGACATCTGGTCACCCTACTTCTGTAGGGCAACAAAATACAATATTTCTAATTAACTAGCTATTTTATAGAGGAGATTTGTGTACCAGTACAACACTGAGATATTACTGTCACAGGTCAGGGTATCTGCATCTGTGTTCCCTCTCCACGATCCACCAAGGACACAGACTCTAGGATCCCAGGTCCCCAGCCACACCTCTCTTGAGTAGAGACCTGCATCTCTTTCTCTCCTGACCAGGGGTTTTTCCAGACTGCACAGTCCTCTGCCTAGACTGTGGTATTCCCAAGAAGCCAAACTGTCTAATTAGCCCAGCATCTGTGCTTTGCTTTCTTGCTGAAGACTATGAACAGTGTGATTGCTTGCAGCTTTCAGTTACCACAAAGACCTTTCCGAGCAAGCACATTTATTCTTAAATGAAAACATTACAGAGAAAAACATAAAAAACCAACAGAAGTTCCTGTACACCTGCTAAAAGCTGACCAGAGGGCACCTGTCAGTCTTATGGGGCCTCAGTAGCCCAAAGCCCTTCCAATCCTTCCCAGGAAGGAGGCCCTCCTTGGACAAAAGGTCCTGTCCATTTTCTGGATCACAAAGCAGGCCCTGAGTCAGTTTAAACTTAGGCTGTTTATCCAAAAGTCCTCTCTCTGTCTGTTGGTCTCTGGGGAATCCAGTTTATTTGAACCAGTATAAGTGAGCCTCTCCAGGTGGTGGTATCTCTCTTGAGGTGTTACAACCCGAGGGAGATTGCCTAATCACCCCCACTGTTCTTGGTTCCTGGAGGAGCTGAGGTCACCCTCCCCTATGGAGTGACATAAAATCCCTGGCCCACAGTGATACCTACACTTAATACAGTAAAATCTCCCAGGAAATTTCCGTATCTGTCACAATTACCACCCCGATTTACAGATAGAGAAACTGAGGTGACGAAGGGGCTTAATTCCTCAAGACCATAAAGCAAATCAATGTCATAGCCTCATCTCCAGACTCTAACTTCTGTGCTTTAACCACTAGACATCACTTCCTCCCCCAGACCATGCTTCCTCCCTTGGTATCCCTTCTGTTATAGTTTACTTTGAAAGCTAATCACCCTAATGTGAAGGCTGTTCTTGAGGTAGGAAGATTTCCCCCCACGATTGGTCTCATAAGACTGTGTGTTTGTACTGGTTAGTTCTCTCAGTGACACAATGGATTTTTAGCATATGGGGCTTACTAGCTTTTCCAAAAGGGCTGCCATGATGGGTTGAATTTTAAATCTATGTATAAAATAACTTTTGAGGAAAATAGTTACCAAGCTCGAGTTTTCTATCTCTTATTCTAGTTTCACACTGGATCAGCTCTATTATATTTAGTGGAGTTATTCCCGGCTTAATCTGGAGTAAGAAAGATCAGAATAAAGGTTCAAGAGACGAACTTCTCTCTTCCAACCTCTCACTCGGTTGTGTGCACTGAAATTCTGTGAGAAATTACTGCAGAACACTTCCGCTTTATCCAAACAAACAGAGCTCTTACTGTCCCCCAAAATTCTTCAGAGGGTTTTGTTTATGACAATCTCCTCACACACTGTACTTCAGAAGTCTGGCTTTGACACAGGATTTTATTTGCATGCTTGGAAAAATCACAGCCCAAATTCTGCTCCACTCCTATGCCAGTGTAAATCCTGAGCTGCTCCATTGATTTCAGTGGAGTCACTTAGGGTTTACATTGGAGTACTGAGAGCAGAATCTGGTCTTTTGTCTCCAAGATTATTTAGATGCCCCAGAATTTTAGCTAAAGATAAAGCTCCTTTTATAATTTGGAACCAGATGTTGACAGCAGCTATTCAGATATATTCATTTATTAATTCCTGGCTAGATAAGTATAATTCCATCCCAGCCAGTCTTGAAAAGTCTTGTAAAAACTAGTCTCAGCTACTTAAATTTTAATTTGAAATGACATTACATATATGTGGACCCAATCCTGCTATGACTGGAGTCAGGAATAGACTGCCCCCTGATGCTGCTATATCAAGTCCTATATTTCCTTCCCTCCATCATATTCATTCTTTACTGGACTTCTGATCAGTTAGAAAGGACAAAGAATAACAAGAAAGAGGAGAGCAAAAAGAAACCCACAGTATTTTTGGATGTATATATTCCCATTCTGTGCATGAACACAAACCAGAACAAACAACAAGGAGTCTTTGTGGCACTTTAGAGACTAACAAATTTATTTGGGTATAAGCTTTCTGGGGCTAGAACCCACTTCACTAGCCCATGAAAGCTTAGGCCCAAATTCATTTGTTAGTCTCTAAGGTGCCACAAGGACTCCTCGTTGTTTTTGCTGATACAGACTAACATGGCTACCACTCTGAAACAAACCAGAATAAAGACATTGCAGTATTGCCTACCCTAAGCATTCAAAATATCACAAATCAGGTCTCAAAAAACAGTAATTTTACTTAAAAACATGGGATTTTAAAAAAATAATAAATGTGGGTGTTTTTCTTTGCCTTTTGGTCTCTGAACCTTTAGGTTACTCTTGGGTCAAGTTTTCAAGCTTTTCTCCCTAATCAGGAAAGCTAGATGCTTGCCCCCCCTCATAGAATCATAGAATCATAGAATATCAGGGTTGGAAGGGACCTCAGAAGGTCATCTAGTCCAACCCCCTGCTCGAAGCAGGACCAAGTCCCAGTTAAATCATCCCAGCCAGGGCTTTGTCAAGTCTGACCTTAAAAACCTCTAAGGAAGGAGATTCTACCACCTCCCTAGTAACGCATTCCAGTGTTTCACCACCCTCTTAGTGAAAAAGTTTTTCCTAATATCCAATCTAAACCTCCCCCACTGCAACTTGAGACCATTGCTCCTCGTTCTGTCATCTGCTACCATTGAGAACAGTCTAGAGCCATCCTCTTTGGAACCCCCTTTCAGGTAGTTGAAAGCAGCTATCAAATCCCCCGTCATTCTTCTCTTCTGTAGACTAAACAATCCCAGCTCCCTCAGCCTCTCCTCATAAGTCATGTGTTCTAGACCCCCTAATCATTTTTGTTGCCCTTCGCTGGACTCTCTCCAATTTATCCACATCCTTCTTGTAGTGTGGGGCCCAAAACTGGACACAGTACTCCAGATGAGGCCTCACCAATGTCGAATAGAGGGGAATGATCACGTCCCTCGATCTGCTCGCTATGCCCCTACTTATACATCCCAAAATGCCATTGGCCTTTTTGGCAACAAGGGCACACTGCTGACTCATATCCAGCTTGTCGTCCACTGTCACCCCTTGGTCCTTTTCCGCAGAACTGCTGCCTAGCCATTCGGTCCCTAGTCTGTAGCGGTGCATTGGATTCTTCCGTCCTAAGTGCAGGACCCTGCACTTATCCTTATTGAACCTCATCAGATTTCCTTTGGCCCAATCCTCCAATTTGTCTAGGTCCTTCTGTATCCTATCCCTCCTCTCCAGCGTATCTACCACTCCTCCCAGTTTAGTATCATCCGCAAATTTGCTGAGAGTGCAATCCACACCATCCTCCAGATCATTTATGAAGATATTGAACAAAACCGGCCCCAGGACCGACCCCTGGGGCACTCCACTTGACACCGGCTGCCAACTAGACATGGAGCCATTGATCACTACCCGTTGAGCCTGACAATCTAGCCAACTTTCTACCCACCTTATAGTGCATTCATCCAGCCCATACTTCCTTAACTTGCTGACAAGAATACTGTGGGAGACCGTGTCAAAAGCTTTGCTAAAGTCAAGAAACAATACATCCACTGCTTTCCCTTCATCCACAGAACCAGTAATCTCATCATAAAAGGCGATTAGATTAGTCAGGCATGACCTTCCCTTGGTGAATCCATGCTGGCTGTTCCTGATCACTTTCCTCTCATGCAAGTGCTTCAGGATTGATTCTTTGAGGACCTGCTCCATGATTTTTCCAGGGACTGAGGTGAGGCTGACTGGCCTGTAGTTCCCAGGATCCTCCTCCTTCCCTTTTTTAAAGATTGGCACTACATTAGCCTTTTTCCAGTCGTCCGGGACTTCCCCCGTTCGCCACGAGTTTTCAAAGATAATGGCCAATGGCTCTGCAATCACAGCCGCCAATTCCTTCAGCACCCTCGGATGCAACTCGTCCGGCCCCATGGACTTGTGCATGTCCAGCTTTTCTAAATAGTCCCTAACCACCTCTATCTCCACAGAGGGCTGGCCATCTCTTCCCCATTTTGTGATGCCCAGCGCAGCAGTCTGGGAGCTGACCTTGTTAGTGAAGACAGAAGAACCCTCCCCCTTCTTTTAATGAAAGCTGAGAGTCTCACATATTCACCTGGCTCCAGGAGCTGAGGTTTTAAGAAAAACAACAAATAGTGTGAGCCCCATGATAAACTCATGATAGTTGGCAACAGTAAAGCATCCGAGAGCCAGAAAATGAATTGACCAAGAAATGGACTAGAAACAAAAATGAAAGTGACCAGACTATTTTCACTGACCAAAACCGATATTCTAAGTTTAAAGATATGGCAGAAGTGTAAAGAAATGGTGCACGGACATGGATGCACAAGACTTGTCTCTGACCTGGGTTTTACCCCAGACATGTTCTTGAAATGTTCCCTTTACAAGCGATATGGTAGACCAGCCCACAACTGGTTTTCACTTTGTTTTTTAAAAGCATTTTAAGTACCACCATGGCCATCCTTCTCTGAAAATTGCAAGTAGCTTGTGCAGAAAAAGGTAAGGTCTTTCAAAAAGTCATTGTGCATTAGGAAGGCAAGAGAAGGTGTTTCCCCTAGGAATAGCTCATACAGATCAAAGGGAGAACAAAGATTTTGCTGAGTTCCTGATTTTGATCTTTTCCAATCTGAACCCTACTGTAGTGGGGCAATTTCCCCACTCCTGGAAAAAAGGGTTAAAAGCAGCCCAGGAGAGGGCTGCTGCTGGGGAAAAGCTGATTGGCCAAGTAGCCTCAGCTGTGGCCAGGTTAATTAAGGCCCAGCTGGCCCTTATAAGAGGGCAGTGGGCCAGAAGCCAGAGGAGGACTCTCCCTCTAACTGTTGAGGGAGAAGGGCCTGGCTGTCTGGAAGCTGAGGGAATACCGAAGATGGAGCAGGGCTCGGAGAAGGCCAGAGGAGCTGGGGAGCTCCGGCCTGGAAACCCCCCAGGCTACAGGCCTAGAGTAAGGCCAACTAGGTATTGGGGTTGCAGGGGGCAGCCCATGGATAGGCAAAGGCAGCAGGTCCAAACCCCTCTTGCCTGTGATGAGTGGCAATTATACTGCCAGTCACCATCTAGCCCCAGTTCACTCCTCTTCCTCGCTGCAGCCCTCTCTAGGGCTGCTTTAACCCCTTCAGGGCCAGAGCGGGGTAACCACCCTGCTACACCTACATAGATGCAAAGCCTTAGAAGACATGTGGAAAAAGTGAGGGGCCAGTTCTGCTCACCGAACACATGGAAGCAGTCCCCTTGACTATAGTGGGAATGCACACCTCAGGAGACTAAAGAGGATTTGGCCCCATCATGCCTATTAAGGATCCTTCTGCAAACATTGGGCCAAGTAGATCGATACAACAGAAGGGCCCATTCCTGTGATGTGTGAGCACCTAATGAGAAATTTACGGCAGTGGAGGGAGTTCAGCACCTTGCAGGATTGAATCCAGAATTAGAAGCACCTTTTTAGCAAGTTGCAGAGAATCCAAGTGGGTAGTATTGGTCAGTTTCCATTGCAAAGAGCATTTGTAGGGGCAGGCTATGTGAAGATTCCACTACACGGCTAATCGGTACTAGAAAGCTTAGTAGTAACAGGATGAAATTCAATTTTTAGGCTTTGCAAATAATAATAAAATAATAATAATAACCCTAAATAAATGCGTTTCCTCTTAACTGCAACCACAACAAAATCCCAATTTTTATTCCTCCCTCCTGGCTTGTCATTTCATCCGGTCATTCAGAGTTTAATAGGTTGGATGTCACAAGCCTGTAAGCTACTTTCTACCTCCCCTTCCACCCTGCATCCCATGTGAAAATACTCAGCCATCTGGTACTGTATATTCATGTGCTCGGATACATTTGCCCAGGCTTTCTGTCCCAATGCCGTGTGCATGCATCCCTGCTTCTTGCCTCATCTTTGTTCTCTTTGAGAGCAAAGTAGTCATGCAAGAAGAGCCTTTGTCCTTTCCTCTCTCTCTTCCTCTATGAATTCAATAGGAAAAAAGGAAGGTGCTTGCAGGGATTCTAGAAATAAAAACAATGTTCCCTGTACAGAGTGACAGGGCATTTTATGCTCCCAGGTAGCCTTGACAGATCCATCAAGAAGCACTTAGTTATAAAACCCTCAAGCCTCTGTAAGTGAACCCATGTCTCACTACTACATTTATGCTGTTCTGAAAAATCTAGTTGCTGGGAGTAACAAAGAGCAAAAGGTAATGAGCCTCTTTGGAGAGGTTTTAGGCATTTACTGGAAGAGCTGGAAGCAGAGGCCTTGAACACTATGACATCTTTTTCTATAGATCAGACTGGTTATAATTCTGTATTATAGTCAATGTTCAGATGCAAGTCTCACAGCAATTTATATTGCAGCTGAGGCAGCAGGTGCAAGCCAAGAGAACCTGAATTTCTTCAGCAATGAAATACCAATGAAAGGTCTACATGATCTTAAGGAAGGGAAAGTCCAGTAGAAGTTGGTGATCAGACATCTTTCCCAACCTCTCTACAAACAAACTCCATCTGCTGCATACAGTCAAACTCAAAACTCTGACCGAGTCACCAAAGCGACAAGCATCAGGGCTTCGAGCACAACCCACTTAACTCTTTCCAGCAAGGTGAACACCAGCTAACAGGATAGCTTTCATGATCGAATGGGGCATCTGGGAGCAGAGCGACTGGAGGCCCTCATTAAAGCAAGATTCTATTGGCGCCGGATGGGGGGGGGGTGACATCGCCCACCATGTTCACACCTGCACCAGATGTATCCGACGAAAGACTCTGCTTAAGCAGGCAGTGCCTCTTGTCAGCATCACAAGTTCAGTACCCAGGGAACTTGTCTTTATGGACTTTCTGTCATTAGAGTCTGACCGCCGGGATACTGCAAATATCTTGGTGGTCACTGAACATTTTACTTGTTACACCCAGGCTTATCCCACCAAAGACCAAAAAGCTTCCACGGTTGCTAAGATCCTGTGGGAAAAGTTCTTCATTCACTATGGGTTGCCTGCGAGACTACACTGAGACCAGGGATGGGATTTTGAAAGTTGATTAATAAAAGCTTTGCAAGATCATGGGGATCAAAAAAAAAAAAAATCACACACCACCCTTTATCAACCACAAGGGGATCCACTGCCAGAACAATTCAACCGCACGCTACTCAACATGATGGGAACCCTGGAGCCTCAACAGAAGAAATACTGGAGCCAGCATGTGGAGCACTTGGTACATGCCTATAACTGCACTCGACACGATACAACTGGGTACACACCATATGTGCTAATGTTCGGTAGAGAAGCCCACTTGCTGGTTGATCTCTGTTTCAAAGTGTCTTCAGATGGGGCACTACTGGAAACGTATTTGGGGTATGTGACTCGCCTAAGGGATCAACTGAAGGAGGCATATCGGGTAGCGACGCAAGCATCTGGTCACCAGAATCAAAAGAATAAATTCTGATATGAGTGAGGCAATGGGAGCTTCAGATTGGTGATCGAGTTTTGGCGTGAAATCTCGGATTACAGGGAAAGCACAAAATTGCAGATTGTTGGAGTCGGACCCATACATTATAAAGGAAAAACTGGGGGATCTACCAGTATATCGCATATATCCGGAGGGCAGTCATGGCCCCACCAAAACTCTTCACCAGAGTCATCTGTTACCTGTGGGACAAGTATTGTTTCCCCATGAGGCTGTTTCCACAGATTCTGAGCCCCCCAGCCCTGCGGGTCCCAACAACGGAGATATACCCTGCCTCTGTGAACATCCAGCTCCTCGGAGAGTGAGGATAAAGTGGGGTTTGGCAACCATCCTGTTTGGGAGGCTCTGCCCACAGTGGATCTGTTTATATTAGTAAGAGCAAGAGATGTTAAGAGTAACAAGAAGGGTTTCTTCAGGTATGTTAGCAACAAGAAGAAAGTCATGGAAAGTGTGGGCCCCTTACTGAATGAGGGAGGCAACCTAGTGACAGAGGATGTGGAAAAAGCTAATGTACTCAATGCTTTTTTTTGTCTCTGTCTTTACGAACAAGGTCAGCTCCCAGACTACTGCACTGGGCAGCACAGCATGGGGAGGAGGTGATGAGCCCTCTGTGGAGAAAGAAGTGGTTCGGGACTATTTAGAAAAGCTGGACGAGCACAAGTCCATGGGGCCTGATGCGCTGCATCCGAGAGTGCTAAAGGAGTTGGCGGATGTGATTGCAGAGCCATTGTCCATTATCTTTGAAAACTCATGGCGATCGGGGGAGGTCCCGGACGACTGGAAAAAGGCTAATGTAGTGCCCATCTTTAAAAAAGGGAAGGAGGAGGATCCTGGGAACTACAGGCCAGTCAGCCTCACCTCAGTCCCTGGAAAAATCATGGAGCAGGTCCTCAAGGAATCAATTCTGAAGCACTTAGAGGAGAGAAAAGTGATCAGGAACAGTCAGCATGGATTCACCAAGGGCAAGTCATGCCTGACTAATCTAATTGCCTTCTATGACGAGATAACTGGCTCTGTGGATGAAGGGAAAGCAGTGGACGTGTTATTCCTTGAATTTAGCAAAGCTTTTGACACGGTCTTCCTCAGTATTCTTGCCAGCAAGTTAAAGAAGTATGGGCTGGATGAATGGACTATAAGGTGGATAGAAAGCTGGCTAGATTGTCGGGCTCAACGGGTAGTGATCAATTGCTCCATGTCTAGTTGGCAGCCGGTATCTAGCGGAGTGCCCCAAGGGTCGGTCCTGGGGCCGGTTTTGTTCAATATCTTCATTAATGACGTGGATTGCACCGTCAGCAAGTTTGCAGATGACACTAAACGGGGAGGAGAGGTAGATACGTTGGAGGGTAGGGATAGGATACAGAGGGACCTAGACAAATTGGAGGATTGGGCCAAAAGAAATCTGATGAGGTTCAGCAAGGACAAGACAGAGTCCTGCACTTAGGACGGAAGAATCCTATGCACCGTTACAGACTAGGGACTGAATCGCTAGGCAGCAGTTCTGCAGAAAAGGACCTAGGGGTTACAGTGGACGAGAAGCTGGATATGAGTCCTTGTTGCCAAGTCCAGTGCGCCCTTGTTGCCAAGAAGGCCAAATGGCATTTTGGGATGTATAAACAGAGGCATTGCCAGCAGATCGAGGGACGTGATCATTGCCCTCTATTCGTCATTGGTGAGGCCTCATCTGGAGTACTGTGTCCAGTTTTGGGCTCCACACTACAAGAAGGATGTGGAAAAATTGGAAAGAGTCCAGCGGAGGGCAATAAAAATGATTAGGGGACTGGAACACATGACTTACGAGGAGAGGCTGAGGGAACTGGGATTGTTTAGTCTGCAGAAGAGAAGAATGAGGCGGGATTTGATAGCTGCTTTCAACTACCTGAAAGGGGATTCCAAAGAGGATGGATCTGGACTGTTCTCAGTGGTAGCAGATGACAGAACGAGGAGTAATGGTCTCAAGTTGCAGTGGGAGAGGTTTAGGTTGGATATTAGGAAAAACTTTTTCACTAGGAGGGTGGTGAAACATGGAATGCGTTACCTAGGGAGGTGGTGGAATCTCCTTCCTTAGAAGTTTTTAAGGTCAGGCTTGACAAAGCCCTGGCTGGGATGATTTAGTTGGGGATTGGTCCTGCTTTGAGCAGGGGGTTGGACTAGATGACCTCCTGAGGTCCCTTCCAACCCTGATATTCTATGATTCTATGATCCTCTTGTCGTTGCACAAACAGATGGTGAAGGGGAAGAACCCACGGTGAGCATCCCAGAGGCCCCATTGTCTGAAGCTGTGGTGACCACCCAAGAGCCTGATGAGGAAGGTACAGTGCAGGCAGAGAACCCTGTACCACAAATAGCCACTTTAAACCCAGATGCCCTCAATTTCATGCCTCAAGGACCCATCATCTTGCCTCCATGTTCAGTCGTGTCACCCCAGCTGATGCCAGCCAGCCAGCCTAGATGTTCCTCCAGGGAAGGGAAGCCCAGGTGTGTGCTCATGTATGATCCTTTGGGGGAACCCAGTGACCTACAGATCTCTGGGGTGCCACAGTGGGCAAGTTGTCTCATGGGAAACCTGTTCCCCCCCTCGGACTCCTGTGGGTTGGATGATGGGGACGCTCTTGACCAATGGAGGCCCTGGGTCTCTTGCCAGGGATTCATGGCCTAGAGTTGCCCACTCTACTGAGGACATCAAGGATTATTTCTTTTTTGGGGGGGAGAGTGTAACCCCTTTGGGGTTCAGAGAATATGGCCCCTTTAAATATTTTTCCTGAGGGGGGAAGTGCTGATTGTTCAGGGCGGAAGTGCTATTGGTGGGAGGGGGAGAGAGCAACAGGGTGTGTGTGTCTGGAGCGCCAGACAAGAGGGCCTGCACAGAGTGAAGCAGCCAAGAACTTGCCTGAAGCCTGGAAGGGACAGAGCGGCCAATCGGGGACACCCCAGGACAGGAGCCAGGAGGAGCACTGTGCCAGGGAGGCATTGCCCGAGAAGGACAGACCGGAGCTGGACCCAGTATCACTGCTGCCCAGAGCTGCATGGGGCTGTGAGTACCGGGGATTATGACTTTGCATTGGGAATAAGGAGGGAAGCTGTTAGCTAGCTAAGTGGGGAGGTTGTCGCTCTGTGTGGCTTTGCAGAGAGGGGCAGAAGAGGGCACCGACGGGGCTTGTTTGGGGGAAGTTTACTGGTGCCGAAGATGACCAGGAGCACCCAAAACTCACCACCGGACGGGAACTTTGCCCAGGACTTCTGAGCTCTGTGTGCAGACACATTGCTCGGTGTCTACCCTTTCAGACTGTGCTACCACTGGGCCTGTGGGGCCTTGAGCTGAATGCAACCCTGTTTTACTACTCCCCCTATCTTTCCCCCTGTTTTTTTCCTTTCACCCCTCTGTAAATAAACGTTTCCCTTTCCTATATTTATTGTACTTTTCCAGTTTCTGTGTGTTCACTCTGGCGGGTGGAGGGGGGTTTTGGAACAGGTGCCCCTGGGGAGGAAGGGGCTATCCCTGCTGTTCCTGCGCGTGCCTTCTCTTGGCCAGAGCTGCCTGCAGAGCAAACTCCATCTCTCCATCTTGGCACTAAAGTTATGTGTGTAACAGGACTGGGGCCTATCTTATCACCCCCTCCTCCTTCCAGAGCAGGTTTTGCTCTTGCTGAGTCCGCTCGCTTCTGGGGTAATTCTGTCTGAGCATGCTCAAGGAATCCAGGCAAGAAGTTCCCAGCAGGGTTAATTGTTTTATTGTAAGACTTCTCAACAAACCTTGCAAATTCTCCTCTCAAACATTTGTGCAGGCTGAGTAGACCCTTCCCCAAATCTGTCCCTCACACCAGTAATGTCAGTTACCCAAAATTTCCTGGCTCTTACCTCAGAGCCTCATCAACAGAGGACTTCACGCAGTCACCCTTCTGTCATTTTGATTTCTGGAGCAATTCCTCTCTGCACTAGCTCCACTGGGAACCCAGCCTCTGCCCCCAGATCTCTGGAGAGTGTTGAAGTGCCCTCCTCCATTTCCAGCTGCCCTCTTTTATAAGGATCAGCTAATGAAGTCCCAGCTCTTTCTCAGGTGCAGAAGGCAGGGCCAGCGAGCCAGCTGCGGGCCCCTGACTCCAGAGGAATGGTGTCCTTCAGATCTTCCCAGCGTGGTGGGAGAACTCTGACAGAACGAGAATGTACACCAAAGGTGTTACCTGGGCAAGTGATTGAGAGAAAGAGACAAGGAGAAATGGAATGATGGATAGGACCAACTCCTGGGGCATCCCCTGCTCCTTTTGAATCATGTCACATGAGCCTGAGATTGTAGCTGAACAATCATCTGAAGAACTGGAAAGGACCTCAATTAAATGTCCTCTGCCAAGGATTATACCTGCCATGGTAAAGCAACTTCACCTTTGTCACAGCCACTCTGGATTAAACACTACCCTTCTAACCTGAATTGCTGGCAAGATTGACACTTGGGAAGCTGCCACTGTTGTCTAATAGCTACAACATGGGACAGGGAGTCAGGATGTACTATTCCCACTTCCGCTACTGCCTCATCGTTTGAGCTGAGACCAGTCCTCTCTGGGCCTCAATCTCTCTGTACAATACAGAGATTATGGCGGAGACTTTCAAAAGCAAAATGGCAGTTAAACCTCCCAACTCCCATAGAAAGGCACCCATCTGTGCCTTTGCAAATCACCCCTATGTCTCATTCCTAGGGATACTGCAAAGCTTTGTCCACGCATTTTCTAAAAAGAGTACTTTGAGATTTTCAGTCGTAAAACACCATAGAGATACAAAATATTAGTTATTGATCAATGCCCCAGTTATTTGTCACCAGCGAGACATGAATGACGCATTCTAGCTTTTTTTCAAGTAGGTTAGCAGTAATGATGCCTGGGCGTGCTGGTTCAGGGGAAATGAAAAGACCCCTCACATGTTCACAGGGCTCCTTTCACTAGGACAGGTGGAAACAAATCCCCTTTTTTGAGGTTTTGAAATATATATATTCTCACCCCACTTTCTGGCTGAGATGACAAGAGGATATGCAGCAGATCCCACATGAAAGCCTGTTCTTCGGAGTTCAGACTGCATGGATCTGCAGTATCTGAACTTTTGGATGCTCATCGGAAGCAAACAAAGCGTGAACCTGGTTGCCCATCCTTAGCTATTATGGCTGTAACTCTTATAACGGGCCTTATTGTAAGAGGTGATGAGAACCAACATCTCCCAAGGATGTCAGTGGAGGTGGAGGTGCTCAGCACAGCACAGAATCAGGCCTTAGCTGTGTAGAGTTGCTATTGGATGCGAGGCTGCTAAGAAACCCCTAAGTGGCTAGTGCAGTAAATAGTGCTGGAGATTTAGTAGGTGGCACTCTTCCCTCTGAGTCATCAGCGAACCAGTCCACCCGCAGGACGCCAAGAGGCTTTGTGCTGCATGGGCTGCCATCTTTCAGATGAGACATAAAACTGAGGCTATGCCCACCTGTGGTCATTAAAAATCTCATGACACTTTCTGAAAGTGCCGGAGAGTTAACCTGGGCATCCTGGCCAAGTTCTAAATTGGGCTAATATTCTGCCTGCCCACATTTCCCCTGCAGTGATAACTGTATATGGTGCTTCTCTTCCCTTTCACACTTAACATTTGCCACGGCCTGATGCTGTGTACTCGTAAACATCTTATGTTGCACCTCAGAGGTGGCTGCATTTCAATAGTGGGCAAGGGGCCTGATTCTCAAAGGTATTTAGGTGCCTAATGATACAGCTAGTGATCGCTTATCTTTTATAGGAGCGTTGTGAGGCTTGGTTACCATTTATCCATGGACAAAAGCTAATATTTATTAAGCACTATGTGACCATTATTACTACTGAGGATTTTAGGGTCAAGTATCACAGACTATGGAACACGTAGATTTGTCCCAGTTTGCAAAAGGAATGCCATGAATATCCTTTCCGTGGATCAGAGAAAATTGAATCTACAGTAACACACACAATGGACTGCATGGCACACACATCACTTTCATCAATTTCTTATTTTTAAAATTGCCCCCATCCTAACTTTTCAAACCTCACCATACGAAAAAGTCAAGAAGAGGGGCATGCCAAGCTTGACCGAGCATCTCCTGTGTAACCATGCCAGACTCAGAAAAGAATCATATGCCTCTATAAATATAAATCAGATCTGTAACCTCAGCCTGCTAGAGGACAAGTGTATTTTATGTACTTGACCTGTAGGCAGGGTTCACTTCAATGTGGCCCTGGTGTAATTCTGCTTTATCAGCTGGAAAGACAAGTTTGACGACTCTACGTTATGCTCACGCTCCAAACCCCCTGTGAAAAAGGTCTCAGTGCAGAAATACAAGAACAGAGATTCCAAAAAATCCTCTGCTGAAATAATTGTTCTTCCCCCAAACACTCCCCACGCCCCAATCTTTTAGAAAGGTCTTTTTTGAATGTCTTTTCTAAGGGTGACGTACTGGTGGGAGGAGAGGTGTAGGCCAGGGTGTTCTTTGTACAATATCTAGGTATTCTTAAATCTTGCCTGCTTCCATTTCTATGGTTTTAATCTCCTTGGGAAAGCAAGGCAATTCAGCCACTCTTATTTCTGAGTCTGCATGACTGTTTGTGGAGCCATGTTCAGGAATATGTTGTACTCTCAGAGGATACTCACGCACTTTGCATAGAGATATACCCGTTTGCATTGACCTTGAGATAGGAGTAGCCGAAGCACAGGTCAAGAACATCGGAATGGCCAGATCAGACAATGGCTCATCTAGTTCAGTATCCTGTCTGACAGTGGCTTTTAACAGATGGTTGAGAGACTGGTACAAGAAGCCCTAAAGTGAGCAAGTATAGGATAGCTTGTACACGAGGGCAGTGTCTTCCTAACCCTCACTAGTGAGAGGTTGGCTGATGCACGAGGGTTTATATCCCTTCTACAATTTTCTTTTTACATCTAAAAAAGAAAAAAACCAATGCACAAGGACTGAGATTACATTGCTATTTTTAATTCATTTTGTGCTCTTGCAGGGAGCTTAACTGCCAGATTTGGAGTGAAGTCCTCTGTTTGGTTACAAAATAGGTACAACACAGGCAGTGACACATCACACATCTGCTGCCTTGCCAATGCATCTTGACCCAGCCTCGTAGAGGTAGGATGAAAGATCTGTCTCTATGGCCCATTCAGTCTTTGCTCTCTCTCTTTTGAGGCTACCCCCAAGGGGCCCAAGTGTGTTGGTGCTTTTAGAGGTGCAGACACAATTGTGCATGGAACTGGCCTAACAGTTTCACAGGAGGTGGACTGGGTCCACCAATGCATTTAATGCAGGCCACTGAACAGACAGGGATTCGTGGACCAGATTCACTGAGGCACTCCCTTTGCTTTACGTCACTCTAGCCATTTAGCTGACCAGAGTCTGCAGCTTCTTTTATGTTGCTGGAGTGGGGCAAAAACGGACTAATCGTAAAGGCGAATTTGGTTACTACCATCTGGGATAGGGTTCACATCGGCTACCTAAACAGTGAAAACCTCTCTTGTTCCATTACTGATGTCATGAGTCACCATGTCCCCCAGGATGTCTATAAGAACATGTGTGTACCTGAGAACCTAGGCACCATATCACGACCATGGGGATACCTGGGGAGGGCTTAGGGCTCAATCCTACAGGATAATTAAAGTTAAGTCAGTGTACTCGGCATGCGATTATGTCATTTGCAGCACCAAGGCCAGAGGGCTCAGTCCCATGCAGGATCAAGCTCTTAGAGAATGCAGTAATGCATGCTACAGAAACCCCATAGAAAGAAAGAACCTATGTTAGGTGAGGTTCTTTGACCTTTGTTATGCAGGGGATCAGACTAGATGATCAGAATGGTCCCTTGTGTATGAATCGACATAGAAGTGTTAAGGTAACAGTGACACAGAAGGTGATATACTGAACTATCTAACTATAACTAAACTGAAAAGCAGTTTGCTCTGTCCTCTGCTTCCAAAGTCACTGCCCTCCATACCCAGTGGTTTAACAAAGCCCCGTGCCTTTTGCTCAACAGGCATAAGATTTGTGATGGGAATAGTCCTTTAAGCACCCCAGCAGCAGCAGCGAGGTCCTGTTAAATTAAAGGCAAACACTCAAAGCTTCTGGGATGCAGAGATGTGACACTCACCCAGGAGCCTTGCAGAGCTCACAACCCCTAACCTGATTTCATATGTTCATCTGAAAGCCGAAAGAGACACAAAGTGGCTGTTTGGCAGCAGCAATACAAAGAACGTTCTCTCTGGGAGTGGGGCGTTTTCTTTACTGTGTGAGGGAAACAATGTCAATACACCGTTTATCTGAGCTTTTCCCCCCGACTGAGAGACTATTACTTTGTCCCAGTCTGCTAAATGCTTAGCCTCCAGGTAAAATGGATTGAGGTATTCGCCAGTTCAGGTCATACAATATACATTAAAAAAATGCCCCCCCTGCAATGGATTCTGTCTTATTTAACATCAGCAGGCAGTTGAGTTCATCTCATAGGCAGATTCCAAAGTCCTTGATGTATTTTTCCCTGTTGAACCCTTGATAGGAAAACAAGGGGTCTAGTTAAAAAACAAACCTTTATACATAATTCCGTCTCTATAAAATTATGACAAACAATGTCATCTCTCAATAGATCATCGGAAGGCTGGCTTGTTAGGAACACATGGAACTGCCTCAGATACTTGATGCTTTCCAACTAGCAGATGCAATTCAGTTCCCTACATGTCTCTGAACACCAGAACCATTCCATCACAAACTACAGCAGAAAATAAGACCGGACCGGCTGAGAGAGGCGAGTGAGCAGCCCTTGAATTGCAGCATCCACAAGAACTAGAGGAAACAGCACAACCTAGTGTTACCTTTGCTTCCATCCAGCTCTTAAGGAAGAGAGAGAGAAAACTGGCACTTGATTCAAAACGCTCCGATCACAGCACTCATTAAGAAGCACAGGTTTGACCTACAGCACCACCTCCTGCATTTGAAACTCCTGATATTTTTAACCTCCCTGTAGATTTGCATTTTGATCTGCTTCAGTGTCTTTCCTGCACCTCCTTTGCTTTTGTATTCCAACAAGTAGGATCTTGTGCCCAGAAGGAAATATTTTATTCAACAGGCTCTGCAGAAGGCAAAGTCTCTCATTTAGATGCTTAATTCCAGTGATCCAGGCTTCCATGCTTGATTTCAAACCGGTCACTGCATGTGAATTTGGGAAAGCATCTCCCTCCAGGGCACATTGGAAGGGACTTCACTAGATTTTCATTTTCCTCTGGAGCACCAAGCACGAGCAGAGGTCAACTGGGAGTCTGCTGTAATCAGTCTCCTGTGATTGTAGGGAGGCTGGGGGCATTGAAGGACCCTGGTTCTGTCCTCTCTCTGTTTGATTCATGATGTCCATGCATTTTGACACTGCCAATTCATTCCCCCTCTGACATACAGTACCAACATAGCATCATACATTGCGAGGCGATAATAAAAACTGATTCCATACAATGCCCCCTTGGCCAAGCCAGTGTAGCTTGGAATCGTCTATATGCATGCCCAGCAGCACCTGCAAACCCTTCTTGTGTACTATCTGAGTGACCGACATATCCACGACCACATGAGTTCCCCCCCCGCCCTTTCCTGCTGTGTTCAAGAGACCCCAAAGGGAAAGACACCAGCCCTAAGGATCTATACTGTACTGTAGTGGTGCACTGTAATGGTGTGTACTATAATGATGTAACTTCTGGGACTCCTATCTGCTCTTCTGTCTGGTCACCAGGGATGCACCATCTGAATGTGCTCACACACTAACCGCGCATGACAGCTTTATAGTGGAGTTCATTATACATACATACTATTTGCCCCGCACTGTTAATCATCTAGTCTGGCATTCGAAGGGGAGCATAGTCCCCTTAAAGACATATTTGCCATGCCGAACCAACACAACAGTCCATCCAGACTAGTTTCCTGATTCTGATGAAGGCCAATGCTGGACACCTTAAAGGAAGGCATAAAAACCTCATTATGAATGGAACTGTGCGATACAGTTGGTATCTAACAATGTGATGCAGTTACAAGAATGGCTAATGTCATTCTGGGATGTATTAAAAGGAGTGTCCTATGTAAGACACTGAAGGTAGTTGTCCCACTCTATTTGGCACTTGAGGCCTCAGCTGAAGTACTGTATCTAATTCTGGGTGCTACACTTTAAGAAAGATGTGGATAAATTGGAGAGAGTCCAGAGGACAACAACAATAGAAGGCTTAGAAAACCTGACCTACGAGGAAAGATTGAAAATCTGGGCATGTTTAGTCTTGCAAAAAGAAGACTAAGGTAAGCCTGATAACGGTCTTCAAATATGTTAAGTGCTGTTACAATGAGGATAATAATTAATTGTTCTCCATGACCACTGAAGGTAGGACAAGAAGTTATGGGCTTAACCTGCAGAAAGATAAATTTAAGTTGGATGTATTAGGAAAAACTTTCTATCAAGGTAGTTAAGCTCTGAAGTGAGCATTCAAGGAGATTGTGGAATCCCCTTCACTGGAGGTTTGTAAGAACAGGTTGGACAAACATCTGTCAGGGATGGTCTAGGTTTACTTGATCCTGCCTCAGCACAAGAGGCTAGACTTGATGACCTCTTGAGGTCCCTTCCATTCCCATGATTCTATGACTATGACTGTACTGTGGGTAAGATTTCAGCTGGTGATTAGTTTTTGCCCTGAAGTACGAGGTTAACCCTGGTAATTTTATTGTAGCCATTGTAACCGTGGATGTCACTAGTGACTGACTTACAATATCCTGAACAAACCTTATGGAATTAAGATAATTCAATAAATTTAAACCTTATAGAATTAAAGTTAAGTGTAATTTATTGAAGTACAATGTACAAAAATGTAATTATGTATGCGTTATTGTGGTATCACATCTACCCTCTCTAGCAGGGAGGGGGATTAACGTAGTTCCTCTGTTGTCAGCCCTTTGAAGCCGCTCCCTTGAAAGGTGCACATATACTAGTTCAAACTGGATTCTCCAGGGACCAACGGACAAAGAAAGGGGTTTTGGATTAATAGCCTGGCTTTACACAGGCTTAGGGCCTTCCTCCTGATGCAGAAAATGAATAGGACCCCTGGTCTCTGGACAGCCTCAAATCTTAGGGTAGGGTTGGAAGGACTGACCTTGTAACCACAAGGAAGCTTCTTGGATGGGGAGTTGAAGGACTTCTACTGCCAGAATCCATGTTAGGACGAACTCTGGTGAGGTTATTAGCATGTGTTTAGGTTCTTTTATTGTTTTTAATATGTTTTCTGTGTAATGCTTTTTACTTTAAGAATAAAGTAGGCTTGCATAGGACGTGCTGCGTGGTACCTTATATCTTTTGCACTTACACCTGTTATCTCTCTCTGAAGAGAAAGCAAGCAGGTGTCCTTGGGCAACCAGTTTATGCTGAGAATAACACATTGAAGGCAGGGAACAGTGCTGCCTAGAAATGCCCTGGTCAGAAGAGAGAGAGACACGGGTTTGCTCCCAGAAGGGAAACAGCTGGGGAGCTGGAAGCCTGAGAGTGGGTGTCCTTGCTGGACCACTGAGGGGAAATACAAGTGTGGTTGCCCTGAACTGTGACACTACTACAGTTATTCATATAAATGTAGGAACAGAAATTCCTCATCCTATAGGCTCCCTAGACAACGACTGGCATCTACTGGACCATATACCAGAGCCAGAACCAGCTTTTGCACAAAGTAATACATGTGGGTGGTACCTTAAGATAACCTTGGTAGGTTCCTAAGTATCTTTGAAGATCTGGGCTTCGTGACTTCCTCAATGCATTCAGGGGAAGGGTTTGGGAGCTGGGTAGACTAGAGAATCAAGGTACTCATCATGGGGAAGAAAGCGTATGTCATTGTGAGGTCACAGAGGGCTGACTCCTATGTTCATTATTCAAAGGAGGGGAGAAAAAGTGGGGTTACAGCTGTGTACAAAAAAGAGAGAGCAGGGTTCTCCCAAGCATTCTTCATGGCCACAAATGTTGCACATGGCTAATGCTTCCCTTTATTTAAGGCTATGTCTACATTACCGTGGTGAGTCAACCTATGCTACGCAACTCCAGCTATGTGAATAACACAGCTGGAGTCAACGTACCTTAGGTCGAGTTACTGCGGGGTCTACACCGCGGAGGGTAGATGGGAGAAACTCTTCTGTTGACTTACCTTACTCTTCTCATGGGGGGTAGAATACAGGGGTCAACTGGAGAGCGATCTGCTGTCGATTTGGCTGGTCTTCACTAGACCTGCTAAATCAACCGCCGGTGGAACCATCTCAGAGCATCGATCCCAGCTGTAGTGTAGATGTAGCCTGAGATTGAGATGCTCGTATGACATTTCTGAGTTAACCCACCTAGACCAGCTGACTGCTTTTCCTCCTGAAGAGGGCGTTAACCAACCAAACATTTCCACTGGCAAAACTTCTCTCTTCTCAAACTCTGCATATAAACAAAACCCACAAACAACATTACAACGAGCCAGCCCTGCAAGCGTGCCACATCTTGCCTAGCCCTTGCTCCATGCTGAAAATGGTGGCAGTGTAAACACTTCCTAGTCTCTCTTACACACACACACACACACACACACACACACCCTTCCTTTGCCGCCACACCACGTGTTGAAGGAGAGATCTTAGTCTTCTACTAAACCATATGGATGGATGCCTTGGCAACCCATGAAAAGATGATTCTTTTACAGTTGCCCACATCATCTGGGAACCTCTCTCCCTGCCCTCCCAACCTCTATTATTTTCACTGCTTAATCTAGAGAGATGCTCAGTTCAGAGTCGGCATAACCCATAACTGACCACGCCCAACACTGTTGTCCCCTAGCTGGCTGCTGACCCCCCAGTGCCATATTTTTTTATTTCTTTGCTCGGGCACCAACTAAGTTCTCATGTGATCCCAGCATATTTCCCCTCCTTATTCCACCCCCAGACTTTGGACCTTCCCATTTTTAGGGGATTATGTGCAAACCAGAAAACCCGGCAGCCCATGTTCTAACACTTTCTCCCAGTCTCTCAGTTCCCTGGGGAAGCTTCATCTGATCTCAGGTTACAGTGTATAGAAATCAGCAATTTAATATATGGCCTTTTTTGTGTGCCCACTAATTTCATATGCTGATTCTTGTTTGATCCTATTACACTGCAACTCACTGGAAAAGAATGAAATCACTCCCAATTTAGGATGCCAATTACTCACTAAAGCAGATGGTATTTCTTTGCCTGCCCATCCCTTATTTCCAGCAAGGTTTTTTGAATAGGCAATCTAGAGGCCCGGCCCCAGTGCAATAAATATTTCATGCTAACTTATGTACTTATTCACCTAACCATACAAGAACATGCTTAACTTCAAGCACATGCTTCAATTTCACTGACAGACTTCAATCTAAGAGAAAATTAAGAGGAGACTTGATCACAGTCTAGAGCTGCCTACATGAGGAAGAGATTTCTGAGAGCAGAGAGTTCTTTAATCTGTTGATGCAAGAATTACTGGGTGAAGTTCTGGGGTTTGTGTTACACAGAAGGGTCAGCCTAGGTGATCATAGTGGTCTGCTCTGGCCTTAAAATCGATGAATGAGCACTTACCCAAGAGCTTTGCTACATCAGAGCCATAGTACTGAAGAACAAAGCAAGTTTGTTAATTACTATTATTAATGGCAAAGCTCTAACTGAATTGAAAATAATACAGCAGGCAATTTATTTTATATGCAGATTGTATCAGTGCTAATGAGATCCAAAAATAGCCACTGAAATGGTAGAGTTAAACCAGTAGAATGACATTGCACAGACATTTTATACTGAAAATCTTTTTCATTATGAAATGTCCAGGAGAGTTTAATGTAGCTATACATTACTTAGCCTAATGGACCAATTTTTGTACCACAGTATTCTTGCCTGGAAGATACTTGGGACCTGATTCTCCTCTCGCACTAGTAAATCAGGAATATCTCCAGTGAAGTCAGAAGAGTTATGCAGACATGCAAGGTTGATTTGAATCAGGCCCTTACTGTTATCTTGATTAAGGAGCTGGATTGGATCTCAGAATATGTAGGATCAATTCCTAGCTCTGCCACATTGAAATCTCTGTCACTGGAGGTTTTTGAGAATGGGTTGGACAAACACCTGTCAGGGATAGTCTAGATACTTAGTCCTGCCTCAGTGCAGGGGACTGGACTATATGATCTATTCAGGTCCCTTCCACTCCTTCGTTTCTATGTGGCTTCCCCTTTCTGACCCTGGGCAAGTCATGTAATTTCTCGGTTCTCAGTTCTCTACTGTAATAGGCTGTATTGTTATCCCCGTTTCTCCCAGCTTTTGTCTCATCTGTTTAGACTGTAAATTCTTTGATGCAATGACAGACTCACTATGTGTTCTTACAGCCCCTGGCACCACTGGGTCCTGATCTGGGGTGTCTAGACACTATTGTGTTAAAAATAATTAATAATAGCTAGGGTCTTATACTAGGACTGTCAGCATGGAATCTGAGTGCCTCTGTACCACAGCGTGGCGATATCAGGAACTATCATGATAATGATCAGGAGATATTTCTCAGATCTTGAAGGGCTGCTGTTACCTGCGTAATTCAAAGTCCTGCTTACGTAGGACCACAAAAGTGTTTATATGATATGACCTACTAGTGAAGAACAAGAGCAAGGAGAGATGATTGGTGCCTATTACAAATTACAGCTATTGGAGATCCCTCGTTAGATTAAGTGGGAGGAGACTGCTTTTCTGTCTGCTGGTGGAGGTCCCCCGTGGTCCAAACCTCAGCTTGTTGGAAGGATTCTTCATCAATTGAAAAAAGACACTTCTCAGATCAAAGAGACGGAAGAATGTTTCCAAATCAACCAGTCATGTGCAGCAAGGTGACTGTCACACTATTTCCTGGGGGATCACTGGGGAAGATCCAAGAGCTGCTGCATGCAGACTATGAAGTTGCTTTCCCCAGAGGGTTGTGGGTGATTTCTGGATGTGCCATCCCCTTGCAGCTTCATTAATATAATTGAAACCAGACTTATTTAGCATTGCTTGAGTCATTGCAAAGAGACTGATTATTCACTACTCTCCTGAGGCACTATTTCAGTCTGGGACTTGACGGGGGAGTATAAATAGGTCTGCAGCTGCTCCACAGAGGTACTCTTAAGTTAAAGCCCAGGTTGAGGTATCACGAATTGCTCAAATTATTGCTAGTCTTAACAGGGCAGCCAATTACGTCAAGGAACCTTTCAATAGCTCCACTAGTTCTAGCCACAAATGATCTATGTCCACCGCGTTAACGCTGACAAACAATTATACAGGGCAAACATTAATGAAACCTGAAAAGTGGGGATAAATGTCAAATGAAAACCAACCAGGCCTGCCATATTGGTTTTGGCAAAATAAAGGGATGCTAAATGAAAAAGGGAAACTTTTTATAGGGGAGTGGAGCAAGCGCAGAATTCTGCTCAGAGCAGTTTTGAACCATGATTTTGGAAATAGAACTGAACATGTCTTCTCCCTGGCTAGTTGCAGTGAAGCTTTGGGCCAGCCCCAGTTCAGCTGCATCTCTGGCAGACACCATCGTCAGCCATGGCTTATTTTTCTAGGATAGTCAAGACTTATGGCTTCTGGAGAGATAGAGTCTGAATTATGACCCCAAGATTTCAGTGGAGGAGGCATCCCCAATGGCACAGTGAATGCCACTCTCCGCTCCTTTTTGGAGGCATTGCATCAAATTCATCCTTGTTGTAATTTCACTGGACCCAAAAGACAAATGATAATACTTAGCTCTCACACACAGCTTGTCAGCAGGTGATCTCAAAGTACTTTACAAAAGGAGACCAGTATCATCATGTGCATTTTACAGATGGGGAAACTGAGGCACAGAGAGGTGAAGTGACTTGGCCTAGGTCACCCAGTAGGCCAGTGGCAGAACCAGGAAGAGAACCTTGCTCTACTGAGTCCCACTATCCATCAGGCCACATTGCCTCTCACAGTTACACAAGTGATACATTTGGCCCAGTATGTCCCATATAGACATAAAACCAATGGAATTACAGTGGCTTTACAACAGTGTAAATGAGGCCCAATGCCTCCAGCTTTCATAGATTTTAAGGCCAGACGGGACCATTAGATCATCTAACCTGACTTCAAGAAGTCTGACTTGACTGATGCATCCTGTGCTCCAACTTCTAATACATCCTAGGCTCCATGAACCATAAAAGAGCTCCTGGTTTGCGAGCCAGGAAAAGGAATGGCTAAGGCTGTAAGAAGATCACAGACCGTGATTTTGTTTCAGAACCTGCAACCTGGAACACACACCACAACTTTTGACAGTTGGCCCAAATCTGAGTGGCGTTGAGACCCTGTGTGCCAAGTCGCAATGCCACTCACTCAGAATATGCTGGGGCTTACGTGTGGGTGCACCACCCGTTTCTGTTGTTCTGTTCGCTGGGTGTTTTATGGTATTGGAACTGACCACACCAAAACCACACCGTTAACAAAATGGTTGCCACAACTTTTGAAGCCCCTTCTCCCCCACAAAAGAATCACAACGTTCTGTCAGCCTTAGGGATGGCATGATTTCTGCAGACACGGAGGTTTCAGAACTGGATTATGATGCCTCAGTTAGAACAAATGATTCTGTTAGTGAAACACCATGTTAAATTCAAGTTACACCCCATCTTCCTCTTGACATTGGTGCCCTTTCTTTTTTCTTATACTTAACCAGTGAACTTTAATGTAAAACTGAGAAGGCTGAATCCCCACTCTGGCACTTTGAGTACAGAGGGTGGGGGCCCACAAGGATTCTAAAAACATTAATACTTGCCACTCCAGGCTTGTAATAAACTTCCAAGGTTACAGCTTTTCTCTGACCTTGGCTTGGTAAATGCTGGCACCACCCAAATGCAAAAAAACCCCTTGGATCCAGGAAGGAGCACTTGGGAATTCCTCCCTATGGGGTACCCTCAAGCCCTTTTACCCCGCTTCCCCTGGGGAGGAGCTGAGAAAGAAAACAAAGGAAATTAGCTGTTGCCACCAGCTAATCAAACAGCATAGGCACAAACCTCTTAGGACACAAAAATCCAAATCCTGTTCTTAAAAAAAGGTAAATTTTATTAAAAACAAAAAGGAAGAAAATACATCTGGAACTTAGGCTTTTGCTAGATTTTAAAAGAGCAATTCCAAAAATTAAGCACCCAAAATAGCTTTCATGGGAGTTCATCTTAAAGATTACAAGCAAACAAAAGCATCTGGGGTTAGCACAGAGGAATCCACAAGCCAAAATAAAAAAATAAACCTGATCACATCTACCTAAACATTCCCTGTCCAAATGATTCCTTCTAGGTATGGAAGACAATTTTTCATACCTGGTTCAAACCTTACAGGTTTCAGAGTAGCAGTCGTGTTAGTCTGTATCCGCAAAAAGAAAAGGAGTATTTGTGCCACCTTAGAGACTAACAAATTTATTAGAGCATAAGCTTTCGTGGGCTACAGCTCACTTCATCAGATGCATTCCTGCTTATAGCATTGCTGCTTTGTGTCCCTGCAGCCCAGAGAGAACAACAGACAACAAAGGGAAGTTTTTTCCCCAATTTTAAAAAGTTCTAGCCCTCCCATTGGCTCTTTTGGTCAGGTGCCCACTTCCCTTTTTTCTTTTTCTTAACCTAGGCAGGGAGGCTTTTTAACCCTTTACAGGTAAAGCAAGCAGAGAACAGCTTCCAAGAGGGATTTTACAGGTAACTGGCTGGCTGGGTCTATAAAAGGGAGCTACCCCCCCTTCATTTATCACAAAAGCAATCCTTACTTTTCTTCCGATTTTTCTAACAAACACTGGGATTTTCGACGTAAGGGAAACTGCTCCGAAATGATGTGGGCTGCACGCCCCACTGCGCTCCTGCTCACTGTTATAAACTTTCCCCCATCACTGTGCTGCCCATGCAGGCTATCATTCCAGCTGCAGGAGTCAGCATTCTGGTGTCAGACCGGAGGAATCCTGACACAATTGGTAAAACTTTATCTTCTACCCTCCCGAAGAAAATTGAAATATTCATGCATTACAGAACACCAGCGTGCTGGCAGAAATGCCAGTCCATCTGCAGGCTTTCAGCAAGAATTCACAAACATCAGTCTTAAAACAATTATCACTGCATAGTGTGCTTCTAAGAGTAATATGAATAAGAACGAGACCAATAATATAGTGCACAGCTGTTGTGTCTTTCACCTGAATTCTCATAGTGTGTTGTGTAAATTCATCAATAACTCCCTTTTAGCATTCTAAGTACAGGACAGATCTTACTCTTTCACTGCATCTTGGTTAGTCACTTACCCCTGTGCAAAGTATGGGTAAAATGTAAGCATTGTGAGAGTGTGATGGTCTCCATCATTGTCATGACTGGAGATATCACCCAGGACCCTCAGAATGAAAGCATGAGTATCTACAGCTTGAGCTGATAAGCCAGGGTCTGCGGATGGGGGCTGTAACAGTCATACCCTCTGTGGAGCAGACTCAGTGGGTTACAGTAGCATTTTAAATCCAGTTTGCGGAGCATTAAATGACAAGAGGCAAGACTGTGGAGAAATAGGTCCCAAATCTTCTTCTAAATATTATAATAGGAACAAATGAAGCCCTGAACTTGCCATTGGATCCACACACTATTGAAGTCCTGGATCCACACACTATTGGATCCACACACTATCCTGCAATATGCCTCTCTGCAGGGTCCTTGTGCCTGCAGAGAGGCATATTGCAGGATTAAAGCCAAAGTCCATGGACCCTTCCTACCAGGCAGCACATTTCCTGATTTTGATTGGCCCTAATAGTCTATTATAGTTATTTGTTCTGTACCAATAATCTGATCAAACTATGATGTACCAAAAAACAGACACTCCCTTTCCAGAAGAGGCTGCAACTCAAAAGATGGACATGTAGAAGATGGGATACACAAGGAAATGGAGAGCTCTGGAGTGTTATTTTCCTCATAATTATAAACTCACTTCTCCTAGGCCTTGATGAAGATGTTTTTTAAGAGGGACTTATCTGAAGAGACTTGGGAGCAGGGGTTTCTTGTTTATCTAAAAAAACATGCTTGAGCTATTTAAAAACAGATGAATGCCCATTGGGCATCTGCTACCCTAAATCATTCTGCAGAATGATGTCAATGCAAGGGACGAGGGCAGAATAATACTACACTCTAGAGTGTTCACCATTCACAAGTCAGAAAGCAATATTCCGCTATGCACAGAATAGGATAGACCTGTGCTAGTTCACATACCACTGTGTGGTTTCGCTGGGTAAGAGCGGATTTTTAATGATCATCCTTGTATATTCTTTATGCTCTACAGAGCAGGGATTTTTGGTCTCTCTGGTGAGCATTAGATCCAGTAATCTCATTAACAAATAACAGGACTGATGCATGCTTCCTCCCACGCAGCAATCTGAACATTTACCTCTGTAAACCTTTGGAAAACAGTTCCTTGTAAGGGCTGCACCAACATATGGGATGGAACTTCTGAGATAATCCAAGTCTGTTAGTGTTTTGATTTTGCATGGATATTTCCCTTTACGTTTTACATGCTCACAGTACAGCAGGGAAGAAAATCCAGCAACCAAAGCTAGTGTTTGTTTGTTTAACTGGTGCATTAAAATGTACTGCATATACCTCTGCTTCCCTGTACTGCAATCAAGAGCTGAAACATTACTCACAGCAAAGACCAGTGGCTTCAAGATAATTAACAGCAGCATGTCTTGCAGGAAAACGCAAGAGTCATCGCTTGCAGTAACCTAGCCTTAATTTATTTAATCTCCTTAGCGAAGCGTAGATTACCTCACCCCAAACCAGCCTTATAAGCTCCAGATCAGCTACACCAATAACATGAGCGTTGCGAGCATTTCAACACATTGGTCCTGCTAAGCTCTGTAGTAGCAAATTAACATTGCACAGCTGGTGCTTTCAAAAGCTTCGCATTCAAAGTAATCAATACAGATTTCTGGAGCCCCACCGGGCAGTGGTCATGAGATGGCTGTTCGTGCCCAGTGCAGGAGAGCCTGATATTATCAGCGTCAGTGTTATCGCTGAAAGTTCATTTCACCTCTTATGTTAAACGAACTGCAGTGCTGGCCTCGCATCGCTTATTTGTGGTAATGTTATGAGATTTAACGGCAATGAGATTGAAAGATTGCTAGAGGACTCTTGGGACAACGTCTCATGGTCTAACAAGTGCTGTGTGTACAGAATTACTGGGAATTATAGCAACTTCACACTGAGTGGGTGAAGGGGGGAGAAACATCCTTCATTTCCACCTCTCAATGCTTGTCCTGTGAAAGTCAACAGGAGTTTTACCATCGACTTCAATGGGACCAAGATTTATACTTTAAAAGGGCCCCCAGCCCTGCAAGGCTTCCTCACGTTAGCTGTTCCATTGAAGTAAACAGGACAAATCCCACTGAAGTAAGGCCGAGTTTGCCTGGACAAGGACTGAAGACCTTATTGTGCTATTCATCTGTATGCAATTTGGTCCAATGGGTCTATTTGGGTGAGTGAGGGTTATAGGATCAGGCCCTGGCCAGCAGAACGTGTACAAGCGCTGTGAAACTTGCAGCTCCAGGGGACCAGACCTGCATTTCCAGATCACAACAGCCTCATGCCATCAGGGTTGGATTAAAATACAGGTAGAATGCATAGTGCTCTATTCTCTAGCCCTGCTTGGTGTAGAGTACAAGGTGCTTCATGCTGGCTGAGAGCTCTGCAGTGATAATAACCTGATGAATCAGGATCTCTGTCTCTATCTCTATCAGACTTGGCTGCATCTCATAGGTTGCTCCTGGTTAACAGGATGTCTCCATCCATTATCCTCCTACCGCCCTAGACACACGAGTTCTATTACTGTCTCTTTGGCCTGAAGTTCAGGGCCTTGCAGGGCAGTTTCTGTTAGCAGGAGAGATCGATGATATTAAATAGGAGTAATCCTGGCATACTCTTGTTTATTTATAGAAGAAAGAAAGAAACACCGTAAAGACAAACAGCCGGCAGTTTCCTTGTTCTAAAACCCTCAAATCTGCCACATCAGTGAAGTCTGTGCCCAAGAAGTTCGGTCTCTGCTTTCTCTCAGGTGCATAACACCCCCGGCTTTTTTGTTGCACCCAACATACACAACCTGAAACGTGTACCGTAGCCCCTGCATTTGCAACCAAGAAAACCCTGCAGCCTACTTGGCTTAACCCTGACCTGCCATGTGGCTTAATATCTTGGGTGTGAGCTCCCCTACAGCCCCTGGCTGTTTTCACTACCTCATGGGGTTCATTGCTCCTTCTGTGGAGCCCGGAGAGTGCTTGGCACTCCCATGGGCATTAACAAGGTCTTTAAGAGTAACACAGCAGCTAGACACTCGTGGCTGGCCCATGCCAGCTGACTTGAGGTCATGGGGATCTGGCTGCAGGGCTATTTCATTGCTATGTAGACTTCTGGGCTCAACTTGGAGCCCAGGCTCTGGGACCCGATGAGGTGGCAGGATCCCAGAGCTCAGGCTCCAAGTTGAGCCTGAAATTCTGAACAGCAGTGAAATCAGCCCCGCAGCCTGAGCTCCGTGACCTTGAGTCAGTGGGTGTCTAGTTGCTGTGTAGACAAACCCTGATTGTCTACACAGCAAACCCTGTGTACGCAAACCCCTGATTGTCTTCAGATCAATAAGTCACCTGCTGGCAGTCATAATGCCGTTCAGCATTACGCTATTTGTAGTGGTTTTATTAATCTAAGATACATGGGCACTTAATTTAATGTAGTATTCAGACAAGTCCAAAATGATGTACAGAGCTAAATAATGCAGGGACGAGACTTCCACTACGTGGATGGAACCCTGTTGGCATTAACAGAGTTGCAAGTGAATGAGGGGTAGGCCAGAATTTAGCTCACAGTCACCACCCTAAAATAAAAGTGATTGTGAAGGGCCAAACCCTCACATCCTTACTCACTTTTATTAAGTCAATGAGAGCTTGGGATTAAGAACTAGTGGGCAGATGCTGAGCCCCTTATACGTGTTGAGTAGCACCTTACTCCCACTGAAGCCAGTGAGGCTACCTTTGGGGTAAGGAACTACTCATTGTTGGCAAGAGTGGCAGAATCTGGCCCTGGATGAAAAGAAAGAGTAAGGGCCTGAGGGTTTGAACCAGGGGAATAGAGAAGAAGTTAAGTAGTATGGCCTCATCAAATTCCCATTTACATCCCTATATAGGAAAGGCAGAAGAGAGGTGTTTAGATGAGATTTCAAAACAGAGCATGCGCCTTATGATAGATAGGGATTTCATAAAAGTTCAGTTGAGACTGAATACGAATATACAATTCCAAACCTCCTTTTTAGTCCCGCCTTTTCAGAAGTAGCCATTTTCTTTGGGTGGCTCTTCCGTTCCGAGATGCCCAACTCAAGCTACCAAAATTAAAGGCATCTTCTTAAAATTCAGATTTTAAGTCATTTGGCTACTGTTCACTGCCATCTAGTGAACGTGCCCGGGAGGACAATTACAGAAACAAGATAAAAAGGATGAGAGTTTTATTTTAAAGTAATGACTGTTCATGGAAATGTTTATATGGAGGCAGGGGGAGAGTGATATTATGGATGGAGCAGCTATGTACTTGCTGATCTCATTTCTGAAGGGTTTAATGACTCAGCAGACAAAGATTCCAGACCAAAAGCAAACCTAGGTACCAATCCTGCAAACACTTATGCACATGCTCTACTCATGTAGTTAGTCCTATGGAAGACAATGGAACTACACATATTAGTAAAGCTATGATTATAAATCAAACCAGAAGGGGGAGCTCTCACTATAGTAGCCAAGGGAAGAAGTGAGGAAGGGTGCCCTATTCTCCCAAAAGAGAGGGAGGATGGGGGAGTTGGGCTCTCCTAAGCCCTTTGCTTCAATCCCTGAAGTTAAGCAGGTGCATGAGTGTGTTGGCCACCATTTTGGCTAGCACACTGGGGATTGAACCCAGGACCTCCAGAGCTGAAAGCATGAGTTGCTACAGCCAGGGCTCTCTAGCTGGAGTTGTAACAAACTCATATTCTCTGCAGACCAACAGTAAGGGGAACCTGTAAACACATTTTCACCAGTGGGTTGCACAAGTGTTTGTGCAACAGCCATTATCTTGGCTAACATCAGAGACTGAACCAGGGATTTCCACAGTTGAAAGTAAAAGTCCCTACCGCTGGACCTAAAGAGACAGGCTCTCAAATTGAGAGCTACAGAACTCTATCCTCTGTGGAGCTGGCCCAGAGAAGGACAATACACACTGACCCTGACCAGTGAGCTACATTTGCAGGATCAAGGACCTGATGACTTCCTCTAAATTAATTAATCTGCAGCCTGTTCTAATTATAAGTGAGATTTTTTTTTAAAAAATTGTATATTTGGGTGGCTTTTATTCATGATACCAAATTAGAGCAATTAGCTCCTTATAAGAGATTTGCAGGCACTTATGATCCGATTTCCAGGAGGAGGATTATGCCTTCAGCTCTCGTTGAAGTCAATGCAGCTCTGAAATTCAATCCTAGAGCGTCCTGTTCTCCTCGCTGTTCAATCCCTTTGAGTTGCACTCTGGCTTTGTCTGGTTTGGGTATGCAGTATACATAGAAAGGGACAAATTCCACCCTCTCTAGAGATGAGAAAATATATCTGTTGCATAATTCAGCTGAAAAAATATATAGAAATATGTCCAATTATTCAATAAATATTATACAAGCTGCCCTTATGACTCACAAAGCAACTCCACTGAGCTCAATAGGGTCACCTGGCATGTCTCTTAGTACACATATGATTAGAAAATACGGGGATAAGTAAACTTCATGTAGTCTGAATAGCAGCAACTGCACTATGGCCTGTCTCTGTAAGGTCAAAAGGAGTTCCAGGCATTTGACATCTTTCAGGAGGCGTTTAGCACTTCATAGGATCAAGCCCAAACTATTCCGATAGCCCAGGAATACCTAGATATGAGGCGTGAGATAAGGAAAATGGTTGAGGGTTCTCCAGGAGAAGCCCTCCAATTAGAACC